>NC_074728.1:9738220-10338220 GCF_947242115.1 Biomphalaria glabrata
TGCCACAACTACTTTATTTTCAAATGTCCTATTTAAATGACTTTTATTACGTGAACATCTAAAGTAGTTGCCCGGATGCGTTCTCAATCATCAAAAGGTCAAAAAAAATCTAAATTCGCTTAGTGATTTTTACGATTGGGTACCGGAATTCAATTTTTGATGACCTTTGTGTATATATATATATGTATATATATATGCAAATTAGCCAGAATATTTTGTCTGAAGTCTATATAACGAGAAAGACTTATTGTATAAACGTAAAATTTAATGGATAACATTCCAGTATAATAAACTCATTGCTTTACGTTGAAGTAGGGTCCTTCATTTTTTTTTTAAATTCTCACTTTCTGTCAGCAGAGATAGACATATTAGAATCGTGGGTGCACTCTTTCTGGACGTAAGTGAAAATAGAAATATAGAAAAATAGATTTCCTGCCTATACATATTATAAAGTCGAGTTTTATTCTTCATTATGAGATATATTTATTCATATTGATTTAAACACGATTTTGACAAATATTTAACAATGCATCTTCAATATTTTGAATTTTAAACGCACTCCCATAAATGTCAAACATGATACATTTTTATAGTTTTTTTTTCTTATAAATGGATATGTGGAATATGAAATTATTTTATGATATATAATAATAAACTCTTGTCATAATACATATAAAATACAGGAAATGATTTTATTTATTTTTTAAAAATCTGTTCTAATATAGTTTTTCTGGATAAGAAGGCTTAGGAGTTTAAGGCGTTTTGTCCTGGTAATTCTTCTTTCAGATTTTGCGGCCTATAGGGCAGATGATGTAAAGGTCATCTGTTTCTGTGGCCCAAGGTTAGCGAGGTGGTTATGTGGCAAGCACAACGATCAATCGCTCTTTTCCCCAAGTAATGTCAGATAGCCATTAGAGTTGGCACGTCCTGAAAATCACCACCAGGATTTGAACCCGTGAACTCTCGGTTTGGAAGTCAAGCGCTTCACCAATCAGCCACCAAACCCTACACGAATTACCCTCGCGCGTTTCGCTGATCGCCGTGTCTATTGGACTTAAACTCAAGTGGCTTCACTCTATGGTTAAAAGTTTTGGAAAAAAAAAAGGTTTGGAGGTGGGGAGGGTCGGAAAGCAACTTATCACGGGCAGGAAATGCTCCTCGGGCCGTGGTTTAGCGGTTATTTGTCTAAGGGCTAGTCAGTTTGAATTCCTATCTATTTATCGAACACGAATGAATTACGAGCTACTTTGAGAAAGATTGGTTGCGATGATATTTTGACCTGATCCAAATTCGTCCTTTTCAAAACAGTTTCAGATTTAAGTCTCGGCTATTTCTGCGATTCTGTTGTCCAGAAATGTTAGTGATGTTATGGCCTCCTTGAGTCGAAATGACTATGGATCATCTCATGAAAATGAGATGTATGCCTCGCGCACACAGCAGCCCCCCCCCCATCTCCACGCAGCTGATGTATCCAAAGGAACGACAAGTGCCGATATAGTTTGGAGTCAGCGATGTCGCAGGCTCTGCTAGGGTGTAGCATTGAGTGCTGTAAACTGCCCGAGGGTCGTCGGCAACTGGTTTTTCCTTAGGTTTGACTCCCGAAGCCTTTCCTACGATTGTGTATAGCTGCTAGGCAGCAGAGGTTTGAATTCAGAGTTTTCCTTCTGCCTAGGTGGGTCGCCAGCAATGGCTAACGAACCCCATCTTCCCGAAGCTTACCGATTTAGGCGCCAGTTACTCGCCTTCGCCCCTTCTACTGTTAGTGAAAACAGATCCGCCGGACTCAGTATCTGAGCCACACTAGAAATATAGAAGCATATCCATAACAAATGGCAAGACAACACTTAGTCTAAATACTTTTAACAATGGCGTCCTTACTAAAAGCCTAACGGGAATAATTAATATAATATTCAGGACTTTCCTGGCAAGTTTAAACTAAAGTTTAGTTTTCTTGTGTCGCTTTAAAATAAAAATACAATTTTTCATATTAAAATTAGTAGTAGTATTAAAAAGACGTTGTTTAGACCTGAGATTAGCGCATTAAAATTTATTAGCTAATAATAATTTTTAGTTCATAACTAGGCAATTTTAAAAAATGCTAACTTTTTAAAATGCAAATTTTGTAATCTAACAGGTCACGTTCGCTAAAACGAACGAATCGAAAACTAACAAAAGAAATCCCCCTCTAAGTCCAACCTGGTAGCAGTGTTACAGACTTTTACCGCGCGTTGGGAGCCCGCTACTGCACACATGCACTTTACAAAAACTAGCAAGCTACTGCAAAGTACTAGGCACATGCATTTTACAGTTACACCATTGCGCCAGCAGCCCCACCGTCTGACACACTGTCTGTCCGCTCGTCCGCTTCTAGGAGAAAACTCGTCGTCTCTCCCTCTTTCTCTCGAGTGTGCGTCTCGCTCGCGCCGATGTGTGTGTGTGTGTGTGTATGGATGTGTATCTGCGTGTGAAGACTTCGCGTCAGTGGGCGCGCGCTGCTGCTTCGCCTCGCGAGGCGGTGTCGCGGCCTGAATCTGTGAGAGCAGTAGTAGTGTTTTTTTTTTCTCTTCTCTTTTCCCACTTGGTCTTGTCTTCTGGTTGGTATTACCCGATTGTGTTTTAGTTACGAAAGACGAAACTGATGCATCCACTCTCTCCTGCACTCACCACACACGCACGCACGAACACACTAATGAAAGCATGCGAACAAAACATAGTGACTGTGTAGAACTTCCTCCTGCCTCACCTCTCCCCCCAACCCCCTTCTTTTTTTCAACTCTTATAAGAGGCTTTAAGAATTTATTTTTTTTCGGCTAGAAATAAATTCTGGCGCGTCCTAGTTTTACGTTTTAAAATCTTTCATCTGTGGGGGATAGAACTCTCCCTCTCCCCCCCCCCCCCTCTCTCTCTCTTTATTGTATACTTTATTTATACGTGAACGAACATATAATTAAACATTATTAACAGTAGTAAAAAAAGAGCGACAATTAAAAAGTAACCTAAGAAATAAATGTGTCCACTAAAAGATAGCTATAATTGTCCGCTTTACCTTCTGTTACTGGCCTGTTTGACTTAAGGAAAAAAAAAATTGAAGTAACTTTTGTTTGGGGGGGGGGAGAGTACTTTGAAAACGCGCGGACCACTGCTCGCCATTCGTCTAAAGCCTGACCTAAGGTGTCGTAACTTCCGGTACATAGATAGATGTAGGGTTACCAAGGTCATGATGATAGGCACTCCAATGGTTTTCACGATGGCCCCGTGTCGAACCCCCGCCGTCGCCCAGCTAGGCTTTTGTGCTGGGATATGTCCGTAGCTGAAAGTTAAGTCCCAAATGTTTAGAACTTGTCGAGAGTAGCACACCGCCTCCAGGGGCATGTCACGGTCCTTCGGGATTTGTTCAATCACAATTTTTTTTTTCTTTGGTGAACTTTTCTTTGTGCTCTCTCTACGGCAGCGGTTCTCAACCTTTTTCTCCGGCGACCACTTTTTACAATACCCCACTATGCTGAGATCCACAACCGTAGAATTATTTTCATTCCTAGGCCTAACGAACTGTGCATTCGTAAATGCTATAAAGTCGTAATTCTAATGCTATCTAATTTACACGTGGCATTTTAATGATAAAACATAACACTTTGGCTATATTTACTTTTTAACTCTTTAGCTCTTTATTTTGTAAAGCCTACGTATATGTGCGAATGCTATAAACTCGTAATCTGTTAGTCACTTAGTATAGAGACGCACCATAGTTGACGGACTTTGAACGCGACATTTAGTGACGTCTCAGATAGTTGGGTGTCACGTGTTTATTATGTTTGTTTGATTTGATGATCTTGAAGATATAAACATGTGACATATGCAGGTTCGGAGGTGCCGTAACTATGGTTCAAACACTTTAATAATCAATGAAGTAACAAAGTGTTGATAAGCTTTTCAAGAGTTTTAATTATTTTAAACTTGACCTTGAAACAATAAATGTATGTACAAAGATATATAAAGCAGATACGGGATTCAGTAAAAAAAGATCAATAAATGAGTAACTATTTACTTTTAAACTAGCGACTTGTAAGTCTAACTTTCTATCTCTCTCTCCCTCTCTCTCTCTCTCTCTCTCTCTCGCCAAGCTACTCCGCCTTTTATATCTTTTCTTAGAATAAAGAACCGTGACATCTCAATACCCATCCTTGACTCCTTGACCCGTTTACATTTAATTTTCCTTTTAATTGTTTTTTTTTAAATTTAACCTACGTTAATTATGTTTCCCTTCTGTAGCCTTGAACTAAGTTTTAATCGGCGTTTTTCTGGCATCTAAGCGTGGTAACGCGTGACCTGATTTGAGATAGGTAAAACTGTCCTCATTTTGTGAACAATGAGGTGTCACTTGTCACGTGACATATACCCCCCCCCTCTAACTAAGCCGATTGAATGATGAGTAGCTCAGAACTGCAATCGCTCAATCTTACATATAATAATGTTACCAACAATAAAATAATTACAGATACTTTCTTCCATCTATAAAACTAAGTGATAATATTCCATAATATGCAGTATTCTACTTTTAGAATTCTTAGCAATAATATGTAGGCATGACAAATGCAGAAATAATTTAAGAAAAACTATTATAGTAATAAAATAAATATCATAACTCTTGAAGTCTTCTATCCAATGTGATACTAAAATACATACACATTTCATATAGTCATTCATTTTTTAAAGTCAATCAATATATGAGTCAAATATAATGTGAATTAAATCTTAATCATCAAAACAAAATAATATACAAGTTATGTAGCATGAATTATCATTATATGTTGTGATGTAATCTAAGTACATCTTGACATGGTGTCTGCTAGGACGTCCATCTTCCCTGGTATGGTTTGGACTGTCAACTGGTAGTCTGTTAGCATTTAACTCCATCGTGTTCATCTGCTATTAGCCAGTTTTTTAGTGTTTAGAAATTGGAGAGGAAAATGGTCTGTAAGTAGGTTGAATGGTTTGCCTAACAGATACTTGCTAAAACGATTTATGGACCAAACTATCGCTAAACATTCTCTTTCAATTGTAGAGTATCTGGTTTCTGCTGGTAACAATTTCCTGCTAATATAGAACACTGGATGTAGTGTCCCATCGTGTTCTTATATTAAACAGGCTCCGATCGCTTCTGAGGACGCGTCTGTCGCAAGGTGGAATGTTTTGTTTTGGTCTAGAAACTTGAGAATGGACTCGTTTGAAAAGGTGTCCTTGATTTTCTTTATAGTGTCTTCCAGTTCTTTTTAATGGAGTACCTTGTTTGGTTGACCTTTCTTGGTAAGGTTTGTCAAGGGAGATGTGAGCGTTGTGTAGTTAGCTATGAAGCATCGGTAGAAATTGCAAAGTCCTAGTATACTCCTGATTTGTTTCTTTGTCTTAGGCACTAGTATGTCTAGTATTCTCTTGATGATTTCATCTTGAGGTTTTAAAGAGTTGTAGCTTACTTTGTAACCTAAAAATGTGACTTCATTCATGGCTAGTTCCATTTTGCTGGGTTTGATAGTGAAGCCATGCTGTCTTAGTTCATGAAAGATTTCTTTGAGTCCTTGTAAATGTTCTTCCCAAAAGGCATTGTCAGCTTTCATTTTATAAAAAATGTATTGCAAAGAGGAATGTATTTTCTAATACAAAATTTTGATATTATGCTTATCCCTGACAGGGCCCCGTACAATCCGTTTGGCATAGGGCTTCGCCATAGTTAGGGCCCTGGCAAATCCTAATTCAAACCCAAGGGGTTGCCATGCACAGGATGAGATTCGCTGCTCTACGGTACCCTGGAGGATGATCTTAGCCATAGGTCACATGTCTCACGATGTGCCTTGCATGAACAATGGTATCGATTGAATCGATCAATGAGTTATTACGTTATAATGATGACTATTAGTCTTTAATCCGCTTGCAGAGTGTTGGGAATCATTTGTTCAAATCAAGTTTGATTAATTGTAGTTTTTCCGTTGTGATATTATTCTTTTATGTATGACACGTTTAGTTTGACCCTAGTCTGAGTCTTTTGGCTTTGTCATTTTTTTTTAAACCTTAGAATGTGTCTTTGGACTTCTTAAATCACTCTTCGGAACTCTGAATAACTCATTGTCCTTTGAATCGCAATACTCACTTTGAAGTAGTATTTTTTTGGGCATAACTAATCACTATTAGGTACCTTTGAATCACTTTTTGGACCTTTGAATCACGAATTGGCCTTTGAAACACTCTTAGGACATTTGAATCACTCTTTTGTCTTTAGGATAAGTTTTTGTACCCCTCTGTAGTGGTTGAATGAATGCCAGTTTAAAAAGAAAAAGTGCGAGAGAGACAGAATTAATGCGCGTTTTCTAAACTATGCTGATGAGTAAATAAGGAAATTCATACAGCAATAATAAAAATGCGGCATAGTATTCAATGAAAGAAAGGGATCCCCAATCCGTTTTCATTCACGACCCCATTTTACACTAGACGGCTTCCGCACCAAGGTCACTTTACACCCATCGGTATGCACAAAAGATAGTCATATCAGATCGATTACAACACTGTAAAGTATCGAACCCATTGACAATGTTCACTGTGTATGAGCAGAAACTGGGAGGGGACGTGTGAATGTGACACTGACCTAAGTCATCGTCTGACCTCTGTTTTAAAATCCAGTTACGTGTCAGTGTTCTTGTCTTATGGCGATGCAGCTATGAGGTTAAAATGCTTTCATTCTTTCAACAAGACTCTTTGAAGTCACCGGCCCTTCTCGATCTTACATTGGAACATCGAATGGAATCGCAGATCAGCATGAGTATGAGCACTTTCAACTGTGAATTATGTAATATGTTTGGTGATCATTTAGTATCTTCGTATGGCCCTCGATTTAGCGCTCGTAGAAAGATGTTTAGAAAAGAAAAATAAGAAGAAGAGAGAGAAAGAGATAGACAGAGAGACATAGAGAGAGAGACAGAGAGAGAATCAGAGACAGAGAGATGGTAATTCAATCGCAGCATTTAGCACCTCACAACTTTGATCTGGTTTCTTTGAAATATATAACCACCACAAACGCAACAAACGTCGGCATAATGGGCAGTCTCTTAATAATACTCTACCAATAATATCTTTGGGGGACCCACTGAGAGCCAAAGACTTTCAGTGTCTTCTATAAGCAGACTAGGTTACCATTTACAGAGATTCCCATAAGTCGATACCCTGAAGCGATGTTGCGCCTGAGACCAACAAACAAGCGGCCCGACTGTCTAACGGTGAAGTTGAATCCCACGAAGTAGATCACATCAAGTAGGTCAACGGCCTCGATCTTCTCGGCTCCGTCGCCCCACTTTTCAAATTTGTACCGGGTCGCTTTCCATCCTGCCAGTTGCCACAATCCATCATGTTAGTGGCTGCCTCAAGTTTAGCGAGGTGTTAGCCTGTTGGCTTTATAGTGGATCGATTTCCTGGACGAACAAAAAAATGACAAGTGTTAATAGATTTGATTTGTTGTAACGGTGTTCATGAACCATATAGGTCAGCGTTTAGTACTTTCGGGTTGAAATTATCAACCATGTATGGCCATTGCAAGAGTATCTTCCAATGCCCTCGATTTAGCGCTCGTAGAAAGATGTTTAAGTGGAGAGAGAGAGAGAGAGTGAGAGAGAGAGGGAAAGAGAGGAAGAAAGAGGTGAGTGCGCTCAAGAGAAGGGTGAGAACCAGAGGAGGTGAAAGAAAACTGATGTGCATGTGGTCTGTATCGGAACAGTCCCCAGCCATAGTTAGGTGGCTGTGAAAGTGAGCGTTCACTTGTAATAGACCTTATGAATGAAGACCACTGCGCTCACACCGCGCAGTACAGTGTGGTATTTTTTTTTCTTATCCCCCATAGCTCTCTCTCTCTCTCTCTCTCCCCTCTCACTTGTGTGTGTGTGTGTTGTTTTTTTTTCGGTGGGTGCAGCGCCACCGACACCGCGCCTGCGATGTTACGTCGTCTGCTGCACCGCTCGCGCTGCATTTTTCCTGACATAACAGTGGTCCAGCGTGCCCTCCGCCCTCCCTTCTCCCACAGCACGAAACTCTCCGCCCCCTTTCTCGCACCCCTTCCCCCATTTTATTCACCCCCCCCCCATCTCTTTTTTTCCTCCTTGGCGCTTACAGTGGCAAATTGATTCTAGGTCGTTATGTGACGGTCTTGGGTTCTTTCACTTTCGCTTTGAACTGCAGACACACACAAACTACTGCAGAGAACAAGAAGCAGCGCCGTCCTCACGTGCGGTGTGATACTACCCCTCTCCGCCCTCTCCACTGCTCCTCCTATCTGACCCTCACGTCCACTCCCCTACCACCGTTTTTCAACACCAAGTCCTCATTAGCATTTTTAGCCTCCCCCCACCCTTTCCCCATTTTTGTAACCGCGTTGTCCTAAAACTATTCTTTTTACTGGCATGTTTTTTAAAAGAAAATATTTTGAAATTAATACATTTTATCCGAATCGAGTAATCCTTTATTAATTAGTGAATTAGCTCTACAGATGAAATGAAGAGCTGACTGGTAATTAAATAAATACACCAGCTGAACAAACGTAACTTTAGCTTAGTGACTTCTTACCATTCAAAGGATTCCACCCTCCATCCCCCCCCTCCTGCTCCAACCAGTGCATTTTATTCTTTTCTCGTGGCTTAATCTTTTTCTTCTTTTAAGAGGAGAGAGAAAAAAAAAGTCTCTCTCTCTCTCCCTCCCTCTCTCGCTCTTATTCTCAGTCTCACCCTTCTCCGCTACCCCTTCTACTTTACTTCAATTCCCTCCCTCCCTCCCCCCTCTCTCTCACTCCTCTCTTTTATTTCGTTTAGTCGTTAGGTGCTGTGTGTGTGGGGGGGACGGTATTGCAGTGCGCAATGCATGTTCTCGAGTTGTTGTAATGGTCCATCGCTACTAGATGGTGCAGTTGTGCTCGGAGGGACGAGGACGCTACGAGGGGGCGATGGTTGTAGCTTCCTTTAGTCGCTCCAGTAAGTAAAGTGGTAGTCGCCTGGACCGGACTGCATTCTAACTTACACTCGGTGGTGTTAGCATAGTTTGTTTGTTTTATTGGTGTATTATCTGTGGGAATGTGTTCACCACTAGTGCAGAATTTACGCCACGGCTCCTTCGCATGTGTGTTTCTGTGGTAATTTGTTTGATGATGACATCACAGGTTCGCTATTATCTTCTTTTTTTTTTTGTTTCAACTTGTGTAATTATCAAAATCTCGTTATCATTATTATTTTTATTATTATTGTAATTGTTCTTCCGATGATTTTTAAAAAGGCGTAGCGGGGTGGGTGGATATCTTTGAAGGGTTCTTGTTGTTCATTCTTCACCTCTCCATTCTTTCGATTCCTCCCCAACACCCCTCCGACTCCGGCCCCCCCCCCTGCCTCACAATTTTCCCACGATTTCTTAACAGAATAAATGCAGTAATGTGTTAATTTTCCCTCGCCCGGCCATTATGGTCTTTAATTTAGACCCTCGCACCAGAGGCTCGTTATTCCGATTCGCTGGTCAGTTGTAGTCTAGATCTACAATTGCCGATAATGTTATGATCGCGACAATTTACACTAGCGACAGTATAGGTCTTTACATGTGACGCATCTTTGCACACAATCTTCTACGTAATATAATATTTCTCTATCGTACGGTTATACTCACAAACAGTTACGTTGCCTGGTAGCAGTAAATTCGCTTATAGCTTATCAAGGATAGCAATGAAAGTAATAACAGACGAGTGACATTCTATTGGTAGCCGGAGTTCATGTCACTATTGATTAAGTAACGACTTCATCGTTATAATTAAAATAGTTTCTTAAATGTTAATAGTCAATCGGAGTTGAAACTATAACTTCTATTATATTTTATAAATATATATATATATTGTATCGTTAGTTGTATAATGGGTGAGCTATATAATGCTAGTGCTATGTATATATTCGACTATGCTACAGCATGCCCTAATATACTGAAGATTTCGAATAAGAATATAGATTTTACTATTATGCTCATCGCTTCTTGTCTTATCGTTAAGATCCCTGCTGTTAAGTTAGACCGAGTTCCTTGTAACCGCTTATCTAGTCTTTTAATGTATCTCCGTTTTGATTGTGCGATTTAAGATTGTGATTTAAGATTGTGTTTAATACGGAATAATAAAGACATTGAGTATATGTAGGTAGCTCAAGCTGGCACCTCCCAATATATATATATATATATATATATATATATTAACAATCCATAACGTAATGCGAACCACTATTTGCCACTATTTGTTGAGAATAGACAGAACTTACTACTGGAGACATAAAATTCCAGGATCAAATTTTCATATTATTTATTTAAAAGATGAAAAGAAAATATAAATCAGTTTCTATGCATCTTACATCAGAAAACCATTTAAATAGATATTTAGTAAGGAGAGCAGAGATGTTCGCATATCAAATCACACTTAGTGTTAAATAATCGATTGCACTGAACCAGCCATGGAAACATTCACAACGACATCATGTCTTTTGTATTTTTGTTTCATATGTACTAATTCTAATTTAACTTTTAAATAAAATTAGTCTTTTCTCTCTCTCTCTCTCTCTCTGTCTCTCTCTCTCTCTCCTCCTCTTCTTATGCTGATTCTGGAATGTGTATAATTATCTCTATAATCTATAATACGGATTTTAAGGCGGAAAAAAAACATTAATAAAATTGATACTAAACTATAGATAAAATAATAGACAATGATATACACACACTGTAACATTTAGAAACATGAGTGAAAGTAGTTAAATAAATAAGTGATTGACAACGATAAAAACACCAAAAGATTAATATATTATAAGATTTTATAAAGCTCTCTCTATATATATATCGGGGGGTACAAAAATAGACATAGAGTGATAAAAATGAGAAAACGTGTATATATCTACTGCATTTAATATACAAACTAATGTCGCATAAATTGTTCCTTTCAATTAAAGCATTCATTGTGTTTAATTGAGCAAGTAATTTCTTGTCATTCTTTCAGCATAATAAAGGCAGTAAATATATACATGTTTTCTTTTTTTTTTATCACTGTATAATTACTTCAGCACATTTCCTTAACTCTGTATATATAAATTCAATGAAATCAATACATATTAGCAGAAAGAAAATGATAAATATGATAGATATATAGGCGGATTTACTGATTGAGGTGTTGATCTCGTTTTAATGTTATCATACTGATGTGGAGTTTGGTTATGACGTTGTTATTGGGTTTAATGATTCATTTTAGACATCTAATTATGGTTCTTGGTATTTGATTAAATAGATTTGATTTATGGATTTATTGTATTTGGAAATGGGGGGGGGGTGGCGGCGGGAGAAAGGGAATAACATTGTAATAGAATTTTGATTTAATTGAAACTTAAATGAATAATTCTATTCTGTTCAAGTTGTAAGGACTTTGTTTATAATGAATTGACATCCTTATGTTCCCATCCTGTAGTTACTGGACACATTTCACTGGGCATGTCAATATGTGTGGTCATATCTGTGTCAGTAGGACAATACCATTTGTGTGCATGTGTTTGTGCGCGCGTGTGCGCGTCAATGACATGAGCTTGCTGTCAGTGTCACCCTTGAGCCGAATATAACTGGGGGCGGGGGGGGGGGGGAAGTAGCAATCAGATGACATGTGCCAGGTTTTTAACGCCATGTAGATGACAAGTCTTCTTTTTGATCTGCATGCCTAGTGGGAAGTGCGGCCTACCTTCCAGGTGTCTGTCTGGATTAGGTTAGGCTATAGTCTAAATCTTCATACAAAGCCACACAAAATATGGCACAACAGGTCTGATATCAAAAAGGATGACAGCCAGTATGATGCCCTTGCATATTTGTATTGAATACTTTAAGTCAATGACAGCGCCACACCATGTTAGTTTAGTTTTTTTTTTGTATTGACATGGATACCGTTAGTACTGTGTTTATATGCTGCTACTTGACATGTGTACTGTGTGTGTGTGTGTGCTAGTTTCCTGCTACTTGACATGTGCACACATAACTGTGTGTAGTTTACTTAAGTCAAGTTACACATTTAGCGTCTGCTTCTCGCGTAACGTCATATAAAGTGACAACACTGTCACATCCATTTCAAAATACTACGAAAAGTGATGAAATGCCCCTCCCACCCCAACCTTCTTATGATACTTTATGGCCGGGGTTTGAATCGGGGGCCAGTTTCAACATTGCACCCATAGGATGTCTTAGCTCTGTCATGAACTTTTTTTTTTTTTTTTTTTAAACACAAAGTAAAGTTAATAGTCTTTATTCTTTATCTGCACCATGACTTGATGGCCTTTATTTTTCTTTTTCAAATTTAATTTTATGTTCAATAAATAATTACAACAAAATAAAAAAACAAAAAAAGATATTCTGTTTATATTTAATGTAGAACAAATCTAATTTAGTACATCTTGATTTACCTTTTAAAATGTTTGGGAAAAAATAGGTCTGGAAACCAAATCCAATAGACGCAAATCTTGATACCTTACAGAGCAGTATTTGTTGACGTGTACAAAAATATTTTTAGTAAAGTCACTGTTTTATATCTATTGTTCCTTAATATATATATATATATATATATATATATATATATATATATATATATATATATATATATATATATATATATGTATATATACGTATGTGTACATGTATACATATAAAAATATATTTCCTAGATATTTACGACTTTTTTGTAATAAAAAAGGTCAACAAAATGTATCATGAACTGACCCTTTTGCTTAAAGAATAAAGTGTTTTTGTTTTAAATATCATTTCTAATAAATGCTAATCTTTAACAAACAAATTTGTTTGTATACTTCAAAGTAAAATAAATACAAAATACAAACATGTAGCGATGCAGCAAGATTCCCGTCAGTCGACTTGTCACTATTCTCTAGTCTTTGCCGTTTTCTTTTGTAATGATGACAGAATGAAATGAGTCATGCATATAGTCATTATCAATTTTACTTTAACCATATATTGATGACATCGAGTACCGGGATGACATGTAACACAGCGCGCTCGTGGCACACGTGTAATGACCATTACGCTGACATATATACAACATGTTGGACGGGTTCCTTTGCCTAATGCGGTCTAGGTTATCATCCTGAAAGTTCCGGGTTCGAATTCCATCATTCCCCTCCTCCTGCCATAACGCTGGATGATTGGGCTATGACGTAATATCTTTCATTTTCTAAAGGACGAACTGAAATTTCACCCCCCCCCCCCAATTTTTTTTTGTTTAATTAACATAAAGAATATGGGCATTTTTTTTGTATTTTATTTGACATTATTCCCCCCCCCCCTAAGATTTGAGTTTAGTTTTCAAAGAAAAATTTTTTTTTTGTTTTTAACAGCGTGGCTAAAGAGAACGATGTCAGCGAAATGTAATTACAGTGTAAGCGGCGGGGTAGCACAAAAACAACAACGACAAACAAACCGTTTCCCTTTAGTTTTTGATTGTAATGCAGCCAAACCCATTGTTATCTCAACTCAAGCGGAACCAAGTCAGGTATATCTGGAATACAAATTTAAAAAAATCAGTCTCTTTCTATTGAAGAGTTGAAGACGCTATATTGAATAAGTTATACATCTATATAGGTAATGATTGGTTGTTTGTAGATACAATCTCTGAATGGAACACACTCGTATTGATTTTGTTTGTTCGAAAGAATTTTTTTTTGTAAGTTTGATTGAACCAGCGTTATAGCGATAAAAAAGGGGGGGGGGGCACTTGTAGCCTAATTCTTGCGTAGAATTAATGTGTCATCATGACATTATGAAGGCATGGTAGCAGTGTTACCAAACGACTTGTGCACCACCAGACATCAGCTAACTGAGAACTGGAACAGAAATGGTCACGTGAACATTGTTCTGACAGTAACGAGAGAAATAAAAAATTAATTATTAGAAAAGAATTTTGTTACAAGTTCTAATTAATATGTTTTAAAGATAAATACGGTCACTAATGCACTTATTACTTCATTGTCTGAAGATTACGTCAGACTAAAGGTTTGTTTTGTGGTTGGTCAGATTACACATAGAAACTATAATGTCTGCGATTCTTCCAAATTTCATTTAGACTGTCAGACACAAGTTTCTGGACTTTCCATTGTTTGTTCGTTTAAAGTTTGTGTTTAGTGCTTTTGTATGTGTGTGTGTGTGTGTGTGTAATTTACTTTGTTAAACTTTATATGAAGTCATTTTAGGCTTTAAATCCTATTAGTTTTCATTATAAATGTAATCAAATTTTTTGGTTTCAAATTTGTGAAGAAGTGTTTGTGTATTAACACCCTTAGAAAAATTTTAAAAACTTTTATCTTATCATTTTTTTTTTGGTGACATTTTTATAAACATGGATCACTTTTGATTCATATCCTGTAATCTCTGTGCTGCCCCTCTCACTATAGACATATATTTATATATCGGCCGAATTAATGTTGAGATTTTTTTTTTCATCAAGTCGGTGATAGATTATTTTTTACATTTGTTTACAAATCCAAAGAAGTAATCTGAAAAAAACAAAAACCACCACCACCACCAAAAACAAAAAAACAATGAAACAAAACAGTAAATATAAAATGAAAAGTTGACTTTTCTACGGTACAAAATGTAATCCTATACACCGTGTTAGTTTAATAGTTCCAGAATTTTAGCAACAACATTTTTATGACATATTGACAGACATTATACATAAAAAGGGAGGAGGGTAATATTTTGTTTCCTCTTTCAGAAGACTGCATGTCCGTACAAAAAAAAAAATAAAAAAAAATAACAGGCTTTTTTTTTCTCCCGTAATATCGACCTAAAAATTTTTTTGCGATTTTAAATGTTTTATTTTATCATGATTGTTACTTCTGGTGAACTAGTTTCATGTTGATATTGTAGTGGCGGTATTTTAGTGGTAGATTTCTAGATGTTTCTAGTCTAGTAAGACGGACTAGGCAAAGCTGATTTAAAAAAAAAAATTCTTTTATTAATTTTAAAGGAATTAATGGACTGCTGACTTTTTAACTCATTAGATCACATAATGACCTTTCCCCACAGTTGGTCATGACCTTTAATGTTTTTTATTTTTCGAGCATATCTGTATTTTATAAGATAAGAGAAGATGTCTTGACTGTTGAGTTAATTAGAAATGATCTCGGTTACTTAAGACAACACATTTCCATTTGTCTTTTGTGTCATTGGGAGCACCACACATGATCCGACAACCGTCTTTCTCCACTTCTGTCTGTCGTTTGCTTGAATTAGAATCTCTAGTAATCTTAGGCCTTTTCGTCCTTTGACAGTGACTTCACTTCGTTTCTATTGCCTGCCTCGCTTTATTTCCACTGCAGAATTGTGGAATCTTTAGACTACGGCTTTGAAAAGAAAGAAATTCCCTACATATGTCTAGTTCAATCATATTTATTGTTTCTGATGAATGTATAAACACATTCAGATCTTTTTTTTTTTTCGATGATTGTAGAAACTTAAAATCATATCAAATTTTCTTGATATAAATATTGAGACGAAAATAAGATGAAAAAATTTCTTAATGATTGTCTGATGAAAAAAGGTTAGAGGTAACAGTATCACGTGACCAGTGCTAAATTGAACAATCGTTTTCTAGTGCCCAAAACAACTTTAAAAAAAAATTCTAATCTTTTGTACGAAAGTGTTTACTAAATTCAACTGAAGCAGGTGTGGAGTTGTCAACATATGAAACTATATCACCACTATAGACCTATATAAATAAATAAATACATAAATATATTGATTAACATGCATGACTAGATTGACACATGACATGCGTAGGACGTAATTATCTTATTTTTTGAATTAAAGATTGTAATATATATATAGAGAGACTAGACCAACTTAAAAGATTTTGTCAACAGAAAGTTTTTGGTTAATAGAGTGTTGTATTATACAGCAATTACCAGCAGTATAAAAAATGGCTATACCCTATATCTATATTATAAGCGCAATAATTAAGAAAACATTTTCTGAAGTATTACAGATCTAAGTGTTCCTATAAAAACAGCTGTCAAATATGATAATTTTTCTGACATAATTATTTTACGTTCAGCTTATTTAGGCGTTCAGATGGAAACAAATATCCCTAAAAACTTTCAACTCTAACAATTTCGAAGCGATGAGAGGGGGAAACCCAAAAGATCTAGGTCTAGATTGAGTGCAGCAAATTTATTTTCAAATTCGAAGATCGTAATTTTTATGCGCATAAATATTTGTCTTCCTTCAAATGAGAACAATATATGTTGTCCAGTTTCTTTCTTTCTATGTCTGCAGTTGCAACACTTATACTAAATGTACCCTGGTGTAGATATGTGCGTCACACCACCGATATAAACATGCACTTTTATTTGGGTTGACAAACTGTGTCCACCTTCATAGATGTGGCACGAGGGGATGATAGTCACCGAGACGTATAGGGCTAACACTTACATCATTTATAAAAACAGCCCCAGTTAATACTCAGCACGCTTGTAGGTCAGTGGGTCGCAAGAGTTGAGCAAGAATCATACACAAACGCGTAACTGTAAAAGGCACTCTGACATTTGCTCCATTTTAATAATCAGGGTGGTAGATGAATGTCAGTAATTGTAGGTCATTTTGTTTTTTAAATTCTAAGACGTAAAGTATGTCAACAGGTAGAGGGGCGTGGGGGGGAGGGGGGCTCAACTGTCTTCCTGTACTGCACCATTGGCTTCCATTTAACAATGCAGTGTTATGTCTTTATCTTTACTTGCAATTTGAGGTTAATCCACACTCGCCTGTTCCAATTGGCGTTATTTTTTTAGTTTTATTCAATCTTTAAATTTTTTTTAGACCTCTGATGAGTATATATGTTTAATTGTAAGTAATTATACATATCCTACTATAGTAGGTAACATTTAAATAGGTTTAGTAATATTAAATACGGTATCTAGCAAGAGTGACTACCCCTTTCAGACCTTGCGAGCTACGGGGCAGATGATGTAAAGGTCATCTGCTTCTGTGGGCCACACGGTTAATGAGAGTGTCATGTGGCCATCACAACGATCAATCGCTTTTACTTTGAGTTTAATAATATCAGGTGCCCATTATAGTTGGATGGACTATATATTTATACTCTTTATCGGGATTCGAACCCTCCCCCTCCCTTCCCAAGGTTTGGAAGGCAAGCGATTTACCACTCAAATACCTCGCCATGATATGCGGTATATGACTCGCTATTGACTTGTTGTTATTATTATCCTGGTACACTACAATCTCTATGAATGAAATAAATAAAATAAAATAAATAGTGACCATCGATAGTAGCCAAACACTGAGATGCGTTTTGTTTTCTATTGTATAATATCACAGTTGAACATATTTTAAACATGAAATTGCAGAAAGAAAGAAGCAGAAACACCAATTGGTTAATTAAATTTAAATGAATGGTTTGGTAGCCTCTATCTGAGACTGATCTAGGCGAAATAATTTTCCGATATTTTATAGAATGACCACATCGCACATGCTGGACACAAAAATCCTTCTTCATTGGCGATTGAATTATCAAAAAAAAAAAATTAATTTAATCTTTCTGGTCCAATGTTTTACTGTGATTTTTCAATGAAAACAGATTTACAATGTTGTATGGTTGCATATTTAAACCTTTCATTTTATAATATTGTTATTATTTCAAGTAATGTTTAGTTGGTGATTATACCGCGCTACTAAATCTGTTTTCCTTTTAATTAATAAATTGTACAAGTTAGTGATCTTCTTTCTCTGCCTTCTTTTCTTCTTTCTCTGCCTTTTTTTTTTCATTAAGCGCCAAATACAATTAGACTGATTTAAAGTAACACCTCAAACTTGTTTTTAATTTTTAATTTTAATTTTTTTTTTAAATTAGAACTTAGTCCCATGTATATAAGGAATTATATTTTATATTTGAGGATAACTGTAGCCATCAGTTTATCGTGATTTATTTGCCGCTAAAATGACTCGTCGAAACACAGCTGCATATTATAATAATATAAACGTCCTCTCGTAATATAGACTAGAGTAGGCATTTTATTCGGATACCAAAAAATCCATTAATGACCTAGAATTTACATATTGTACCATTGAATATTGTTCTTCTTTGTTATAATAATTATTACAAAATAATAATAAGGCACCAAATGATATTTTGAAATCTAAAGCATTATGAAGAGTTAAGAATGGATTGGTAGCACTGCGAGATGGTTTTCATCTTAAGCTAGTTAATTCTTTGCCTACATGTAATTCATTTACGACTTTGCCAATTCAACTCGGACTATGTTCCGACAAAATGGCTGTATTGTGATCTGACCTCATTCTGTTGTTATAGGTTACATTGCATTGTAATGTACCATCAAGAGGAGACAAATCCGCTTGATATCTATATTGCGACGGCAGAAGTAATTATTTCATCGCTTGTCAGGTTGTCCAAAGTCTTTGTTGGTGAAATGGTGGCATGTTTTTGTTTCGTGAGCCGTCTGTGTTCTGTGCAGCCCGTAGATCTAGACCCTGTTTCGATTTGATATAAATCTAGACTCTGTTTCAATATAATATAGATCTAGACCCTGTTTCAATCTGATATAGATCTAGACCCTGTGTCGATCTGAAAGACCATACATATAGACCCTGTTTTAATCTGAGAGATACAGATCAAGTCCATGTGTCCATGTGTCGATCTGAAAGACCATAAATCTAGACCATGTGTCAATCTTAGAGACCATAGATCTACACCCTGTGTCAGTCTGAGATATATAGATCTTGACCCTGTGTCGATCTGAAATACTGAAAGATAAAGTGATAGATCTAGACCCTGTGTCAACCTGAGATATATAGATCTAGACCCTGTGTCAATCAGAGATATATAGATCTAGCAAGACCGTGCATCGATCTGAGAGATATAGATCTAGACCCTTCATCGATCTGATATATATATATATATATATATATATATATATATATATATATATATATATATATATATATATATATATATATATATATATAAAGAGAGAGAGAGAGAGAAAATAACCTTTTTGTTGACCTTATGAACTACAAATGTGGAGACTATAGAGATTGTAGATCTAGAATAAGTTTTTCTTCGATCTTAGAAACCCTAGATCTATAACCAATAGATTTAGAGAGCATATATCTAGAACCAATAGATTAAGAACACTTAGATTTAGAACCAATCGATTTAGAGCGCATAGACCTAGAACCAATAGATTTAGAGCGCATAGACCTAGAACCAATTGATTTAGAGCGCACATGTTTAGAAATAATATATTTAGAGACCATAGATCTAGAATAATTTTATCGTCGATCTAAACTACCATAAATCTGGATCCCTTAGATCTAGAATAAACATTCTGTCTTGAGAGACCAGATATCCAGGGTCTATAGATAAAAAAAACAACAACAATAAATCGATATACAATAGATTTAGAAGCCTTAGATCTAAAAGCAATACGTATAAAAGACCATAAATCCAGAGACCATAGATATAAAGTAACCCATGTATAGATCTGAGATATCATAGATCTAGAGACAATGTTGGGACCTTAGATCCAGAAACCCTAAATCTAGAAACCATCGATCCATGATTGTACCTACTATTAAAATTAACTTGACGCTACATGCAGATGTAATTCTGTCAGTCTTTTTTTTTTTTTCTTTTTCCCTGGCTACCACCCGCAGTGACTTCTCCTTGATGTGTTCATATACCATGCAACACGGTTGCATTATACTGCGGTCGACTTCGACTTGTGAAGGGGGGCAGGGGTGCGACCTGGTCTGTGCAGTATGTAACGCCAATAACACATTCACGACAGTACACAGTCAGTCATATGGTTTGTTACAGTCAGTAGCTTGCAGCACCCTACTCCCCCCGTTACCCCCATTTTCCCCCCTTTGCTTGTAAGTTGTATGTATAGTATTTAGAAAAGGAGTTTCGAAAAAAAAAAGGGGGGGGGGGAGGGTTTGACCAGCTTATAAGTGTCTGGTTCAACCATGCGCATGCTAGATCTAGTAAAGGAGAGAGAGTGAGAGAGAGAGAGAGAGAGAGAGAGAGAGGAGATGGAAAAATAAGGTCATTTAATAATAGATCTAGCAGGTTACTCCGCCCTAGACCTAGGAGACTGGGAGAAGACGAACAGCACTCTTCTGTACTTAGAGCATGAAGACCTCCCCCCTTCTCCTGAGTCCTTCCCCCCCCCCCCTTTTTTTTTTCTGCTCTCCTTTTTTTCGTCTCGCTTGTCTAACTTGAATGTTGCTTACTGGGATACATTCGGCGCAGCCCGAAGTGCTAGAATAGTCACTTGCTTTTAGTCCTCTGTCAAACCTTTCCACCATACCACCCTCGGTTTATCCTCGAAAAATGATTTGTCACTTGGGCAGATTCGCCAAAAACAAAAACAAAAAACCAACAACAGATTTGTACAGAATGGGATATTGTACTAGGAATATGTCATTTTCATTAAGTCCAAAACTTGATCCCATGCCCATGTGTGTGGGTGAGTGTCGGGCGGGGGGGGGGGATTTCGTGACCCCAAAATCAAGCAGTTTTTTTCCTGCGAATAACCAATTCGTTGACCACTTCTTCTAAAGCCATACCGCTTTTCGTTGGCTTTTAGATGCACCAGACTCGAAATAACGTCTCGACATTTTCACCAAAAGGTCTTCTGACATTGCTGATTTGTAATCTAATAAGTAAATATAAACGTTCGTTAATAAACCTAGAGTCATGGTAAAAAACTTAGAACCAAACTAGCCGACAGAACAACAGAGCTTTGCTACATTTGAGAGTTGATACAATTTTTAATTTATTTCTCTAATTATTTTTTTTAGACCTATGCGAGGCCCTCTCCAACGGAGGCCCTAGACGGCTGCCTAGTCTGCTTATGCCTAAGGCCGGCCCTGGCGCCAAAATCTCAGAATTATCCTTTTTTGTTTTTCAATGTTTAATGAAACTATACTTCGCGTTGGAGAGGAGAACTCCCATACATAATCTAGCAGGGAGGGAGCAGGGATAATGTAATCACCGGTAGCTTTGAGCTAGAATACCCGTTGCCCCCAGGACAGGCGAAAATGACCATTATCATTACGACAAGATAGTGCCTTGTAGGGAGGTCTTGTGCCCCCGGTACGTTCGTGTAAGCCGTAAAGTTTTGGGTGTTTGAAAATTGTAAGCTATCGATATCTATATCTTGGGGGGGGGGGGGGGGGGCGGTGGCTGAGTGGTTAAGTGCTTGTCTTACGAGCCTTGGCTCCTGGGTTTGGATCTCCGTGAAGACTAAAATTTTGAATTTCGGGATTTTTAGGGCGCCCCTGAGTCCACCCAACTCTAATGGATTCCTGACTTTAGTTGGGGGAACGTGAAGGCGGTTGGTCGTTGTGCTGGCCACATGACACCCTGCTCTTTAACCGTTGGCCAAAGAAACAAATGACCTTAACATCATCTGCCCCATAGATCGTTAGGTCTGAAGTTAGGCTATCTATCACTGAGTACCGGCACCTATTTTTTTTTTTACAAAAGGACTGTCTATATCTATAACTGTATATCTATATCTATATCAAGGCTATATCTATATCCATATCTATATCTAAATCTTTATCTATATCTATATCTATATCTATATCTATATCTATATCTATATCTATATCTATATTTATATCTATCTATCTATCTATCTATCTATCTATCTATCTATCTATCTATCTATCTATCTATCTATCTATCTATCTATCTATCTATCTATCTATCTATCTATCTATCTATCTATCTATCTATCTATCTATCTATCTATCTATCTATCTATCTATCTATCTATCTATCTATCTATCTATCTATCTATCTATCTATCTATCTATCTATCTATCTATCTATCTATCTATCTATCTATCTATCTATCTATCTATCTATCTATCTATCTATCTATCTATCTATCTATCTATCTATCTATCTATCTATCTATCTATCTATCTATCTATCTATCTATCTATCTATCTATCTATCTATCTATCTATCTATCTATCTATCTATCTATCTATCTATCTATCTATCTATCTATCTATCTATCTATCTATCTATCTATCTATCTATCTATCTATCTATCTATCTATCTATCTATCTATCTATCTATCTATCTATCTATCTATCTATCTATCTATCTATCTATCTATCTATCTATCTATCTATCTATCTATCTATCTATCTATCTATCTATCTATCTATCTATCTATCTATCTATCTATCTATCTATCTATCTATCTATCTATCTATCTATCTATCTATCTATCTATCTATCTATCTATCTATCTATCTATCTATCTATCTATCTATCTATCTATCTATCTATCTATCTATCTATCTATCTATCTATCTATCTATCTATCTATCTATCTATCTATCTATCTATCTATCTATCTATCTATCTATCTATCTATCTATCTATCTATCTATCTATCTATCTATCTATCTATCTATCTATCTATCTATCTATCTATCTATCCGATCCAAGAACTTGTCACATTTTGTAGATTTATTCATCTGTAGATCTAAATGACGATGTTTTGAACTTGCATTCCGATAAGATAAACAGGTCGAATAATGTTGCAGACGGTACAGCTGTCGATGATCTGTTCAATGATATGACAGAGTCGATGACCCAGCCTTGTTGAGATGCATTTTTTTTTAAGCTTCTTCTTGTCTACATCAGTAGTTGAGACTCACCATACTGCGATCAAGTTGCCTTTCTCTCTCAAAGGAAAACTATCTCTTCAACTATTTCAGTTTCATTGGCTCTATATATTGGGTCTCCCCCCTGTTTCAGTACACCAGAAAACCATTGGCTGGAGTTAATTTCCACCAAGCGAAGAACTTTACCAATTTTCTTGCATGACAAAAAAAAAAAAGGTTACTTCTTTGCGCAGATCCTTCTGTCCAATGATCTTTCACCTCTTGTGTTGTCTGCAACACGCCATCTCGAACAATTGCAGCCTATTCTATCCTGAGAAATTGCGCCCTCTCCCTTTTTGACCTTTTCTCCACACCGCAGTATGACTCAAAGCTGAGGCCATGTAGTCCAACTTGAAGACATACTTCCACTTTGCGTTGGGCACCTCTAGATGATGCTGTCAAACTTTATTTTCTTGTTAACTTAAGAGCGGTCTCCAATAGACAATCATTGTAGTAATAATAATAATAATTAATAATAATAATAATAATAATTTTGTTTCCAATTAACGAAACTCGACCCTGGCTACGCCAGAGAATGAATACTCTTTATTTTCTAACATAATAATAATAATAATAATAATAATAATAAAGATACACTTTCTCACAAAATCTTAGCATTTGCAGAGCTATGTTATTGCTTACTTATTTCATCAGATCACTTGCCTATACAAACTATTTCTCACTTGCCTATTCAATCTATATTTCACTGGCTCATACTAACTATTTTTCACTGGCCTATACAAATTATTTCTCACTGGCCTATACAAATTATTTCTCACTGGCCTATACAAATTATTTCTCACTGGCCTATACAAATTATTTCTCACTGGCCTATACAAATTATTTCCAAACTGTTTTAACACAACTCATTACTCTCGTTTCCCATTCTAATGTAGTCGATGAAACCTTCGACAATGTCGTCTTGCTAAACATCTTGCAGTGTCTGTCATCGCTTCAAATCTGCCTGATCTTAATGCGATCATTCTGATACTTTGATGTCGATAAAACCTTTACTCTAATACCCTGATGTTAATACTTAATCGCTAATACTTTGATGTCAGCGCTTTAATTTTAATTACCAAAATCGAACGGTTCTCAGCCTTTTGAGACTCGGTGGTCACTGACAAATTGTTTTGCAAATTTCGCGAGGAACAAGGTAAATTTAAGTCTGTTGTGGCATTAGTATTTTTTTCCCCGTGCGCATTATTGAAGGCTGCTTATCAGCGGGCCACAACATGCTGCGTGTGGGAGGTGAGTAGTAATACGTGAATACAGGACGCGCGTGAGTAACAGGTCAACTAAGGACAGAAAGACGCGAAATAGAAATTAAGAATGCGAACGTTAAAAAATATTAGGCAAACGAGTTGCATCGATGATAGCTTAAGTTTGAATTTTCTGTACAGCCTCTAAGATCCTGGTAGATATGCAAAACTCATACACTGAATGTTCGTGAATGTTCAGTGCCTATTGTGCCCGCTTCACTCCTCGTAGTTTAGTTTTATCCACCATTCAATCGTCCAATATATATATAAAAATACCAATAATAATAAGGTTTGTATCGAGTCCGAAGATAAATGAGGAATGCAATATTTCCCGTGGCTACGCAGCCCCTATTTATAAAATATATGTTTATTTATTTCGTGTTACAGAAAAAAGACCACATTTTATACAAACTATTTCTCTCAATATAGGTGGGATTTTTTTAAATTTTTTATTTTATATACGAAAGTGAGAGATTATTTGTATATTTTCAATTCTACAACACCCCAAGCTGATGCGATATGCAAATATCTGAACGCAAATTAAGAAACTGAATTGAATTACAATTTTAAACAGGTCTTAAAATTGGTGCATACTTTCAAAATTATATATACAGAAAATGATGAAAACTAAAAATTATTTTTTTTTTAATGATTGGCCCCTCCCCACCTCACTAAACATTTGTGACAGCTTATGAACTGAAACTGAAGCAAAAAAAAATAATTGTCCATTGAAGTTGACTAACACAGAACAAAAGATCATACCTTGCTATCGTGGTTAACAAAAGATCATACCTTGCTATCATGTTTAACAAAAGATCATACCTTGCTATCATGTTGAATCTGATTAGCATAATTATGTACGTACGTTTAACAAAACACAAATATTTTTTTTTCTGTTTTTTTTATTCGGAAAGAAAACAAATCTCAAAATTAGTTAATTATTTTTAAACAGGGGTCCACTATTTCACGGACTTAAATCATTGCCCCTTTGAGGGGCGTCAGAACTGAATGACCCCTAGATATAAAAGAGGAAATGACACTTCTTAGACATACACACAGTCTGAGAAACACATTTCTCTTTTCGTGCACGCACAAGAACTCACACAAACCCACACTTTCCCTCCACACACACACACACACAGTCACACGCAAACGCTAACCCTAACTCATTAACTTTCTAACACAACTCTTATCACTTTATTATTCAAATCTCAAGTCTTTAAACTCATATAAAAACTCTTGTTTGGGAATAAAAGCTATTCCCATCGCATTGTTCCAAGCGCGTGTAGTTGGCCAACATGTCACAAAAAAAAAAAAAACAAAAAAAAAACACAAAAAAAGCCCCAGTTCTAATGCTAATAGATTTCACGGTTAGGCCTTTCAAATATTATTAAAATTAAGATCTAATCAGGGCCGGCTTAAAGGGAGCGCCGTTAGCACGTTCAATTGCCTATGGCGCCATGTGCTCTTGGGCGGCATCAAAGATGAATATTGTAAATAGCTGCATTTTTTTCTTCATTGTAAACATTGTGTAATGCAGCGAGAGAAACGCGTTTATCTGACACAGGGCGCTAGAATCTCTAGGGCGCTGGTGATTCGTATCAAAATTTAAATTTGCTTTTCTTTTAATTATTTTTTTAGCAATACAAATTTGCTCTAACTGCTTTCTGCTTGGGAGCGAGTAGAGAGGATCGTACCTTTAGGATCCTTAAAGATGATTTGTTACTGTGTCTTGCCACCCCAAAGAGTCACCACGATTTGTTACTGTGTCAGGTAACCTCAAGGAGTCACCACGATTTTTTTACTGTGTCATGCCACCCCACGGATTCACCACGATTTGTTTACTGTGTCAGGTAACCCCAAGGAATCACCACGATTTGTTACTGTGTCAGGCCAACCCAAGGAGTCACTACGATTTTTTTTACTGTGTCAGGCCAACCCAAGAAGTCATAACGATTTGTTACTGTGTCAGACCACTCCAAGGAGTCACCACGATTTGTTTCTGTGTCGACAGTCGGGCCACCCCAAGGAGTCACCACTATAGAGAAATGGGTTTTAACTAGTAAAAAAAGTAAAGTTAACCATTCAGAACTTGTGGTCTATAGGGCAGATGATGTAAAGGACATCTGATTCTGTGGCCTACGGTTAACGAGGGTGTCATGTGGCCAGCACAACGACCAACTGCCTTTACTTTTCCCCAACTAATGTCAGGTACCCATTAGAGCTGGTTGGACTCAGAGGCGCCCAAAGATCCCGAAATTAAAAATACCAGTCTTCACCAGGATTCGAACCCGGGACCCCCGGTTCAGAAGCCAAGCGCTTTACCGCTCAGCCACCGCGCCTCTCGGGTTTCAACTAACAGTACCCAAAAACGTCTCGCAAAATACAAACACTCTTAGTTGTATCACACTACGAGGAAAAAGTTTTGTCCATTTTGTCATCACTTTCCACGAGTTGATGCTGTGACAGTGCGCTCGCTCAACAAAAGTTATCCACTCTTTCCAGTTAGACGACATTCGCTTGTTACCCTTTGGAAAGACTTGTTCTTCTCTTGACCTTATCAAATCCTTGTAGTTGGTAGCGTCATGATCTTTTCTACAGCAAACCTTGTTGCCGAATAACGCCACGCACTACTTTCAATGGAAGAAAGCATGTAGCTTCACCATTTAGCTCTTATCAATTCCTCAACACGATGATCGTAATGTTATAACATAGAGGCACCCAAACTGCAAGAATTAGATCGCCTAAGTGACCTTCACAATGAACGGGCAGACGATTCCGAACTTTTTGTTTTGTTTTTAAAGAACTTGCTCTAATTTCTATTTTTCGTCTGCTTTGTATTCATCCGCGCTCAACCTCCATCCTAATTGGTTAATTTTTGTCTTGTTCGGATTATTTTATTACATTTTTTTCCCCTCCACATTTCGTCCTTCATCAGATTCGATCTGTCTTCGACTGGAATTATTTTTTTAGTACTGGCCTTTATTAGAAGTCGCGTTGACTAGGAGGCGCGCCTGTTGAGTGGTAAAGCGCTTGGCGTCCGAACCGGGGGTCCCGGGTTCGAATCCTGGGATTTTTAAATTTCGGGATCTTTAGGGCGCCCCTGAGTTGACCCAGCTCTAATGGACACCTGACATGAGTTGTCAAGGTAATTGCTGTTGTAAGAGTAAAGGTGGTTGGTCGTTATGCTGGCCACATGACACCCTCGTTAACCGCTGGCCACTGAAACAGATGACCTTTACATCATCTGCCTCATAGATCACAAGGTCTGAAAGGGTAACTTTTTACTGGTCTTTATTAAATAAATACGATCAGAGAGAGAGAGAGAGAGAGAGAAAGAGAGAGAGAGAGAGAGAGAGGGAAGGAGGGAGAGAGAGAGAGAGAGAGAGAGAAGTTAAATAGATTACAAAAGAAGATTACAACTCAGACTTGTGTAAAAAGTAAAAAGGATGTCAGTATTATAAAAACCTAAACTCTAAGCGCCGGTTAGTGACCGTGTCATTCTATGTTGAAACAAAGACTCTATTGCCAATGTCCAAGCAAACGTTCGTCGTCCTAGGCACATATTTGTTGTCCTCAACTTCGGGATTAGAAACACCGGGCCTGGCCAGCTGGTGGAAGCAAGCTAGCTTGAAACAAACAAAAAATTAATTTCAATAAATACTATAGACGTCTTAAGTCCACAATGTGTAATTAAAGTCAAAGTAAAGTTCCCCTTTCAGACCTTAAGATCTATAGGGCAGATGATGTTAAGGTCGTCTGTTTCTATGGCTAACGGTTAACGAACAGGATGTCATGTGGCCAACTAAACTTTTCCTAACTAAAGTCAGGTACCCATTAGAGTTGGGTGGACTCAGGGGTGCCCTGAAAATCCCGAAATTCAAAGTCCCAGTCATCACCGAGATTCGAACCCAGGAACCCATGTTCGGAAGCTAAACGCTTAACAACTCGGCCACAGCGTCCCTCAATGTGTAATACTATACTTGATATTACTCGTAATAAGCGCTTCCGTCACGCGAAGAGATGTTGTACAGACGAAATGAGAAGAATAAGGACATTTAAAATCATGTACTGACAACTTCTGAAAATTTCTTAAACAAAAAAAAATGTAATGATGTATTCAATGTCGTACATTGCAAGCTAACATGTCTGGCGTATTTTTAGTAAATACAGTGAGGCAGTGAGGTTGTTTTAAGATTGTTGCCACAAATTCTGTCTCACCCTAAATTAAATCATAGACTGTTATTTGATTTTCTTTGACATGTTTACAAAATATTTGTATCTAACTCTTTTTTTTTTTTAAAGAAGAGTACAAGTTGTCATGATTTTCATTTTTCATTTTAAAAAAATCGTTCATTTCCAATCTTTTTTACACGGAGTTTCATATTAGGAACTACCCCCCCCCCCCTTTCTTCCATATCTTCTCTATATATATTAGTTTATATAAATCTATATATTTTATATATTTTTTTGATGTGACCAAGGGAAATTAAATGATTTTAGTATATGAAGTGAAATTAATATAAAAGTACAGAATCCTTGGTCAAGAAATTCATACACTTTGATAGAGTCAATCTGAGGCCACGTCCGAAACCTTGCAACCTTTCAAGCATTCTCTCTCTCTCTCTCCCTCTCTGCTGATTACGTGACGTTATAACTACTCTCTAGGAGTCTCGAGCCTACGTCATAACTAATGGGACCAGGGATTAGAGATTATGGCACAATTAATTCTACAATCACGTCATTGCGTTCCACATTTTCGGCTTGCTGTTATCGCTATAGGTCAGAGACATTTGCCTCATCTTAATTAAGGCGTGATTTTGAGCGCGTTTTTTTTTTCAACAATTAAAAATTTGGTTTGTTTATTACTGAACTACTTCAGTCTGTTAAAGTTTTTTTTTAATTTTTTATTTAGGTGAAATACAAAGTAATTGTATGAACAATGACATGGTGACATTTGACATCGATATGGCAAATAGCCCCCAGGGAGACACGACGCGACAAAATCAGTAGTACATTGGTTACAGATTATAATACCGACTTAAAAAGACAACTACGATACAATAAATATCAGGCTGGCTCAGAGCATTGACATTAAGATTCAATAAGATATATTTATATAAAGTTTATGACTATTCAATACACCTTGTGGTGGAAATGGGATCGTAGGTTTTGTGATCTATTTACGAGCCTTACAGCTACATTACGTATCATGCCTTTATCGTCTGAAGGGTCGCAATTTTACCGTTAAATTATTGTAAAACTCAATAGTCAATATTTTTTTTTTTGGGGGGGGGGGGGAGGGGGGGGGGGAGGAGTTGGTCCTTTATATAAATATATGAAATAGAAGTTTACTTTAATGAATTAGAGATTTTATATCGTCATCTGTGTATATTACATGTGTAGCTCGTATAGAAATAAGATAGATGTAGATATGTGCGTATAACATTTAGCCATGTTATACGGGTATATAAAATGAAGCCAAGGAATCTGTATATATGTATATATAAAATTTTATAATAATATTATATATAAGTTACTTAACTGACAATAAAACACACACACACACACTTATCTCTGTGCAGGGCTGGCCCTAACATTTGCGGGGCCCTATGCGAAACGGAATTCGCGGAACCCTGTCTTGGTAGGATAATTAAGAATTTGTATTAGAAAATAAATTTTGTCTTTACATTACCTTTTTTTTATTAAATGAAAGATGACAAAGCCTTTTTTTTTAATCACCTTTAGGATTGGGGGTTCCCATATTGAATAACACCGCCAAAATGACAATTTTGTCTTTTTTTCATGTGATTTTCAATAATTTCTGGAGATCTCCAGGACTTTTTAAGATTTTGACGCGGGAACTGTGTTTTTAGCTATAATGGTTAAATTTAAGAATTAATTCCTAGAATTAGCGCGCGGCCTATGAACGTGCGGGGCCCAGGTTGCAGAGTCCGGCCCTGTCTCTGTGAATGCGACTGACTTGCTTGTTTAGTACGTTCCTTTGGATTGAACCTCATTCAGTACTCAGGCAGTGTTCAAACCCTGGACCGTCGGGACGACAGTTCAGAGCGCAAACACATGACCACCCAGCCGTCTATCTTGATCTATATCTAACGCAAGCTGTCTGTCATTCAGTTATTTTACTATAATTACAGAACAACAAAATAACAAAACAGTGAATACAATATTGTAACAATATACATGTTTATAGAAGAAAGAGAAAATTGAATATTTCAATAGTGTAGATGTCATTTGTTATTTATATATTTATTTCTGATTTAGACAATCTTCTTCATCCGCTTCATACATTGCAATAATTTTCATAACATGGTTAATTACAAAATCACAACTTTATTTCAGGGTGGGGAAGTAATTTAGTGCTTAGTGAAGACATGACTTAAAGATTTCCCAAAGCAGATCCGATCTAAACGACAAAAAAAAAAAAAAAAAATTTCAAACCAATAGGTGCGTTTGTCTGATAGACAGAACGAGAGAGATGCAGACATCTACACAAAGCAGACATAGAATTAACGCACATCTACACAAAGCAGACAGATAGAATTAACATGGTTAGCTCCTCCCACCTTTACTTTTCCGTAGACAAATATTTACGCCATGAAGTTCAATTGACATGTAGCCTATGTTATACAGTTGCACAAAAACAATAAAAAATAAAAATTCCAGATCCTCCATTTCTTTATTTATATATTATTGTGGGCACCGTTGTGCTGGCCGGATGACACCCTCGTTAACCGTGGGCCAAGAAACATGACCTTTACATCATCTGCCCTATAGACCACAAGGTCTGAAAGGGGAACTTTTCTTTTACATATTGTAAACTACTATTGTCGAGACTATATTCATATACTGTGCAGGCCTACCTGTTTCAACATTAAACACTACAAAATGCACTCGCTGTATCGACTAAACTATTTGCGCGCATGAATATTAAGCATTAGAGGCTTCGAAACGCTAAAACACATTTCCAATAATAGAATTCAAAGGCCATGACATATAAGTCCTATATCACTCATGGTCGCAGTGAACAGACTGTCAAAGTACATTGTTTTCTGAGTAACTATTCTTTTTCATCTCATTTTTTTTTTTAAATTTAAATTTACATAAATGCATTAAATTATTGAAAAATAAAAAAACTTGACTGCATTATATTACAAGTTACGCGTCTTTACTTTATATGCGGCCAAAATGGGTGAATATTGCACGGTATAAATTGAAAAAAGTGAAACAAATCTTTAACGCCCGTTCACGTTAGAGCGGCTTTTACTTTTTCCGATAATTGTCACTGGAAGTACTTTAGAGAAAAATTAATTTTTGTTTTGGATGATTAGGAAAAAAAAAATTTCACTGCAATTTTTTTTTTAAAGTTTGGTTTACCCTCTTCTTTTGTTTGTGTGTGTGTTTGCAACACGTGTATTATTGTTGTTTAATTAAGTTTAATATCAGTGTTCATTACTTGTAAGCTTCAAAAGCACGGCTCTTTGTTATATGTTATTATTATTATTATTAGTCGTAGCAGCAGTATTTGGTGGTTATTCTGTAGCTAGAACTTGATCGTGAGAACTGAAAAGGTGTAAAAAGGTGCCCCTTTCAGACCTTGCGATTTATGGGCTTAACTGGTTGTTGCCTGTTTTGCCTGTTTCTGTGGCCGGCGGTTAACAAGATGAAGCAAAAAAAAAAATACTTTAAAGAAATGGCTGAATCGTACGATGTAGCCTACAAATGTAGAAATATATTTCCCAATGTTAAATCACCCCAACTGTGGTATTCCAGCTAGATTACTCAAAGAACTAAGTAATGAGCTAGCCCCAGTGTTCAAAATACTCTTTCAGGCTTCACTTAACCAGGGCAGAGTACCAAAGGACTGGAAAGAAGCTAATGTCACCCCCCTATTTAAAAAAGGAGAAAAATCTGACCCAGGGAACTACAGACCAGTATCACTTACCAGCATCACATGTAAAATCCTAGAACACATAATATGTAGCAACATCATAAACCACTTAGACAAACATAATGTCCTCACACCATACCAACATGGCTTTAGGAAATATAGATCATGTGAAACACAACTAATAGGACTAATTGATGATTTTTCAAAAGGTTTAGATAATAGTGAACAAATAGATGCTATCTTACTAGATTTTTCTAAGGCTTTTGACAAAGTTCACCACCATAGTTTGCTTAAAAAATTAAAATATTTCGGCATTAATGGTCCACTGCATCAGTGGATTAAAGACTTTCTGATAGGGAGAGAACAAACTGTAATAATAAATGGCTCTAAATCAACACCGATAACAGTAAACTCAGGTGTACCTCAAGGTACAGTCTTGGGTCCACTACTATTTTTAATTTACATAAATGATTTACCAAATTGCATTAGTTCAGGAACAAAAGTCAGATTATTTGCAGACGATTGCATAATATATAGAACAATAAAAACAACACAAGACACAGATATTTTACAAAGAGAATTAGATGAATTACAGAAATGGGAATCAAATTGGAGCATGTCTTTCCACCCAGAAAAATGTCAGTTGTTAAGAGTAACAAAAAAACTAAAACAAATTAATTCCACTTATCTTATTCATGGCAAACCAGTAACACAGACTAAAAACGCAAAATACCTAGGTGTTATAATAAATGAAAAACTATCATGGAATCCACATATTGATGAAACTACAAAAAAATCAAACAAAGCATTAGGATTTATTAAAAGAAATTTCTATAAATCAAATAAGAACATAAAACTAAAATGTTACTTAACCTTGGTTAGGCCAATAATAGAATATGCATCCTCTGTTTGGGACCCCTCAACTCAAGAAAACATTAAGAAACTGGAACAGACACAAAATAGAGCAGTGAGATTCATAACAAACGAATATTCACATTTGACTAGAGTAACACCTTTAGTAAAATCACTAAATTTAGAAAGCCTTCAGGACAGAAGGCTCAAAAGTAAAGTAGCAATCATACATAAAACACTGAACCATAATCTTCAAATACACAAACAAAATTTAATAAAATACTCAGAAAGACACAAAGATAAAGGCACATTCCTCGTCCCATTTGCTAGGACAAATTTGTACAAATACTCCTTCTTCCCTAGTGCTATTAGAGCATGGAATGGGTTGCCTGAGCTAGCCAGGAAAACCAGTGACTTGGCAGAATTTAAGTCATTGGTTAATATGCATGACTAAATGCATGACGCGTAGGACGTAATCATCTTCTTTTTTGAAGTAACGTCTGTATTATATAAGATAAGATAAGATAAATATATGTTTGGGTTTATATTGGGAAGATTGCATACATTCAAAGAGCTCTGTTCTCTTCTAATAGCCAAAAAAATAAATTTCGGTTTTAATAATGATTGTGTAATGTATTACTATGTTTAATTTTATTCTTGGTCATAATGACCATAGCAATAGTTTCTTACAAATTTTTATTTGTCCATCTTTGTGAAAGTTATTTTATTTTTCCATCTGTCTAGAATATTTCCAGTGAATAACGTGACCACTATGTGGACTGCCAACATACTATCCTGTTGGAGTAACCACAGTCTATAGAAGATACTTTTACTGCCCGAGGTAAGTCAGCGATCTTCTATTCATAAGAGCTGTAGGTAGTTGATTTTGATAGTCACGGAGGTGCGCGCGCGTGCGTTTAGAAGTCTCATTCGTGTGATAGTGTTTGTGATAGTGTTTGTGATAGTGTTTGCTTGTTTGTTGTTGACTTTGTCGTGATGTTTCTTTTTTTTTTTTTAGAAGTCTTCTAATTCTTCATTCGTGACGTCATTTTTTCTTCTTCTGAAATATTATGTTGTTATTTTTTTTTTTAAACCTTTGTTTTGTAAAGATTCATTGTATCAAATGTAGGGAATTTCTTCCGTTCTATGGAGATAATGTTGTATGCAAGTTTGAGTATGTCTGTGTGTGTGTCATCAGGCTGTTGTTGTCTGCGAATACTGAATATTGGGACTCATATATACGTATAGAAGAGAATGTTGAAACAATAAAGTTGGCAATAGAGAAGTAGTTTCTGAATTTGAAAAAAGGTTCGTCTGATTATTATATTTCTTTTTTATCTTAATTACTTTTTTATCTTTATTACTTTTTTCAAGTGTTTTTTTTTTGTTTAATTTTTCAAGCTTTCTTTTTGTTGTAGGCCTACATTGTAATAAAAGTTTGAACTTTGAACTTTGTCACGTGAACAAATAGGCAATTAAAAAAAAATGCTTTGAAATTTAAAAAAAAAATTGTTAGATACTTTATTGTAGAAATGGAAACATGAATCCCCAAAAGAGCCAAAGAAAGACACTATAAGGACACTTTGTGTTTAAAAGAGACACTTGTTTAATATTATGCTTAAGCATTACATCATCAACTACTACATCATCAAGTAGCAATTATACATAAAACACTGAACCATAATCTTCAAATACAAAAACAAAATTTAATAAAATACTCTGAAAGACACAAAGATAAAGGCACATTCCTCGTCCTATATGCTAGGACAAATTTGTACAAATACTCCTTCTTCCCTAGCGCTATTAGAGCATGGAATGGGTTGCCTGAGCTAGCCAGGAAAACCAGTGACTTGGCAGAATTTAAGTCATTGGTTAATATGCATGACTAAATGCATGACGCATAGGACGTAATCATCTTCTTTTTTGAAGTAACGTCTGTATTATATAAGATAAGATAAGATAACTACAACATCATCATCTACTTCAACAACACTGAGTACAGCCACAACAACTGTGTTGTATTTGCCACAGCTACTAGTTTACACACCGCCATATTTTAGATCAGATTCTTCTTTTTTTGATTGTATGTTTTGGAAAAGCCTCCAGGGTCATGTTGAGGTCTTTATATGAAATACATGACCATAAAAGAACAACGAGATATAATAATACCTACCTAATAAGGCTTGTCTTCGATTCCGAAGATTGGTGAGTAATGCAGTATTTTCCGTGGCTTCGCAGCCCCAGCTGTGACCTGCATATTTTGCCACCCCCATGTCAAGCATAACCATTGTCTTCAGGTGGTCGATTTAGATTTTCTTTTCGCCGTCTGCATCTGTCCTCGGCAGCGGATTTTCTTTTGCGCTCTAGTGTATCCCGCGGCATTTGTGAGTGACTGGAAGCTGTCTCGTTCTGAGGCCGCATGCAACCAGGTGCTCTCTTCTATGTCAGCTAAGGCAAATTGACGCCTAAGCTGGTCTTTGAAGCATTTCCGTGGAGCGCCACTGTTACGTCGACCACCTTTTATCTCACCAAAAAAAGACTGCCTTTGGCTTACGTTCGTATCCCATACGGGATATGTGCCCTAATGCATACCTAATACGTACAATACCAACAAATTACCTAATATTACATAATGTGTAATAAAACAACATGTATCCACAGCCCGCAAACCCCCCCCCCCCTTCTCCGAAAAAAAAGTTTCAATTATATTTTAAAATATGAGTGAGTGTGTGTGTGTGGGGGGGGGGGGCTTTTAGAAAGCGATCAAAACAAATATATCAATACAGTTAAAACGTTTAAAGCCGTTGCTTTCTACCTGAGCCTCAACCAACAAATATAATAACTTTTTTTATGTGCGTCTACTATTAACACAACAATTACTTCCTAAGAACAGAATGCGAACCAAAAAAAATATCTTTATAATAACTCCACGCGCAGCGCATAAATAAAAACCGAACAATAGCCGAGCTTAATACACTGTGCCTCTAATACCCCAGCAGACGCAGCGCAGACCTGATTTCTTTCACGTACAGGTATTGTCTTGTTTTTTGTGTTTTTTTTTTGTTGTTGTTTAATGAATTTTTTTTTTTTATTGAACTCATTGGCTTGGATTTACAAAGGTAAACGTTGACACTTGTGAGGTTGATATCTGGGCTTATATCTGGGTTTATTGTCTGTTGTCATTGTTACTTATAGTGTTGTTGCGTTTTGCTAGTTGTCTGTACTGAATGAGGAAACGCTTGTCAAACAAGACTGAACCTTACTTTTATGGACATTATTGAAAACATATTTTGACTCCAAAGTCTTTAGAGACACAAACGACAATAATCTAACAATATCTTGATCACATTAAAACTTACTCTTAAAATACACGACTGTCACTTACCTCCCCTACCTCCACTTTCACCACCTTTTTTATAGCCTAAACTGCCATGTACTTAATTGTAGTGAAAACGCATTTGTTTACTCTTATACAAAGTACTAATAACTGTTGAATTGGTTGAAGTAGACTATATTACCACATAAAAGTGGATATCGTTGGATACATCATTGAATTGCACATCAGATGATATACATAAAGCATATATGACATGTGGCATTCAAACCAGTTTGTTAGATGGATCTTTCATCAAATTGGAAGAACAAGAAAAGTTAATATTCCCTGTTTCTATTGTGAAACAAATCACAGAAACATTCTACAATTTTATTTCTGTGGCAGTTTACGTCTCCAGAGACGACCCCTTCCCTTTGTAACCTCTTGTGTGACTAAAGAGGCCAATCCTTGATACACAGCTGCGATCGCTGGTTGGGCATATGTAATTTTATTTAATATAATAGATACCAATAAAAGCAAATACAAAAAAAGAATCAGAACCCACTCCCGTATTCCATGTGGTCCATACCAAGACTACAATTTCAACGTGCTTTAAAAATCTTATTTTCTTCTAATTTTAAAAGTATGTCAACTATTGATGCTTTTGTATTGAGAAAACATCTTACATTGTTATAGTTTTAAAAGTATGTCAACTATTGATGCTTTTGTATTGAGAAAACATCTTACATTGTCATAATTTTAAAAGTATGTCAACTATTGATGCTTTTGTATTGAGAAAACATCTTACATTGTCATAATTTTAAAAGTATGTCAACTATTGATGCTTTTGTATTGAGAAAACATCTTACATTGTCATAGTTTTAAAAGTATGTCAACTATTGATGCTTTTGTATTGAGAAAACATCTTACATTGTCATAATTTTAAAAGTATGTCAACTATTGATGCTTTTGTATTGAGAAAACATCTTACATTGTCATAGTTTTAAAATTATGTCAACTATTGATGCTTTTGTATTGAGAAAACATCTTACATTGTCATAGTTTTAAAGAAAACATCTTACATTGTCATAATTTTAAAAGTATGTCAACTATTGATGCTTTTGTATTGAGAAAACATCTTACATTGTCATAGTTTTAAAAGTATGTCAACTATTGATACTTTTGTATTGAGAAAACATCTTACATTGTCATAATTTTAAAAGTATGTCAACTATTGATGCTTTTGTATTGAGAAAACATCTTACATTGTCATAGTTTTAAAAGTATGTCAACTATTGATGCTTTTGTATTGAGAAAACATCTTACATTGTCATAGTTTTAAAAGTATGCCAACTATTGATGCTTTTGTATTGAGAAAACATCTTACATTGTCATAGTTTTAAAGAAAACATCTTACATTGTCATAATTTTAAAAGTATGTCAACTATTGATGCTTTTGTATTGAGAAAACATCTTACATTGTCATAGTTTTAAAAGTATTGTCAACTATTGATGCTTTTGTATTGAGAAAACATCTTACATTGTCATAATTTTAAAAGTATGTCAACTATTGATGCTTTTGTATTGAGAAAACATCTTACATTGTCATAGTTTTAAAAGTATGTCAACTATTGATGCTTTTGTATTGAGAAAACATCTTACATTGTCATAGTTTTAAAAGTATGTCAACTATTGATGCTTTTGTATTGAGAAAACATCTTACATTGTCATAGTTTTAAAGAAAACATCTTACATTGTCATAATTTTAAAAGTATGTCAACTATTGATGCTTTTGTATTGAGAAAACATCTTACATTGTCATAGTTTTAAAAGTATGTCAACTATTGATGCTTTTGTATTGAGAAAACATCTTACATTGTCATAGTTTTAAAAGTATGTCAACTATTGATGCTTTTGTATTGAGAAAACATCTTACATTGTCATAGTTTTAAAAGTATGTCAACTATTGATGCTTTTGTATTGAGAAAACATCTTACATTGTCATAGTTTTAAAGAAAACATCTTACATTGTCATAATTTTAAAAGTATGTCAACTATTGATGCTTTTGTATTGAGAAAACATCTTACATTGTCATAGTTTTAAAAGTATGTCAACTATTGATGCTTTTGTATTGAGAAAACATCTTACATTGTCATAGTTTTAAAAGTATGTCAACTATTGATGCTTTTGTATTGAGAAAACATCTTACATTGTCATAGTTTTAAAAGTATGTCAACTATTGATGCTTTTGTATTGAGAAAACATCTTACATTGTCATAGTTTTAAAGAAAACATCTTACATTGTCATAATTTTAAAAGTATGTCAACTATTGATGCTTTTGTATTGAGAAAACATCTTACATTGTCATAGTTTTAAAAGTATGTCAACTATTGATGCTTTTGTATTGAGAAAACATCTTACATTGTCATAGTTTTAAAAGTATGTCAACTATTGATGCTTTTGTATTGAGAAAACATGCACGTATGACGGAGACCAGTGGTTATAAAAGGCTTAAACACTGGCCCGCGACGTCGCAACCTGTGGGCGGATTAGACCAATAACTCGTGCCTTCTCTAGCAACGGGTCTCAATTTGACTATTTCTTTTGTCTCTAGTTATCTAAATGTTATCTAAATGTCAACCTTTGTCTCTTATTACCCCCTTTAGAAAATATTAACGCTTTCTGTTCTATTAAACTTTATCAAAAAAGGGAAACACATAATTATATGTCGCCAGCCCTGAACATGCCATGCACACAAACTTCCCCACCCATCCTTTTCCCACACACACACACACATCTATTTTTTTTTTCATCAAAACATAATCCATTATGAATAGATCTCCTATTTACCTTGACGAGTTCTAGACTATATTATATTGCGCTATCTATTATGTATCTACCTATTGCAGTTCACCTGACCGGTAAGACAGCAGTCCGTTAATAGAATCAGGTATCGATGGTCGAGGTATGTTGTCAATGGAATTATTAATGCCAAGTTTCTTAGACGAATCATTTCGTAAATATAATTATTTTTTTCTCCTTGTATCATTTTTTTTTTTCAAAATGCAATATATATTTCAATAGTAAAACTAGAATGAAAAACTTCGGAATTATTTGTTGAATAGGTTCAGATTTATTATTATCTTTGTCGTGCGTTACTTTGATAGAATCCAATAAATACATTATGATCTATGCGGCGATGTCTCCGAGAAATCAAAGTCAGTAATTATATGTTGTTTTTTTTTTTAAATAAAAGTAGGGGAGATTAATCTTACGAAAATATTTTTTATTCGTTGTCAGTTGGTTGTTTCTATCAATTTATGTCTATAAGTATAAAAACTAAAATAAATAAAATATTGAAGTAAGATAAAAAAAAAACCGAAACAAAACAAAAAAGCACAACAATGAAATAAGATAAAAAATAACACACGACCTGCATAATAGATATCAGTACCCAAATTCTAGTACTAATCACACCATATTGTAATTATATACTATAGCATAAACTTTTTTACATATAAGCATCACTCCTTCTTCTATGTCATTCTTTTTCTCTTTCTTCTCACCCGAAAAATAAGTAAATATATATATATATATGAAAGGTAGACAAAGTCACTCGACCGTGACAATATGAAGTCGTTTTTTTTTTCAAACCAACTGTGCAGCAGTCTGGTGACCTGTGACTTAGATGTGAATGGTGTCAAACCAACTGTGCAGCAGTAAGGTCTGGTGACCTGTGACTTAGATGTGAATGGTGTCAAACCAACTGTGCAGCAGTAAGGTCTGGTGACCTGTGACTTAGATGTGAATGGTGTCAAACCAACTGTGCAGCAGTAAGGTCTGGTGACCTGTGACTTATATGTGAATGTTGTCAAACCACATGCAGCTCGGCAGACGATGGTGTCAAGTCCTACAGTGTGTCGAGGTTTCGTTTGGCAAGTCTCTTCAGATTTAGGCTCCTTCTTACTGCTTCTCCAACTTTTATGAAATATAGACTATGCATGTGTGTGTAGAGTGTGTATGCATGTGTGTGTAGAATGTGTATGCATGTGTGTGTAGAGTGTGTATGCATGTGTGTATGCATGTATGGATAGAATGTGCACGTCTTGTGCTTCCTTTTTTTGGAGACTTATATTTTAGCTGAAGTGTAGTGGCTGAGTGGTAAAGCGCTTGGCTTCCGATCCGATGGTAAAGTATAGTTCCCCTTTTAGACCCTGTGGTCTATAGGGCGTGAGTGAGCCGTGGTCAAATAAAACTTAAATGTCCCTCATGTTTGTCCCTTTCGACACTTTTAAACCAAGTGGCACCCACTCGACGTTTGTGGTCCAAAATCAGTGTCGGCACTGCTAAGTCTGCACAATTAATAACACACGATTAAGAGTGGTAAAACGCTTAGCTTCCGAACCGTGTGGTCACGGGTTCGAATCTCGGTGAAGAATGAGATTTTTTTTTTTATTTCGGAATTTTAATGGCACCCCAGAGTCCACCCAGCTTAATTGGGTACCTGACACTAGTTGGGGAAAGTAAAGGCGGTTGGTCGTTATGCTGGCCACATGACACCCTCGATAACCGTCGGCCATGGAAAACAGGTGACCTCTACATCATCTGCCCTAAAGATCGCAAGGTCTGAAAGGGGTACTAAGATCCTATTCCCATAGGCGCCAACTTCTAAGTCATTTAGCTTCCACCTGGCTACACGCTTGTCCTGTGAACTCGAAGGACGATTTGCAGTATAATATAGTCAATCCCAAATGATTACAAAGCTGCCATTGAAAGCTATCATTATGCAATTGACCTGGCACTGCGTTTAGGAGGAACGCATGTATGAGAAGAAACTGATTTTCTTTGAAAGATTTCCCTGTTGTTGTAGGAGTAAGCGAGCTATGCAATTATGTGATCTGCAACATAGAATGTTTTCTTAAATATATGCATATATGTGATCTGCAACATAGAATGTTTTCTTAAATATATGCATATATGTGATCTGCAACATAGAATGTTTTCTTAAATATATGCATATATGTGATCTGCAACATAGAATGTTTTCTTAAATGTATGCATATATGTGATCTGCAACATAGAATGTTTTCTTAAATATATGCATATATGTGATCTGCAACATAGAATGTTTTCTTAAATATATGCATATATGTGATCTGCAACATAGAAAGTTTTCTTAAATATATGCATATATGTGATCTGCAACATAGAATGTTTTCTTAAATATATGCATATATGTGATCTGCAACATAGAATGTTTTCTTAAATATATGCATATATGTGATCTGCAACATAGAATGTTTTCTTAAATATATGCATATATGTGATCTGCAACATAGAATGTTTTCTTAAATATATGCATATATGTGATCTGCAACATAGAATGTTTTCTTAAATATATACATATATGTGATATGCAACATAGAATGTTTTCTTAAATGTATGCATATATGTGATCTGCAACATAGAATGTTTTCTTAAATATATGCATATATGTGATCTGCAACATAGAATGTTTTCTTAAATATATGCATATATGTGATCTGCAACATAGAATGTTTTCTTAAATGTATGCATATATGTGATCTGCAACATAGAATGTTTTCTTAAATATATGCATATATGTGATCTGCAACATAGAATGTTTTCTTAAATGTATGCATATATGTGATCTGCAACATAGAATGTTTTCTTAAATATATGCATATATGTGATCTGCAACATAGAATGTTTTCTTAAATATATGCATATATGTGATCTGCAACATAGAATGTTTTCTTAAATGTATGCATATATGTGATCTGCAACATAGAATGTTTTCTTAAATATATGCATATATGTGATCTGCAACATAGAATGTTTTCTTAAATGTATGCATATATGTGATCTGCAACATAGAATGTTTTCTTAAATGTATGCATATATGTGCAAAAACTTTCCCTGATACCTTTTGATGGGGGGGGGGGGGTCAACATTCACTGAAATCTCAATTAAATATGACTTATGGGATGAAATAATTATAATAGCAACACCAATAGAACGTGACGTCTATAAAGGCATCATGAATCAGACAAAAAAAAAAGGGTTGTTTTTCCCTGCGGGCGCTAAGTAAATCAGGCTAGTAGTGGTGCAAGTCTTGTTTTAGTGCCTGCAGCTCCGAGAGTTGCAAGCCGCGGGGAGACGCATCTGCCGAGTCCCTTGACAAGGGAGCAGTAGACCAGTATGGGAGCTATGAGGCACCACGCCGAATACCAGTTTCTTTCCAGGGCACCACGGGACGCCTAAGCCTTCATGCCCTGTTGCCAATATAATTTCATGTCTGATTAATTCTTAGGACTATGGAGAGAGAGAGAGAGGAGAGAGAGACAGAAAGAAAGAAAGAGAGAGAGAAGCCATTCTCTGATTGGCTTGATGATGTAAAGTCTCTCTCCCCTGCTGAGAAACCATGGTCATGTTCTTCTCACTGTTAGGTTTTTATTACTAGTTTTGTGGTTATTTAAAAAGTGTTTCAAATTTTCTGCCACTGTCAGTTTCGAATGTCATTATAAGGTAAGCAGAATCCATTGTAGTTTCCCCTTGACAGTGTCAAGCTGAGAAACGTTCCCTGTTGTGGCAGCTGCAGAACTACCGTCCCCTGGTAGTCCCCAGGTAAATGAGAGTCTTCAGGGTCGCGAAGATGTCTGCGAGGTCATTTGTCACGATCTCTTTCCTGATTTCACAATTGGTAATATTGTAATGATAGTTAACATCCAAACTCACCTCGTTAACTCTAAGCTAAGGTGTTCGCTTTATGGTTCTTTTGTCTTTTCGGTATTTTAACGTGTTATTAAAGGCGCGGTGGCTGGCTGAAAGTTTGGCCTCAGAACCGAGGGCGTCTCGCGTCCCGATGAACTTCGGGATTTTTAAGGACACCCCTGAGTCCACGTTACTCTGATGGATGCCGGGCATACGTTATGGAAATTAAGGCGGTTGGTCGTTGTGCTGGCCGTATGACACCCTCGTTAACTGTCGGCTACAGAAACAGAGGAGAGGGTACCTTCAATAATAATATTATTATTATTACCTGAGATGTTGACTAGCGTATGCGAAGAAGACACACGCATTCGTCCTATAAAATAATCTCTGTTGCATAAGATATTTCAGGATTTAATGTGTCGACATGCTTGACAACCTAAATACAACTAAAGATTCCCCCCCCCCCCAAAAAAAAAAAATTCTGCTAAAAAAAAAAAAGGTGGATTCTACTGCAACTCATGTTTCACGTCATCTTTAAATAGATTTAAAAAAACAACAACAACAACACAACGTATTAATTAATGCTTCATCAAAGAATGAATCCCTTTGTATTACGCCAGCTCACTCCATGATATCACTATCTTAAAAGGGGAGATAGTCGGTCTATATTTATACAGGCCTATAGTTCCGGGAACCAATGCTTTTCTTACAGAATCAGGCCGGACGAGCTTCGGTACGGACACATGACCGACAGCCCTCAGCTTTGGCTTGAACGGTGTCGTGTTCCACTGCACAAGCCCCTGCATGTTGTGTGGTGGTGCGCGGTGTGCAGTGTGTTCCCGGGAGAAACTAGGTCACCATTACAAGGCTAAATGCTTCTTCTTCTGGTTTTTTTTTTTTTGTTCGCCTTTCCCCTACCCCCACCCCTCTATTTTTTTTCCCTTTCTCTTTCTTTCATTTGTAATTTCTGCCCTCTCTTTATTTTATCTGCATGCGTTCATTTGTAATAGTCCTTGGATACGAGGAGAAAGCGAGGGTGTTAAATGAGGGGGGGTCGAAGAGGCGGCAAGAGTGGGCTTAACAAGAAAAAGAATTAAAAGAAGCTGGGTGTTTTTTTGTTTTGTTTTAATTGCCAAGGCTTCGTCAGCCACCCACACGCTCCCCTCCTCCCACCTTCCCCTAGGCGATAGGCACCTATTTTTTTTCCCGGACTAATTTGTAATTGTATATTTATGAGACGCCTCTGGTTCTAAGTCTAATCCTCACCTTTGCACACCTTACTAAAGTGTTGTTCAGAACTGAACCTCCTCCCAACTCAAACTGTAGCACACAGTTGTAAATCTACCTGTTGGGATCATGACATGCTCTAGAGTGCAGTCATATGTCATAAACAATGACGTGACTGACATTTGTAATCAAAAGTTTGCAGGGTTTTTGTTTTTTTACAGGACAAAGTTGAGTCTATAGTTTCTTGTACACAAAACAAACAGTCAGCTGTTTTTTAATTTTTAAATGCAATAGTAAAGTCCCTCATCGCCTAGAGCAGACCTCAATGAATACATTTAATTTTACCTCTTTATTAATTATTGACAATACATTTACTGGGTGTGGCAATGTTCTCTATTAATGTATGTTTTTAAAACAAATTAACTATGGCAAACACGTTGTATATACTACAGAGAGAGAGTATTAAGACAAACTAGGCTCATTTATTAAAGAAAGTTCACTTATTGTGGATTTTGACTATAACCTTTAACCAGTATGACCTAAACAATATCAAAGACGCTAAATTAGTATTTACTGTTGCCAACTTTAACTAAATACAAAAAGAAATAAACTCTTATTCAAACAATATCTCAATACTGATCCTCTTATCACCTCTCCTTTATTAGACAGTTGCCCATTTCATTTTAAATACCTCATACGGTGAAAGTCTAAAGCTTCCTTGACATTAGATGGCTGCCTGGTCGTGTGGTATGCGCTATGAAGTGTCTTTCGGCGATTGCGGGTTCTAACTCTGCCCCCCCCCCCATCTTCCCGCGGGGGTTTTGGGCTACCGATGTAATCATCTTGAAATCTGAAGGAACACCCGAAACATGTGACCACAAACAAATAAACAAACCTGAAATAAGTATGTGCTAACACAAACGGAACAGCTTAGAAAAATTTGATTCTGCCGTTCTAAGAAGCGCACACAAATGAGCTTTATACCTTTTGAAACAAACATAGCTTTTACTTCTTTTTTTTTTTTTTACACCGGATACACCAAATAGCTATTTACAGTTTTTCCACCATGTACGAAAATACAAGAGAAAGTTTATTTGCAAAACAGAGCTGATCATCCTGATATACTCTAACAAAGATTAAATAATGAATACAAAGTATACCAACTTAACAAAGATTAAATAATGAATACAAAGTATACCAACTTAACAAAGATTAAATAATGAATACAAAGTATACCAACTTAACAAAGATTAAATAATGAATACAAAGTATACCAACTTAACAAAGATTAAATAATGAATGCAAAGTATAACAACTTAACAAAGATTAAATAATGAATACAAAGTATACCAACTTAACAAAGATTAAATAATGAATGCAAAGTATACCAACTTAACAAAGATTAAATAATGAATACAAAGTATACCAACTTAACAAAGATTAAATAATGAATACAAAGTATACCAACTTAACAAAGATTAAATAATGAATGCAAAGTATACCAACTTAACAAAGATTAAATAATGAATACAAAGTATACCAACTTAACAAAGATTAAATAATGAATACAAAGTATACCAACTTAACAAAGATTAAATAATGAATACAAAGTATACCAACTTAACAAAGATTAAATAATGAATGCAAAGTATACCAACTTAACAAAGATTAAATAATGAATACAAAGTATACCAACTTAACAAAGATTAAATAATGAATACAAAGTATACCAACTTAACAAAGATTAAATAATGAATACAAAGTATACCAACTTAACAAAGATTAAATAATGAATACAAAGTATACCAACTTAACAAAGATTAAATAATGAATACAAAGTATACCAACTTAACAAAGATTAAATAATGAATGCAAAGTATACCAACTTAACAAAGATTAAATAATGAATACAAAGTATACCAACTTAACAAAGATTAAATAATGAATGCAAAGTATACCAACTTAACAAAGATTAAATAATGAATACAAAGTATACCAACTTAACAAAGATTAAATAATGAATACAAAGTATACCAACTTAACAAAGGTTAAATAGTAAATACAAAGTGTTTCTTCTAAACAAAGCACATTTACTACATAAAAAAATTACATTTATAAAAAAAAAAAACCGCAACAATTAATCTTAGCTGAAAGTCTGATGATACTTACATTGTAAACTATCGGATCGGTTGAGTTTTGTGTCAATCGATGTCAAATTGATTTGTTTATTTATTTATTTTTGTTATGCTTATGATATAGATTTACGCGATGAAATTTGAAACTTTCTAGGATGCCTCACTCCATTCGTACCTCCATCCCCGACGCTTTCTGAACAAGAAATTGGACCAGTGATAAAAGTAACCTAACGCTACGCTAGGCCAGTGTCTCCCAAACTGTGTTCCATTGAACCCCTAGTGTTTCCGCGAGGCCTGAATAGGGGTTCCACCAACTACTTGAATAATGAACTTGTAAGCCAGCATGTGAATTAATCTCTCCAAACATAAGCAATGTGTTCCGCCCAATGCTCAGAATGTACGAAGTGTTCCTTTAAGGAAAATGTTTGTAAACACTGCGCTATACTAATGCTAGTTTTAGTAATAATACATTCTCCAGTTAACACTTGTAAATGTACAATGTAAATGTTTCCCTTTAACGAATCACCATCCTGGTAGTGTCAGAGATTGACCATTAGTTCATTTATTACATAATAATAATAATAATAATAACAACTGACCTCACAGACACCTTCAAGGCCCTTAACATTCCTAGGAACATCTTCGTTGCCTGTCAGAGGGCGGTACTGCTGCAGACCTGCCACATCACCAGAAAATTCCTCAGTGGAAACTGTTAAAGGGACTACGATGAATTTTGTTTCTCTTTAGCGAAACTCGACCCTGGCAGCGCCAGAGAATGACTACTCGTTCATTTCTAACATAATAATAATAATAATAATAATAACGGAACCCTGGCAGCGCCAGAGAATGACTACTCGTTCATTTCTAACATAATAATAACAATAGTAATAATAGTAATAATAATAATAATAATAATAATAATAATATGGTTTAAATTTAACTCTTTTTAATCCGCGGTTACAGCAGCCAGCACTTCAATATACTTAAGCTGCAGTTACACTAGCAAGTGCTGTACAATTGCATGATTACTATAGATCAGGAAAGAAAAATAACTATTTTAACTGCTGTTTTTAAATTTTAGACTGCAAAAATATTTTATATTAATAACCATATAGGCCTAGGTTTTTCAGAGTTCGCTCTTCGGGGATGGCAAAGGAGGGACAACGGGCCTAGAACCCGCGCATGAAGAGGACATTTCTTTGAGATTTTTACACTTACGAATCCATTCGGTCCGCATAGACACTCGCCCAGGGCCTCTAGTACTGCCAAGGCAGCCCCAGGTGTGACGGAAGAGATCTGCGAGGGGGTGCTCGCATTTTAAGTTCTCTCCACCCTTCATGCTCAAAAAACCTCCCACCACCCAGCGCCTCAAAAAAACCTCCCACCACCCGCGCCTCAAAAAAAATTCGTTTTCATTTAAATATCAATTTTTTTAAAATGAATCTAAGCATTCATGGGGCCACCCCTGGTGTCAAGCTAATCTTGCGTCCAATATTTGTTGTAATGATGTCAAAAAAAAGTGTATTCATTCTAGTTTAATTGTTCAGTAGGAAGATGTTTTATGACCCGGGAGCTAACTTTGGCGACGTACGCGACGTAATGGCCCGTGCCGTGGCGTCGTGCAGTGAATTGTTCGTATCCCTTTGGTTATTACATCGTTACGTGAACGACGCCAATACAATTATTGTTAGCAAACAATAAAACAGTAATTAAAATATTGCGAAAGCTATTATAACGTATTTAGTAAGTGTCTACCTGTACAATACATCATTTGTGATAATTATATAGGGAGAGCTAAAATGAAAGCTAAGAACCTAATCAGAATATATATATATGGGAAGGACGGACAAGTTATAACATTGGATGTAGGTCAGCGGGAGTGCGTAAAAGAAAAATGTCCATTAAGTCATAAATCAACCCATACTTAATGGCCGGATGCTTGGATGACTTCATTATTGAAACTCGTATGTTTCTTAAGAAGTAGTTAAGCTCAATGAGTAAGTAAAATTGAGAACAGTTTTTAGCAAAATATGAATGAAGATTTGTGGTAATTTGGCTCAGCATTTCTACTATGAATTCCAAACGGAACCACAATGTTTTATTCTAGGTAAGTGGCATCATGCATAAAAATGAAAGCCTCCCGAAATATAATTATTCTAAAATTAGCTCCCCCCCCCCCTTTTCCAGTAACGGGATACTACTTCCGGATTTTTTTTTTCGTCTTGTCGAAAGCTATGAATAACTTAACACCAAAACAACTAAATTAGCATCTGGATACGCGTAGGACAAAAAATGTATTTTTCTTTTTTTTTTTTTACGAAGGAATGATTTTAATTAATGACAAAAGCAAGAAAAATTCCGTTCAATTTTATATAACGCGTGTGTTTTGGAAATGTATCTATACGTTAAACTATACAAAGAGTAAACAAATAAAGGCATTGTCTGTATCATAAGATCGGTGCACATTATGTGCATATCTAGTTAAATGGAGCTCTATTGCAAAGATTGAAATGATTATATCCCCCCCCCCCCCCCAATTGCCGTCCTTGTTCAGACACATTTCTTTAATTCCGTACGCTTCGATTGTTCAAACATCGACTTCAGTGTCAAATACTTAAGCAGGGGAATAGAAGGAATACACTATAATGGTCGATGGTCACTGAAATGTGCGTGCATAGCTAAAATGAATCTTTAAAAACAAATCTTTTTTTTTATAAAAAAAGATCTGTTATTAGAATGCCAGGTAACATAAGTTATAGTTCGCGAAATTCCATTTCAAATGAAACATAAAAAAAATTGACTTTGTAGTCATGACAACATGAAGATAAGAGTGGGTGATTTTTCGACATGCACCAAAATTTGGGATTAAACAAGTTTTTGTTTAATTTTAGCCACTTTTCAGCAACAAAACGCTAGCTAGAAGAAGAAAATGGATAAATAGCATTTGTGAATAAACATCTCAAATTAATACCTAGCCTTTATAAAGAAATGGTCTACATAACGCATAAAGACTTGACCTGTTTAGTTACATAACCTACATAAAAACTGTAGTTTGAATGTGACCGAAAAGTTTTCTGCATAAATTATGATGTATAGGTCAGTGCTAGATGCATAGGTCAGTGACAGTTTGTCCCATGTGTTTCCTGCAGAGTGATATCATCACTGCGTGGGACTTTCCCCTGGATATCAATCGACTTACTGACAGCTCCTCTACCTGTGATGATAATCTCCTATGCAGGCGAAAGTGGATGGTCTAGTCTGACAAAGAGGAGTGGCTGAACAGTAAAACGTTTTGTCCTTCACAGCTATGACTTGGGTTCGGCCACCACCAACGAGATTCCAATTTCTCTAAGACCAACAGAATTTATTCTTATTTAATCTGTATTCATACATTTTTTTTATAAAAAATCTATGATAATTGGTTTTAAGGTTTATGGACACGATGTTCCTGTTTCAGCCCCGCAGCTTTCAGTCCTCTTACACTTTTTTTTTCTTTTTGCATATTTCTTTAGTCAACTAGGGTATCGTGTGGCCGGTACAACACATCCAACCCATTCTAAGTTTCTTTAACAAATGTCAGGTACCCATTTTTTTTTTTTGGTGGACGAAATGAAGTCATTACATTTTTAATGTAAAAAAAAAAACGATACTTTTTTGGGGGGCATTCTAACGCTCTAACACTTGACCACCGCAGACTAGGACACATCCCCTCCCTCTTTCTCTCTTTATTATCCAGAGATGTTTTTAGATGCGTGGGTGTCATTAATAGCTTGCATGCTAGTCATTTACAAACAAGCGATCACGTAGCCATAGCTTTACTAACGGGAGATCTCAACACACCCCCCCCTTTCCCATATTTCTTCTCACATTTCGAATCTTTGCGCCACCTGTTGGTGTAGATGTTCCATAAGATCTCACGTCTGCCAAGCAGGTCTAACTCTGGTTTTACGTTTGTGGTATTGCCATATTGCCCACCATGCAGACATACAGGACGTTAACAAAATTTTTTTTGGCGGGAAAAAAGGGGGGGGAGGGGCTCACACGCTTGGGGCGTAGGATCTCGATTCCATGACGGCTTGTCAACTGAAGGTCTTGAGTTTGTTTCCCTTCTGGAAAATCTTATTCGTATTTACTGATCACTATTAGTACGCCATTGAGACTGTCCAGTTTTACTTAGGATTTTCATGGTGGTATGGATCAGACCATCTACATGGCCTTTACTCAGGCTAGTCTTTCGCTTTTTCTCTTGGGGCACAGATTTATATTAGCAGAAGACAGGTTGCAGCAGACAGTGGCTCCTTACATTTCTTGGCGGGATAAGATTTTTGTTGGCAAAACTAGTTGCATTTCACAGCTTTGGGAAAAATTTAAAACTAAACGGCTATTGTATGTCCTTTTTCTTTTGCAATTCTGTGGAGTTTTATGTCTGGATCTTTTCTCTTGACAACTTCTAATGAGATTGAAAACTGTATCGAATTGGAAAACAAATATTGTAAGAAAGAGAAAAACCATAGGAGGCATGGCGGCTGAGCGATTAGGCAGGGGCTGAGCTAGGTCCTGGGTTCGGGTCCAGGTGAAGACTGGGATTTTTAATTTTAGGATCTTTGGACGCCTCTGAGTCCACCCAGCTCTAATGGGTACCTGACAATTGTTGACGAAAGTAAAGGCGGTTGGTCGTTGTTCTGGCCACAGACACAGAGTGCCTTTACATCATCTGTCATATAGCCTATCTTTACTCACTTAAGAGAAGCATCTGTTCTAAAAATCTATATTCTGTGTTAAATAAATGTGTACGATAGTTTAATATCCCAAAATGTTTACGCTCAATGAGTCTCAAGTTTTTTTTTTGTAAGCCTCTTATAACATCTTGAGGATCCTTCTCTAGATAAAACAAAAATACCGCGCTATTCAAACAGTGCGTATGTTTTGCGCGGGAAATAAAAAAAATCCACTTAATGTTTAACTTTTGCAGAGATCGATACTCGTCTCCCAGAGCGCTACTGATCCACGGGCCGTGGACGGGGTGCACCAAGGTGGATCTCTTGGGCGCCAGGGAGTGAGGAATACGACGACGGTGGAGAAAATTATAGCCGGGGAAATTGCGGTGTAATTAAACCTAGCTGGTAAACGATGACTTCTTGCCATGGCGGTTGAACCGGGCGGTTGGACCGGGCTGTAAGAAAATAATGAACAACTAAAAAAAAATGATCCTCTTAGAATTCTCGTTTGTTTTATTTGCCGACACGATTATGTGTATGTGCGTGTGTGTGTGTGTGATTGTGTGGCTTAGATGCACAAAATGTACATATAGACAGAGCGTTAAAGCGCTTGGCTTCCGAATCAAAGGGTGCCGAGTTCGAATCCTGGTGCAGACTGATGATTTTTTTATTTTGGAATCTTTAGGGCGCCTCTGAGCCCACCCAGCTCAAATGGGTACCTGACATTAGTTGAGGAAAAGCAAAGGTGGTAAGTCGTTGTGCCGGCCACATGACCTTCTCGTTAGCAATGAGCCACAGAAACAGATGACCTTTACACCATCTGCGCTATAGATCATGAGATCCGAAAGGGTAACTTTACTTTTAATTATGCACTTATTCTATTGTATTCTTCAATGGGGAGATGTCGCGGGTAGATGTAGCTGTCGAAATCAACTCAAGTGTGAGGACAGTAAAATGATGATAGTTATTTCACTTATAAAGTTGCTTATAATAGGGGAGGGGACGTGTGTATCATGAGTATCTGGTGTTGTATGTTGACTATCTGGTGGTATATGCTGAGTATCTGATAGTGTATTTTTGTTGATTATTTGACATTTTTTATTTGGAGGCCCGAAGCAGAGTTTACTTTGACAAGCAATAAATACGTTTAGTGGTGCACTAACGACCATCTTCCAAATGTCATTCTTCCGTGTGAGCGTATCCTTTAGCATCCACTGTCACAGGTGTTTCTCGCGATTGGTTGACAGCCACGTTTTTGACACAGGTGTCTGAGGGTTGGACTAAAGGTAAAAGGGCATTAGTATAGGTCTCGGGTGGCTTTAGAAGCGAAGGCTACCTGGTTGTTTACTGCAGCAAGTGTCAGCATGGGCAGTTGATACGGATTCGAGCTCTGGAACTTCCGTTTACTACGGTCTAGAGTATACCGCCTATCTAGCCTATAATACTTTTTGTTATTAACATCAACCCTTTTTCATTGGCACACCCCTGCCCCAGTACGTCTGGACCGCCATAAATCCGGTGATGCCGTGTTCCGTAGAAGTCCTCATTCCGAGATTCGAGTTTGGGCTCAACATTTGAATTTTAAAAAAATGCAAAAAAATACCCACCTGAAATCCCAAGCAGCCTAAAAGGATTTGAACGCGACCACATTCTGTTAGGTAATCTGCAGTCTTTAAATGATGCTGCACACATTTTATCTCGAAACAGTAGCTGCTATCATAAGACTAACAATTTAAAGTGGGAGGGGGGGGGGGTAAAGTTGCTGATACAGGGTGTGGCACACATTCCCACTGTAGATAAACGCTCCTGTGTTTAGACAAGTCCAGTAATGTAGATTTATTTCTTCATTTAAAAAAAAAAGAAAAAAAAAAGACTTTTTTTTTTTTGCACGCGCGAGTGCTCGTGGAGAGCGCCCTGCTCGTAAATGCGCTATCGTGTGCGCTCGCGCGCGCGTGTGTGTGTGTGTGTTTAACGAGGCCTCCCGGTGAGGTGGTAAGAGGAGAGGGGAGTGAAGTTAAGTGAGTGTATTTTTAACTCTCATAACGGTTCTATTTGTGACGAGGTGAGAGATGATGTGGAGCCTGTGACGTGGCTCCTGGATTGATTGCTGACATAGTGCATTGACATAGTGCATTGTCCCCGGGTTGTTTTTTTTTTTAGTCTTTTTTGGCGCAAGCGACGTCACTCTGCCACTGTCTGACCCACATGCTACTTTAACAAGTGTGACGGCGATAGTAGGTCAACACTTACATGCTGCTTTTACATCTGGACGGCGATAGTAGGTCAGACCTATATGCTAACAAGTCTGACGATGATTAGTAGGTCAGACCTACGTGCCTACATGTCTGACGACGACGTGCTGCTCTGTCAACTGTGACGACGATAAAAGGTTAAAGCTATGAGAAGTAAAAGTAAAAAGGTCTGGCCTTTTGTTATGCGCTCCGACTTGTAGGACGGTTTCCTGGTCGTGTTGTCTGAGCTCCGGACTGACGTCTCCATGGCACAGGGTCCGAACTCTGTCCGCTGTCATCCCCTGCATTTTAAAAAGTAGATTTACGTGCACACCGCTGGGAAACATGGGAGATTGTGAAAATCTGAGCCCACGAGTCCCTCTCCTAAAACTATGTTGGCTGACTGGACGTGTAAAACCAAGACCATTAGTTGTAGAAGGCCTCAAGACTGACCTGCAACGTCGTAACCTGTGAGCAGTGGAGACCGATAGCTCGTTTCCACGTCGTACAGGCTTGTGACATGGCATCGAGCTATTGGTCTATACTGCCCACAGGCTGCGACGTCGCAGGTCAGTGTTCAGGCCTTCTGTGATGATTGGTCTCGGTGCAACATGTGGCCACTGTAAGCTCTAAACCTAATGCATAACGTTAGGGCTAACCAATTATATGTTTAATTTTCAAAGGCAGCGTCTGGAACTTTTAGAACCTATCAATCTTTCCTGACCAAAGGTTGTTATGTCTGAAGTCGGAAACTTGCGAAATTACTTTTTTTTTCCGAACACGTGTGCAGTATTCCAGGGACTGTCACTGTGTGTGTGTGGTAGTCTAGCCTCTACACATCAGCATTGTCATTCCATTTTGTATGCGCTCAGTTTTTGAACAGCTCAACACTGTGAGAGTAAAGGGTTATAAATTATTTCTGAACTATTTTCTCATATAACCCTTTCGGTTAGTCGAGTAACCTTTAACCACAACACACGTCCACAATCTTAAACTCACCATTCGCCAATATGCATGCTCTCACGAAGATTTTATCTCTCCAACGCATTCCCCCCCCCCTCCCTTTTTTTTTACTCTACGTCAGGAGTTCTCAACCTGTGGGGGTCGATTGACGATTTGCCACGGGTCGCCTAAGACCATCAAAAATATGGGATGGTTATTGTCTATTCTTCTGTTGCTGTATGTGTGTGTGTGTAAAGTGGGGTCGCGGCAGTGGGAGATTGTAAAAAGGGGTCGCCGTGCTTAAAAGGTTGAGAACCGCTGCTCTACGTGGTCCTCTAGTCCTTACAGCAAGTACTGTACGGCGTACAGCCTACCTAAAGCCTACATACATAACGCCAGGTCAAGGGTACAGTGGTACGCCGATCTCTTGCCCCCCCCCCCCCCCTTTATCGATGTCTCGCGTTTTCTGCAACTAGAGTTAGTAACTGGACCGATCACGTGATTAAGGCTTACGGTTCCACTACCTTTCTCTCCCAAGAGATGTTTGTAAGTTTACATGTATACGCTAACATCCACCCCCCTAGACCTGAGGTTAGCGCCTCGTGCAATGATCCTGATTACATAGACCAACACTCTGCCCCCCCCCCCCCCGGTATGCTTTTGGGAGGGCGGATAGGGGTGTTGAATTGCCGGTGGTGATAACAAGATGTGCAGTCCTTAGTGCCCAAGGTCTCACCCCCGCCCACCTTTCACGTGGCCTCTCTCCCAAAACAACTCTCTCTCCATTCCATTTCATGGGGGATGTGCAATCATTTCCTGGCGGCCGTGGACAAAGAAGACTTTCTCTTTCTTTTAAATAATAGTTGGCATTACTGAGTTTAGATACCACTCACACACAGACAGACACACACGCACACGTCACAAGGTGTAAGATAGCTTTCTTAGGTGTAAGATACTGGTTGGGCTTTCTCCCCTTTCTCCCCCGTTTCAATGCACTCCCGCCGTTTCGGCTATCTCATGGACTGATAGAGGTCGCTCTTTTAAACCCCGACTTATACAATGAGAACCTTTCTTCCTCCCCCCCCCCCTACAGCCCACCCGCTCCCCATTTCTTTACCATCTAGAAATCTTTCTTTTCACCCGCTGTTGTACTAGTTTTTTTTTCCCCTCATGTAAGGTATACATTTAACAGGCTCTATTAAAAGGTACTTCTTGTGCTAATAATAATCTGTATATATATGTATATGTGTGTGTGTGTGTGTGTGTGTGTTAAGAGAGGCAAAGAGTGAGGTGTAGAGACCACGTATCCCTGGATGACGTGTGTGGCGTTAAGTTGTGGCGTCTTCAGTTTCGCGTCGCCAAAATGTCACACGCGCCAATGCCAGAAGATTTCTTCACGACCCGGATGTACAAAGACAAAGGTTGTTGTCTTGGCCCAGACTCCGGGTGATATTGCCTGTCGTAATTTTAAGACTCGCCGCGCGATGAACAGGCGCGATACCTGCAACATTCAAACAAATTGTTTCACCGCCGTTATGAAGAGAAAATTAAAAACAACAAACTTATAACGATGTCAATTTACTGAGAGCATCCGCATGTGTATTATACGCGCACTGGTGATTCAGCTTCATAAGTACGGTTTACAGTGATCTGTCTAGTTTTTCTAGTCAACTAACTTTTTTAGGTTCGGACTTCTCAATAATAATTTTCACTCACTCACACACACACACACACACACGAAAGCTACACGCTGTTTGCTGAATTATCTCGCAAAAAGAAAACTACACGCTGTTTGCTGAATTATCTCACTAAAAAACTACACGCTGTTTGCTGAATTATCTCACAAAAAGAAAACTACACGCTGTTTGCTGAATTATCTCAATAAAAAACTACACGCTGTTTGCTGAATTATCTCACTAAAAGAAAACTACACGCTGTTTGCTGAATTATCTCACAAAAAGAAAACTACACGCTGTTTGCTGAATTATCTCACTAAAAAACTACACGCTGTTTGCTGAATTATCTCACAAAAAGAAAACTACACGCTGTTTGCTGAATTATCTCACAAAAAGAAAACTACACGCTGTTTGCTGAATTATCTCACAAAAAGAAAACTACACGCTGTTTGCTGAATTATCTCACAAAAAGAAAACTACACGCTGTTTGCTGAATTATCTCACAAAAAGAAAACTACACGCTGTTTGCTGAATTATCTCACAAAAAGAAAACTACACGCTGTTTGCTGAATTATCTCACAAAAAGAAAACTACACGCTGTTTGCTGAATTATCTCACAAAAAAAAAACCAACTACACTCACAAAAATATACACGCTGTTTGCTGAATTCTCTGAAATTGCTAAATGAGTGATGCCCAAACTACGACCCACGGGTCAAAAATTCCTGCCCATAATGCATTATGAAATCTTGTAGGTGATACTGTCATTGGCAAGCGTGTCGGAAATGTATATGGTGTCTCCACCCTTTCCCCCCCCCCTCCCTTTCCCTTTTCCTTAGCCGAAAAAGTTTTGGCGACACTTTTCTTGATTTTCTGCTTCGTAGGTTCTTCATGGAGTGAGCTCTACCGCCTGTGTATAGTAATTGTAAATACTACCATTATATATATATATATTTTAAAGTAACTGTCTACGATAACTGGTGAGGCCGTGTAGAGAAATAGGCTTCAACTATTACTTTTATTAGTCCTCTTTTTTTTTCAAATGCATTTCCCTTTCCCCCACCCCCTTTACTTTTGACTTGTAAGTTTTAATCTTGTTTTGTTTCTTTTTCTTGTAAATATATTTTTTTCGTTTCTTCTTCTTGTAAATATATTTTTTTCGTTTCTTTTTCTTGTAAATATATTTTATTCGTTTCTTTTTCTTGTAAATATATTTTATTTTCCAAGTTTTCTTTCTTTCTTGTCTTCTGCTGTTTTTAAAGTAGATATTTTTTTTTTATTTTAGAAATCTGCTGAGATAAATGGATACACGTTGGAAAGTAGTAGTAATGGTATTTCTGTATTACACTAATCATAAAATATAATTATTCATGTCATAAAAAGGATCTATTAACGCTACTGTGAAACCTAATAGTACTGAACTATGGGGTAGACAACTCGCTTGATATAAGAAAATAGACTTGAACAAAGAGATGGTTGTTGGTTACTTGCATACGCGTATGATTTCATCTAAACGGACTAAGCCTGTGGAAGTTTCACTTAAAGACATTCAGACGTAACCCTATGACAATTACCTCGATTGTGCGCTCGAATTTTACATACCGCCTGACTCGTGCTGTAACTAGTCTCTGTTCCCGGCGTCACCGAGACAAACATCCCGATTGTGTTGGTCTTTGTTGTCTTTTTTTTTTTTTTTTTTTTTTTACAGGGGCTCTCAAATATTTGGGAATCATGATAGAACATAACAAACGAAATCATAACGTTGAAACTCTTACATAATAACCAATTTTAAAAAAAGTTGCTTAGAGCTGGCTATCCTAAAACTAGATATTGTCAGACTTATCTGTTTCTATGGCTGACCGTAAAAAAAAAAAAAAGTTACGCGAGCAGGACAACGAGCAATGGACTTTTACTTTCCCCAACCTGTAAGAGGTCCCGTTTTGAGTCGGGTCGGCTCTAAATATGCGTCTCGATTTTTGAAACCTCACTGGGATTAGAAGTGGAGAACCCCTGACCTGCTATATAGCTGTTTAATAAACACTTGCCGTGTAACAGATATAGATTCTATTTTCAAAATGTCTGGGGGATGGAGGTGCGAAGTGAGGGGGGGGGATTTATAGCGTTTTAGACGTGCAACTCCAGGGGTAACAGTTGGTGGTAAATGGGGCATATGGCTCAAGACAGCGCCCATCCATTTATTCAGTAGTTAAAGGCTTTCCATGACGTAGGCCCAAAGATTTCCTCGTAGACCGAAGGGACGGCGTGTGTCATAATTTAGTAAAATCCTAAGTGAACCATATCTCTGTCTTTAGTTGAATCCTCACTTAGATAAGCTATATTTTGTTGCAAAAATGCTTTGAGGTACTAAATATAACATAATTATAATAAATTGTAACAATTAATATAGTTTAAATTTTGTGACCAGAATGATATAAAATATAAAACGTCACAAGAATTTGTAACATCTCGCTTTTTTTTAAAACGAGTAGCCTCGCGACTGATTTTGAACAAGATAACAATAATAATAATAATAATAATAATGATATTAATAATAATAACATTGATAATAATAATAAAAATAATAACAAAAATAATAATACTGGAACAGAACTATTTTGACTGAAAAAAAAGGTGGATTTTAATCACCTTTATCTGCTATCCCATAATATAAGGAGAACCGAAATGGAAAAACAAAGAAAATCTGGGAACCGAAGCTTGGAGATTAGATCGTTATGGAAGTTATCAAAACTAACAATGCTGTTGTTATATCTACTGAGGGGATCATGACAACGGCAACACGGTCTATCATTAATGCTCTTAACATCTCTAAGAAGATTCTCGTAGCCTGTACTGCTGCAGAGCTGCCACACCGCCAGAACATTTCTCGGTGTAAAGGGAGACTACAATGAATTATGTTGCTCTCTAACGAAACTCGACACTGGCAGTGCTAGAGAGTGAATACTTGTTCGTTTCTAATATAATAATAATAAATAATAATAATAATATGATATAGCATTGACGTTGTTCATCCTATTATAATGCAAAAAAAATCTCTATATAGCTGCTAATTAGACTAAAATTGTATGTATAGTGTTTTTGTTTAATTTTGGTTTTAAAAGTCAACCTTTACTTTCGTACACGTTTGACTTTGTACTGGCTTTGTCCCGTGGCCACAATCCTAAGTAGGCGAAAGCGCGCCAAACGCACAAGTCTGTTCTGAAACTGATCATCTTTTAGTGTTCATTCACACGCGTATTGACGTCCCAATTAAAAACGAATTTGCACGATTAAAGACGTCCCAATTAAAAACGAATTCGCACGAGCAGAGACGTCTTCTTGTTACAGATATTTAATATGAACATCTATTTTTAAATAGATTTATTCTCGAAAGACATTGTGTATGCAAATTGAAGTCGGTAAATGAATGCTTGTAAGTACTTAATTAAAAAAAAAAACATCCGAAGGATGTTTCCCGACTTCCGGAATAAAAAATATTTATTGTTTTCCTCTTATAATAAATGAATAATTTTTTATTATAATTTTTTTTTTTTTACATTTTAATGTTTGGACAACGCTAACATTATAAGTTGCTTTCTAGATAAATATCGGTGTGTGGAGCTCGCGTTAAAATAGATTTACATATCAAACTTGTTTGTATTATCAAGTCTCCTTACATTATAAAATTATCATCAACTTCCAAGACTGGTGGCACCTTTTTACAAAGGTTATCTCAACTCTGTTTGTCTGTCTGGTAAAATGTTTGTATGCGTTATTTCTACCACACCCAGTCTCGGATCAAGCTGAAATTGTGGACAGTTAATTCTTTTACCTGACAACATAAGAATCAATATTTAACTAATTTATTATTTTGTTTGCTATCTCGAACAAGTTAAAGACATTCTATTTGACTGAAGTGGTGGTATAAGCTGAATTGTTCCTCTTTATAGGTCTGCCCCTTTAAATTGAAACAAACAAAATATAACTATACACTCTTCTCTAGTCATAAGTACCTCACTAGCAGGGTGGTCAGCACGTTGGCCCGAGGAGGCGTGAGTCACGAGTTAGAATTCAGGTTGTTTCCCTATTTTTTTTTATTCTTTAAAAAAAACACAGTTACGGCAAAATCTACCCAGATGTCTCTGTCTTTCTTCCCCCTCATTTACCCAACTGGTGCAGGTCAGTGATAGGATCATAGCTTAGTTTTTTAAAAAAGCTTAAAGCATGAAATAGCGCTAAACAAAAACAATTGGTAAAAATATTATTAATCGCACTGATTTACTGTTGTTGGTCTAGAACTATTACACATTTAATTACCCGACTGATCTAAACTAATTGATACAACTTCACTTGGAATAAGCTTTTTGCTTTTTTTTTTTTAAAGTAATTTTTCATGTTTTTTTCTTGTTTTGAATATGACATTTCAGGCATCGTGCTCGCCTCGCTATCCCCTACCAGCCTCACTTTGAACTTGGCGAGCACTTCCTGAACCAGGCACTTGTAGGTGTACAGACGAAAAGAACTTTTAGCACTTGATCTCCACCCCAATAGGCTGCGGTCAAAACCGTAAAGTTAACCCTTAAAGTGCAGACTTGCTCATGTATCCGTTTGACGTGAAATGATGGATGCGCTTCGGCCGCCCTTAAAGTACGACGGGGCTGAGATACATAAATAACAACAGAAACAAAAATACACACACAAATTAGAACTTGTTAAATTAAGACCTAAATAATTCCATTTGTCCAGATGTCAGTTGCGCTGAGTGACAAGGGGAACTGGACACGGGATCTCGGACTAAGCGAGTCATGAAGTTTCAGCTCGCTCTTTGAGAGGTCGGATCAGAGGTTGCTGAGGGTGACTTTTTACAAATATCTAACCCTTCACTCAACAGAGATTGCTAGATAATTTTGATAATAATAATAAAGATGACGTTGATAATGGTGGCGATAATGTTGTTGATGATGATGATACTGATGAAGTCGATAGTAATGATGATACAAATGATGATAATGGCGGTGATGTTGAAGTTGATGAGTTCGTTGTCCGGTCCTGATACAGGAATCATGGAACTGGACCTGCTCACAAATTCAATATGTTTTTAACTGCTCACATTCACTATTCGTTGATCTTCTAGGATCAATATAGCGGGAGTACCCGGTGGTCAAATGTTGATGCGGTTCTTATACCTGTTCATCCTGGGACACTTTGAGACGCCTCGCACAGGCTGATGCATTTTGAGACTCCTCCTGCTTTTAGAACCCATGACCTTGGTCTGCGAGCGAAAAAAAAACAAAACAACCACCATCACCACTCTGTCATATTTATGACTTTGACTTTTACTGCGACGACATGAAATGTTTCAGTTTTCCTAAAAGCCCTCTATTATTCCTCGGCCCGTGCTGCAGTGTCCTTTATTTGTGAAATCCATTTAGGGAACAGCGAGTTAGTACTGAAACCGTGCAACTAATGCTGTCATTATAATTTTTTATTTTGTTTTACAAATTTCCCGCCATTTCTTTAGAGATGTAAAAATGGTCGTCTGATAAATATTTTACTCTATAAATGTTGTGACTTTAAAAGGCTTTCTTTTCATTCATACATCTCTCTCTCTCTCTCTCTCTCTCTCTGTGTCTCTCCGTTACTTTTTTTGATCTTTTTCCCTCTTTCTAATTATTTTTTTTCATCACGGCTATCTTTCTCTCTCTCTCTCTATCTCTCAATCTATCTCTTTCTCTCTCTATCTCTCCTAGCTATCTTTTCTCAATCATATTCTGTCTCTGCCTCCCACCCTCCATTCCTCTCTCTCTCTCTCTCTCTCTCTCTCTCTCTCAGACACACACATATGACCTGTTCCTTTGTAAGGTAGATCATGTATGTCCGTTGGTTTTAGTGCCCCCCCCCCTTCACCATTTAATAGCCTGTGAGTTAGAGCACTAGGTCGTTACTAAAAGCAACACCAGAAACAAATCTTTCCGTTCTACCACCTCTCTCTTTTTTACCCCTCCCCACCCCTCTCTCTCTCTCTCTCTCTCTCTCTCTCTCTCTCTCTTTTATCTTTATCTCAACAAAGTTTATATATATATATATATATATGATGGAGTTTTATCACGAAAATGATTAAGTTAATTATATAGATTAAAAGAGAGAGAGAGAAAAGAGAAAGGGAGAGGGAGAAAGCGGGAGAGAAATAGAGTGATTGAGTGATTGAGGAAGCGAGTGAAAGAATGGGACAAAAAGAGAGATAGTATGATAGAGAGAGAGTGGAATTGAAATATAGGGATTGAGAAAGAGAGATCTAAAGAGTGAGAGAGAAAGAGAGATCTAAAGAGAGAGAGAGACAGAAAGAGACCTTGAACATAATTTTCAGTGCTTCGGAAACGATTTTTTTTTCTTTTAAGTTAGTGATTTTAAGATATAGTCCATATAACTAGAGCTTACTGTTACATTGGCGCCTTGCGATAAGGAGCATACGATAGAATGTGGTGGTATAAGTTGAATTAGTTCCCTTTATACTTTGTGTAGAGAATTAGGTCGCCGCTTAAAAGTTTGAAACTAACAAAAGATAATTATAAAAATTTTATTTTTTTGGCCTGAGGGGCCTAAGTCCTCGGCTTCGAATGGAAGTCGTACAACTTTTTAAAGATTTTCTTTTATATAAAATTCATTTTAAAAAGCTATCAAGGTAACATTCATCCAGATACCCTCTTCTTGTTCCAGCCATTCCCCCAAGATCTTTACCATCTGGCAGACAATCGATGGATCAAGGCGCATTGAGAAAGATAAAAGCATGAAATTGCGCTCTAATTCATTATTGTTAGTCAAGATATATTACTGATACAAAGTAATGGATACTAATACTCTTAATATAAGCTGTTTTTAATATATAAAAGTATTTTTTTTGTTCTTATTTAAATATCTGTAACTTATTTCAAGACACACTTCTTTACATGTATCTACCCTAACGTAGTCGTCCTGTCAAATACAGACTATAATTGGTATTTGATCATTACAACCTTTTAACCATATACACTGCCTCCCTGACCTCCGCCATACGCACCAGTGAACCGTGACACAGCCACGCACGCCTGTCTCAAGTGTAGCCATCATTAATTAGATCCATACGCCGGAACTAATCGCTGTCACAAATGGCAGCCATTAACGCGGCCTGTAATAGCGGCGCCCACTGAATAGGTCACTGTGCCAACAAGACCCGCTGTGGTCTGCCCAGTGTGCCCTCTCAGGGGGGGGGGGGAGGTGAAGGTATCACTGTCAAGTAGGTCATTTGGTCAGGGGTAAAAACGGGTATCTATCCTTTCTGTAACTATCCATGCTGACCTCGGTCCTTTTAAATTTTTATGGTTTATCTCGCACTATAATAGGATAGTATTAAAACAAAATGGGGTGGTTACTTAAAGATGCGCTGACGGTGTGCCCTGAGTTTAAATCCGTGTTAGGGAGAATACCCGGGCTGAGCTCTCAGCTAGAATGTGGTTATCATTGTGCTAGACACACGATACACCCTTCCACCGTTGATCTCTGAACTTTTGTTACGGTTGTCATATTCGGTGTTCCCCCCACCCCCCGCTCCCTCATTGTTCAGTTGTTTTAAGAACACCACTTTCAACCCTATGACCTCGTTAGGGCACTGGGCGTGTCTGTCTGAGCCGCGTGAGTGCTTTATTGGCCTCAGTTGTAACAGCGCCACACTACACACACACACACACAAAGAAAAAGGTTTTATTCATATCCTTTGTCGACTGGCTTTATCAACGCGTTCCTTGAAACCTTCACTTACAGACAACACGCGCTATCTACCGGGCATCTCTGGAGATGACTACTTGTTAACTGCATCACCTGGCACGCTTAGCGTGACTATCTTGACCATCGCTAGCATCTGCTTGTGCGTCCTGCAGGATGGACATTGCCCGCGGAATGGATCTCCCCGTGTCTGAAAAGTTAAAGCGCTTGCATCCAGATTCCTTTTCCAATCTCCCCCCTTCCCCCCCCCCCCAAACCATTTTCCGGACGACATTGCCTACCATTAAATTTGTTTGAGTGGATCTATCAGGGCAGGAAGCGCCCTTCCTCCCCACCCGCCCCGAAATGAAAAGCTTACCCAATAATTAACATCCGATTTATCTAATTGTAATCCATACGAAAGGTTGAGCTTTCAGGGGCCATTAGTGCCACGAATCAGCTCATTAAGCTGTCCAGTCTCACTGACCACAACGATTCAGCTGATAATCGAACTGGCCCCCCATCTCCTTCGGCGATCAATGCGCTACCTTAATCAGGTGTTCGGTTGAGAGGATATCCCGTTTCTTGAAATTCAAATATCTTACATTCTAATCTTTGAAATTGAAATATAAAACATTCTAATCTTTGAAATTCAAATATCTAGCATTCTAATCTTTGAAATTCAAATATCTTACATTCTAATCTTTGAAATTCAAATATCTTACATTCTAATCTTTGAAATTCAAATATCTAGCATTCTAATCTTTGAAATTCAAATATCAAACATTCTAATCTTTGAAATTCAAATATCTAGCATCTAATCTTTGAAATTCAAATATCTAGCATTCTAATCTTTGAAATTCAAATATCTAGCATTCTAATCTTTGAAATTCAAATATCTAGCATTCTAATCTTTGAAATTCAAATATCTAGCATTCTAATCTTTGAAATTCAAATATCTAACATTCTAATCTTTGAAATTCAAATATCTAACATTCTAATCTTTGAAATTCAAATATCTAGCATTCTAATCTTTGAAATTCAAATATCAAACATTCTAATCTTTGAAATTCAAATATCTAACATTCTAATCTTTCAACCTGTTGCCACTGTGGAGTTTTTTAACTCACCAATGTTTAGCATCATCAGCGAAGTCTTTCCAAACCCGAGGTTCCGTAAAAAAACAAAAAAAACAAACAAACAAACAACAACACACTCTTAAAGTAATATCATAGTTTTAAATCTCAGGAAAGATCATCTATCATGTTTGTATTATTTTTTGGGGGGAGTGCCAAACAAATGTATTTAATACATTTAATTATAAAGCGAACTACGGAAAGTCGATCACGAGCCGAAAATCCACGAAGACAGTGAGGCATTCCCTTAGTGAAATGTCCACATCTCCCCTTCGACTAGGGCAATGATTGTCAAATGTTAGGATGCTGTCAGGCTATGGTGCCTTTCATGTATGTTTTGTTGTAGAAGGGTAAACAACAACAACAACAAAAAATAGTACAGTGCAGAATGACTCTGGAACATACGGACTTTAGAGTACAAGTTATTTTCATATATGAGATTGGACCAAAGCGCTCTGAGCATGCGATAAGCATGAAAGTAGCGCTATATAAAAGCTATAATAATAATATATTAAGATCATGTACTACTATGTGGCTATGTTTAAATAGGGATTTTTAAAAATGTATTGTTTTTTTTTTTATATGTGGGGGAAAGGATTTGGGGATGGGGGGACATGAACCCAGTTGTCTGGGGCCCAAATATTTTTTGCGACGGGCCTGTTCTCAGTTACATACGTAACCTCAGGTGATAGTAACGTGGGGACCACTGTTCATTCTTTCATAACTCCACGTCCACACATTAGTTAGACTAACTTTTAATGGTTACGTTCATTTGCTATAAATAGAACACGATTATTATCATCCGTCGACTGTCACTGCATTTTGGGGAAAACCCGAGAAGTCACATGATGTGCGTGTCACGTGATTGACCCTATTTATATTTTTGTTTACGCCTGATTAAATCCTGCATCGAATATTAATCAATTTAATAACTTATAACAAATAAATATTCCATGTCATATATCTTATCCAACCATTTCAACATTTCGATGTTACGGGTGGCCTAAATTACAATTTCTAATCTCAAGCGGTGAGTTTTCTTTTTTTTTTTAAATAGGTAAAAAAGTGGAGCGTAAAATGAGAAAATTGAAGACTAAACTAAGAGATACGCATGACTGATTTAATGCTACACTGATCGGCAACTTTTATTAAACATCTTTTTTTGAAATCCTGGACTTAAAAGAAACGACAACTGACCATTAACTTTTTTTTTTTTCGCTTACTGAATTGGCTCAATGGAAATTAGTTGCAGACGTAACCTACTTATTTAGTGATTTGCCACGTCATTACATTTCTTGGTCTCTTGATGTTTTCTTTCCACTTCACGCGCGATGCGTGGGGAAAAAAAATATAATGAACTATTTCCAGGGCAAGCTCAATAAAGTTTGTAGTCGTTTTTAGAGAAGGCAGAGTTCTTGATTTCTGTTTATTGGAGTCTAAAAAGTAAATTAGGCGACGTTCTATAGTTATGTCTAATTAGGCGACGTTTTATAGTTCTGTATAGTTATGTCTAATTAGGCGACGTTCTATAGTTCTGTATAGTTATGTCTAATTAGGCGACGTTTTATAGTTCTGTATAGTTATGTCTAATTAGGCGACGTTCTATAGTTCTGTATAGTTATGTCTAATTAGGCGATGTTTTATAGTTCTGTATAGTTATGTCTAATTAGGAGACGTTCTATAGTTCTGTATAGTTATGTCTAATTAGAAACGTTCTATAGTTCTGTATAGTTATGTCTAATTAGGCGACGTTCTATAGTTCTGTATAGTTATGTCTAATTAGTCGACGTTCTATAGTTCTGTATAGTTATGTCTAATTAGGCGACGTTCTATAGTTCTGTAAAGTTATGTCTAATTAGGCGACGTTCTATAGTTCTGTATAGTTATGTCTAATTAGGCGACGTTCTATAGTTCTGTATAGTTATGTCTAATTAGTCGACGTTCTATAGTTCTGTATAGTTATGTCTAATTAGGCGACGTTCTATAGTTCTGTAAAGTTATGTCTAATTAGGCGACGTTCTATAGTTCTGTATAGTTATGTCTAATTAGGCGACGTTCTATAGTTCTGTTTAGTCATGTCTAATTAGGCGATGTTTTATAGGTAGCTGACATAGAAGAGAGCACCTGGTTGCATGCGGCCTCAGAACGAGACAGCTTCAGGTCACTCACAAAGGCCGCGGGACACACTTGAGACCAAAAGAAAATCCGCTGCCGAGGACAGACACATACGGCGAAAGAAAAATCTAAATCGACCACCCGCGGACAACGGTTATGCTTGCCCTGGTTGTGGCAAAATATGTATGTCACAGCTGGGGTTGCGCAGCCACGGGAAATACTGCACTCCTAACTAATCTTCTTCTACTGATCCCAAAGTAGTTGTGACTAGTGAGGTTACGTTTTAGATAGAAATCTAGATCACTATATAATCATCTCTAACGGGTCAACAATGGTGCAATGACACTTGAATGGCGAGGGTGGGGTGGGGGGTAAGACATTAGTGGTTGGTGTCGAGGCGATGTGCTCTTGTTTTTCAAACCTTCACTTCCATAATACAGTTAAAATCTGTCTATTTTTTATTTTCCTATTTTTATCTTGTATTTAAATTTATTTTCTACAGCGCATATTTTATAATGTAGAATACCCAGTGCCTTAGGTTCAATTCCATTTCTGAACTTGGGGGAGGGGAGGATATGTGGGAGATCTTAGCCAAGCGGTTTATACCACTCAACCACACATCTCACCCCCCCCCCCAGCCTTTGTAAAGACAAAAATCTAATAGTGGGAATGATAAAAACTACGTCACTATCTGCCCATAGATGGCTCCACGTGTCACGCGCGTCTCTATTTGAAACTGAAGCAGACGGCAGGTCAGACTGTGTTGATATCATCGCCTGGTTTCATTATTCAGTCGCCCTGGTACTCACATGTTCTGTTATGGTAATTAGCCTATTAAACTGTTACTCGTGCTCACCGGACCGGAACGCATATTCTGCACTTAGAGTTTTTAATTATTAAGTTAGCACACGGTCTCTGTTGGAATGATGACAGGTTGTAGGAAGCAGGTTGGGCTTGGACTATTTGCAAGTTGTTTTTTTTTTTAATTTGCATCTTTACCATTAAAAAGGATCGATGTTCTTTGAATAAAAATCAGCCTTATTTTAAACTTACATGTCTATCTGTGCATACGCATATGTCTTGGTCTTAACCATTTTTTGCGCAATTCAGCTGTTTGCCAATTTTAACTATTCGCCTGTTTCAGCTACTGGCCAATGAAGCAAATGATATAGTATGGTTTTCCATATTATCTTTCTCTCCCTCTCCTTCCGTTCTCATTTTCGTATCTACTTCCGTCGGCGGACTATATTCACTCTCTCTCTCTCTCTCTCTGTCCTTTTACTGTCAGTATTCGTGGAATAAAATAGGTCTACTCAATTTGCATCGACAGCGGGCTTATTTACCTGCCTTTGCTTGTTAATAATACATATGCCGCTACGTACGATTCTTGCCTTCCCACTTGCTTATCCCGTTACCTTCACAATACTACCCCCCCCCCTTTTTTTTTAAATCAAGAGTTACCCATTTTATTTGAATATTACAACGTCTGCAGTTAATAATAATAATAAAAAGGCCATTAACATCCCTTAACATCATTCTCGATGCCTATCAGAGGGCGGTACTGACGCAGACCTGCCTCATCACCAGAAAATTCCTCAGTGGAAACTGATAAAGGGACTACACTTAATTATGTGTCTCTCTAACGAAGCTCGAGCCTGGCAGTTCCCTAAAAAAAATTAATATTATTTCGTTTTTCACATAATACCCCAACCATAACCCTAACCATAACGCTACAAAACAATGAAATGATTATCGCAACACCCACCTGCGCTATACGCTATACACAGCGACTCAAAATGTAAGAAGAATAATCATAGAGTACCATTCAAAATAGCGATATAAAATCATATGGTACGAATTTGAATCCGATACACCGAGGCGGCTGTCAGGGCCGTACACCGCGCCACCAGATGGGAAAGCATAGAAGGGAGAAACCGAATTGTTAGCTGTAGCCACGGGTACCTTGTCTTCCGCTCAGCCCAGGTTCGTCCATGATGATAAAAAACTGGATAAATTAATGACAGCGTTGGTTGAATGTCAGATCATCTCCAGTAACACAGCGATACAGTTATCGTAACATTTGATATTTAGAACTGCCATTGCGATTGTAGTTACAATGTTATGTGTGATTATAAAATCAATCCAATATTAACTTTATGAAGTGTAGCTACGTGGACGGAGCGTCTAACTGCTGACAATCGACAATTTGTATTCTACCGCAAACACACCCCCTCCTCTCACCAACTTATCTATTCTAGGCGTAATTATCTGACATGAAATAACAGAAAACTGCTCTTCTCTCTCTCTCTCTCTCTCTCTCTTTCTCTCTCTCTCTCTCTCTCTCTCTGTCTCTTTCTCTCTGTCTCTCTCTACAATAAGAGTTGCACTATAGTTTTCTATGAAATACAAATCATCTTATACACATTGTATAATCCATCCAGACTTGCGATACAACTGGCCAAATCAAAGTCACACTAAACAAGACAGACTTCCCGCTCTTGACTAACGTGCCGATGGTCCCGGGTTCGAACTGTCATTCCTTTCCCCCCCCCCCCTTGTCGGCCTGCGGGAGGTTTGATCTAGGTTATTAATATTTCCAAATCTGAAGGAGCAACCGAAACACATAAAACAAACAAATCATAGTTACTTCCAGAGACTGTGGGGTTAAGAATACATGGGACAATCTTTGCATGGTCTAACCCTAGATTTAGATAACTCGCGGATTCGATATGCCTGATATACAGCTATTGAAAGGATCTTGAAACAATGTCTACCTTTTGGGGAAACTTTGAGGCAAAATCACAATACAGGATATGAGTTCTACTGGTTTTCACCTGTAAAATAATTGTAAAAAAGAACCTTTCAGCATTTCCTATTTAATGCAGAGTATGTTAGTTCTGTTGACAAACTAATATAGAAAATCTCAGGTCTGAAGAATGGGCATCTTCCAGTGCGGACTTCTGTGCTGCGCATAATCTTGTCACAGCTGACACTGCCAAACGCCTCTGCTGGTTACATCAGATCACTGGTATATACAGGTATATACAGATTAAGGAAAAATGCAGTGTTTAAGATGACTTTGCCAAACATTTGCGACCTGCACATTTATCCACATATTTTTCAAAGCCCTTTGTGTGCTGGGGCCCTATCTAAAGCTTCCTTTTCGTCTTTTTGCGCCTGTCATCAACTAGAGTTTTTCTTTGGGTCTCAGATGTAAGTCCAGCGGCTTTTGTGAGAGCTCATAGGGCCATCTGTTGCCAGCTGCTTCCTTCTATGCCAGTGAGGGAGATATTTTTATATTTGATATTTTGGGGTTTTTGGCCAGAGCAATGTATGGAAGTGAGACCTGGACACTGACTAAGACATCTGAAAATTTACTTAATACTTGGGAAAGAAAAATTCTTAGGAAAATCTATTTTGCCATACAGGATGAAACAGGGTGGAGGACACGCACTAACCATGAGATATATCAATTGTATGAAGACCCACCAAAAGTGACGGAAATAAAAAAGAACAGACTACGTTGGGCAGGTCACCTTGAAAGAATGTCAGACAACAGAGGAGCGAAAATCGTATACAGACAAAAACCAAAAGGCAGGCGACCCAAAGGCAGACCCCGAATGCGATGGATTGATGATGTGGAAGCAGATCTGAAGCAGCTTGGGGTTAGGGCGTGGAGACGAAAGGCCCAGGAGAGATCTGAATGGAAGGATGTGTTGAAGCAGGCCAGAGCCCTCCGTGGGCTGTAGCGCCACTGGGATGGATGGATGGGTTTTTGGCACATCGGCACAATTTAGGCCATGTCGTGCTCTCACTGAGGGCGAAATGGCACCTGAGTTGATCTTTATATATATATCTGTAGTATTTTACATCTCGAGAGAAGATGTTTTACCTTTGCAACTTGTCATGTGACTAAAGAGGCCTATCCTTGAATCCTTGATACACAACTCACAACGCTAGAATCTAAAATGTGACGTATTCTTGACCTAAAAATAGGGTTAAATAAACCTAACGGGTAGTCACTTTATTTGATCCCTTCTCTAATGATAAATTAATTCTATCCTCTCTGACGCCATGGACAAGAGCTGGACCTTGACCTACATTACAATCACTTTGAGGCTTTTTTTTTCCAATGATTGTCTTTGTGCGCATGTCCTTTCATTAAACTCGGACCCACAGTCCAAGCACTGCTTAAGTAAGGCTTCTTCTCCCTGCCCCAACCTTTCTTAATCAATGACATGTCATCTGATCCAAATGTCATGTGAAATCTTATATCCAGACTCAAGATGTGAGGAAAGACTCTGTCGGTGGAAGATGTACTCGGGGGCGATATTTTGTTTGTGTCTCTACTTATACTTATGTAAAGAGCTTAAAAAAAAGGAAAAAAAAAAAGGGGGGGGGGTGTTATAGCGCGAGATATATTTATTTATTTATTTTTATTACATGGCCAGATTCTCATTTCGACATCTTACTGACGTCACCGACGAGTCTTGTATGTACTCGAGGGTGGGCGCTTCAGTTGTTCAGGGTATGAACGAGGGTTGACCTATACATGGACTTGTTTGACTCGTTCGTTGGTAGTCGAAAGTGAGGGGTGGAGAAAAGCATGGGGGAGAGGGGGGTTCCATTTGGTCACCGTAGACCTACTTATCTCCCATTGGCTGTTGGTCAAAGTCATAGTACGACTATCTGTCGATAAACTGTCATCGGAGCACTCATCTCCCGCGTCTGTTTCTTTCAGGCCAATCCACAGCTCTGGGCTATTTTATCTCACGCCGTAAGCTGGTCACTCTCCGCCCGGTCGTAGCCTCCCCCGTTAGGAATGCCGGCCGACAGTCTACTCCCAGAGTTGGTCCAATCATAGGTCATACTAACCAGGAGTGCTTGGTCACTGAAGAACACACCCTCCCATCCCCGTCGATCGCCTGCCAGCGCACCACCCCATTGGTCATTTCAGGGGCGACTATTCCACTCGGCCCGTGTTCACCCACTTCCGAGTCAAACCATCGCTGAGTCGACCAACAAAGAAAAGACTCACAACCAAAGACTTCGGCGCTAATTTTATTTGTGTGTCGTGGGGTGTGGGGATGCGTTTGAAGAGAGTTATAGGGTGGACTCAGAATCACCCTTGACACCATGCTCTGTCCATGTCGAAAAACGAATATATCTAAAACATATTTTATAATATAAACACAATACTATTCAAAATTATTCCTTTTTTTTTTCGAGATCTTTGAGTTCATTTAGATCTAATAATTCGTTTTTTGTGTGTGTTGGGGGGGGGGGGAGGAATTAAATGAAAAAATTATTAAGAATGTGATTTTGTTTTATTCATCTTTGTTGCCAATAATTCGGAATAAAGAATAAATTATTAATATTTCATTATTTTAACCACCAGTAGTTGGGCGGATAGTGATAACCCGTACTGGGCATGTAATGTACTTGCAAAGCTTAAATGTATAATGACGTAATCAAATGAAGTGCTGTATATTAATCTCTAACCCACCGCTTTTGTGACGTAATGTAGAGACGCCTTGAAATATTCGACTTTGGCAATTTATGTTCGATACCAACGATAAGTTTATAGAGAAGCGAGGCTTGTAACGAATATTCACATTCGACTAGAAAACAAAACAAAAAAAAAATTAAAACACTGCCATCGGAGCACTCATATCCCGCGTCTCTTTCTTTCAGGCCAAATAAACAAATAATCAAGAACAACCTAAAAAACAAACAAAAAGATACACAGATGGTGGCTTTTTTCTTGTTTCACTAGAAGCTCCTATGTTTAAAGTCATAAGTAATAGTCTATAGGTTTTATAAATGTATATTACAAAAACAAAAGTGCCATTTAGTTTGGAATGGATTGTGTTAATGAGCCAAGAAAACCAATGATTTAGTCGAGGTTAAGTCTCTAATAGCAGGCATGACTGAACACGCGTAAGTCGCAAATTATCTTCTTGAAAGAACAACTGTGATAAGAGGCTATTGAAATTCGCAAGACGCTTTCGCGCTCTCACGTAAGTACCTTTTTGGCACGTTGGACCATCTCCCAATACACCACATACCATTGGCCGTCGGTCAAAGCCAATCAACGCTTTTGAAAGTCAATACTCCATTGGTGATATCAGACCACAGCCCATTTAGTCCACACGTCATTGGTCACACCAGACCATAGCCCATTAGTCCACACTTCATTGGTCAAATTAGACCATCGCCCCCACCCCCTCGAAAAACCTCACATATAATTGGTCAAGGTGTACACCTAACTAGTAATAATATGCCCCCCCCCCAACCCTCCCTTTGTTTGCCCTAAAGACAGAAGTTCAGTGGTTGGGTGTATACGAAAAAAAAAAAAAAACTTTCTCAAGAGAATAATAAGCCTAGCACTGTGCCCATTCCAGGCGTCGTCTCTGAAGGAATTTAACAATAACTTTCCTTCACGACGAGCTGTACAATAACACTAAAGATGTGTACATGTGATATGCAAATGTCAGCAAGGAAAACAACTTTCAATGTCAATATAACGTCACAGTCTGTCAGTCAGTGCCATCTCTGAGAAGCTAAGTTCCATTCAAGAACGTCTCTAACGAAATCCAGATTCCGTCTTCTCGGACAAACCTCTCCCCGCAACCCCGCAACCCCGCCTTGTGACCCCGCCCTTTGACCACACACGCCCCTGCCTTCCCAGCTGAGCTCCTTGGGACATCATAAACCAATCAGAAACTGTGGTGCTCGCCCCGTGCTTTTCTGTTGTGTTCAAATTAAGCCCCCCTCACGACCTTGACCACTGGGTCTCTTCTCCGACTGGCCAGCGGTCCACCACGCGTCGCACTTTTTTTCTTTCTTCTTCTTTTTGGCCGAATTCGTATGGGTGTATGTAGCGCTGGCTGTATGTCACTGAACATAGACATGCTTTAAGCTGACGTGGCATCCCCACAACGAGACAACGGCCAGATATTTCTCGCGGCCGAGGGACTTAAAGATTGCCTCTAATAAGCATCTTGCTTCGCGGGCACACGCGTTTCTCAAAATTATGCAACAAGTTATTTTCCCCGTTAAAATATTATCACAAAATGAATTCCATTTGATGGGGTCTGTCTAATCTGTGCATAATCGCAACCGATTTGTGTGTATGATCGCAGCTGATTTGTGTATATTATTGCAAAAGTTTCTCGGCTAGCTGACCTCACCTTCGCTGTGTCTCAATGGAGACAATACAATATATGCCCAAATTATTTGATGAATTCTTTCTTTTGTTTACGGTTCAACCTACTTTTAGAAAGTCTTTTACATGTATCGTTTTGGTCTCGGTAACGCTTAGACAACTTGAGTTCGCTTCTGTGTTTTTCATTTAAGGAAGTTTTTTTTTTGTTTTTTTAAGGCTACTAAAAATAGACTTTCCTCCGGTATATCCCTGCGTACCGCTTCACAATTTCTCCAACATTTCAAAACGTTAGGATGTGAACCTCAGCGTCTCCGTCCTATCCCATTTCATTTTTTTGACCATTACAACTCCCCTCCCGGCCCTTTTTCTCCTTACACCGTGTTGTTATCTTATATGTTCTTATAAACCTGGCATGCCACATGGATAGCTTGCTTACTTGGAACTCTCTCAGGACGATTAATCTTTTAGAAACCAGAACCGCACACCAGTTTCTCTTTATTTCTTTGATTTGGTGTACCCCTTCAAATTATGTGTACAGCGCCATTACTAATTGTATGATGGTAATAGATCTCACCAGAGAAATATTATCTTGATCTTAAAACTTAGACTTGGGTTCTTTTCCCGCCGTTTGGCATTTCTGGCTTAAAGATACTCTCTAACTATGACACATTCTGAATTTAAGTAGACTACATGCATTGTTGAACACACCAGATCTGAGTTGTTGTTTTTTACTCCGAGCGGAGCATGGGACAGCAACAGCACTTCGCCACTGGAATTTGACCCATTGTTCCTCAGCTGGGTCCATGTCCATCCTGCCGTCTCTGTCACTTGGTCGACCGATCGTTTATTTTGGTCTTCCGGCCTGTTTCTTTCCCTATGGGTTCCAGTGTAGGGCCTGTTTTGCAAAATGCGTTTTTTTTTTTCGCAAGGTGTGCCGGGTGCTAGTGTTTGCAGATTTTTTTATTGATGCAGGTGTTTGCTGGATGTAGGTGTTTGCTGAGTGCTGGTGTTTGTTGGCTGTAGGTGTTTGCTGAGTGCTGGTGTTTGTTGGCTGCAGGTGTTTGTTGGCTGCAGATGTTTGTTGGCTGCAGGTGTTTGCTGGATGTAGGTGTTTGCTGAGTGCTGGTGTTTGTTGGCTGCAGGTGTTTGCTGGATGTAGGTGTTTGCTGAGTGCTAGTGTTTGTTGGCTGCAGGTGTTTGCTGGATGTAGGTGTTTGCTGAGTGCTGGTGTTTGTTGGCTGCAGGTGTTTGTTGGCTGCAGGTGTTTGTTGGCTGCAGGTGTTTGTTGGCTGCAGGTGTTTGTTGGCTGCAGTTGTTTGCTGGATGTAGGTGTTTGCTGAGTGCTGGTGTTTGTTGGCTGCAGGTGTTTGCTGAGTGCTGGTGTTTGTTGGCTGCAGGTGTTTGTTGGCTGCAGGTGTTTGTTGGCTGCAGGTGTTTGTTGGCTGCAGGTGTTTGCTGGATGTAGGTGTTTGCTGAGTGCTGGTGTTTGTTGGCTGCAGGTGTTTGCTGAGTGCTGGTGTTTGTTGGCTGCAGGTGTTTGCTGGATGTAGGTGTTTGCTGAGTGCTGGTGTTTGTTGGCTGCAGGTGTTTGCTGGATGTAGGTGTTTGCTGAGTGCTAGTGTTTGTTGGCTGCAGGTGTTTGCTGGATGTAGGTGTTTGCTGAGTGCTGGTGTTTGTTGGCTGCAGGTGTTTGTTGGCTGCAGGTGTTTGTTGGCTGCAGGTGTTTGTTGGCTGCAGGTGTTTGTTGGCTGCAGGTGTTTGCTGGATGTAGGTGTTTGCTGAGTGCTGGTGTTTGTTGGCTGCAGGTGTTTGCTGAGTGCTGGTGTTTGTTGGCTGCAGGTGTTTGCTGGATGTAGGTGTTTGCTGAGTGCTGGTGTTTGTTGGCTGCAGGTGTTTGTTGGATGCAGGTGTTTGCTGGGTACAGGTGTTTGTTGGCTGCAGCTGTTTGCTGATGTAGTTTTTTTTTGCTGGATGCAGGTATTTGCTCGGTGCTGGTGCTTGTTGACTGCATGTGTTTGTTGGCTGCAGGTGTTTGCTGGATGCAGGTGTTTGCTGGGTGCAGGTATTTGCTGGGTACAGGTGTTTGCTGAGTGCTGGTGTTTGTTGGCTGCAGGTGTTTGTTGGCTGCAGGTGTTTGTTGGCTGCAGGTGTTTGTTGGCTGCAGGTGTTTGCTGGATGTAGGTGTTTGCTGAGTGCTGGTGTTTGTTGGCTGCAGGTGTTTGCTGAGTGCTGGTGTTTGTTGGCTGCAGGTGTTTGCTGGATGTAGGTGTTTGCTGAGTGCTGGTGTTTGTTGGCTGCAGGTGTTTGTTGGATGCAGGTGTTTGCTGGGTACAGGTGTTTGTTGGCTGCAGCTGTTTGCTGATGTAGATTTTTTTTTTGCTGGATGCAGGTATTTGCTCGGTGCTGGTGCTTGTTGACTGCATGTGTTTGTTGGCTGCAGGTGTTTGCTGGATGCAGGTGTTTGCTGGGTGCAGGTATTTGCTGGGTACAGGTGTTTGTTGGCTGCAGCTGTTTGCTGGATGTAGTTTTTTTTGCTTGGTGCAGGTATTTGCTCGGTGCTGGTGCTTGTTGACTGTATGTGTTTGTTGGCTGCAGGTGTTTGCTGGCTCCAGCTGTTTGCAGGTGTTTGCTGAATGCAGATGTTTGCTGGGTGCAGGTGTTTCTGGGTGCATGTGTTTGCTGGGTGCAGGTGTTTGCTGGGTGCAGGTGTTTGCTGGGTGCATGTGTTTGCTGGGTGCAGGTGTTTGCTGGGTGCAGGTGTTTGTTGGTTGCATGTGTTTGCTGGGTGCAGATGTTTCTGGTAAAAAAATCACTTAGTTTTGAAATTGTCTAAATAGTTTGGACAATTTTCTACTCAAATCAATTCTACTATGGAATTAAAAATACAATTCTTCTTCTGACATCCTGGAGTCCATTATGTGAAGAAGACACATTTCATGAAAACTAATAATGAGGTACTCTCTCTAAGATTGGAAGCCGGAAGGAGACGATGCTTCAGGGGGAAAAAAAAGCTTAATTAATAAAGAGGCATGAGTGTGACTTTTATGACATTTGACCTTCATGACTTTTGCTTAAAAGATGACAGCGATGACGCACGTCAGTAAAAAAAAAATAAATGATAAAACCTTTCACCTGTGTATCATCGGCTCTGCGACCTCTACCTCCCCCATACCCTCTTCAAATCATACACCCGTAACACGGATATTATTCATAATTTAAAAAGTATAAATGGCAGTGTCAATGATGTATATATCATCACAATAATAATAATGGCAATGTCTTCGATTCCAAAGATTCAGTTTGAGTGCAGTGGTTCGCGTGTCTACACATTCATATATGTAGCCTTTTCTTGTACCGAAATATTAATAACATTTTAAGAAAGCACAAAGTCTGTTGGTGATAATCCAAATCTCTCCCCCCCCCTTCCACACTCCAGTAACACACTTAGTTGTGGTGTGAGAAAATAATGTGTGTATATAGGGGGGGGGTAATGGGCTGTAACATCTTAATCTTCTTACGTTTTGAGTGTCGCTCGCCCTACTTTTCGCCCAATTTGGTGTTGCCCTAATCCAACTAGTCGCCAAGTGCAGGTTAGGTTATAATGAAACACGTAGACTCATTCAGGTGTCACTTACAAATGGTCATACAAAAGCTGTGTGATTTCAACCGTTTTGGGATAAAGTTCCCCTTTCAGACCTTGTGGTCTATAGGGCAGATGATGTGAAGGTCATCTTTTTTTCTGTGGCCTACGGTTAACGAGGGTGCAATGTGGACAGCACAGCGACCAACCGCCTTTACTTTACAGATGACATGACAGTAGAGCTTGTTGGACTCAGAGGCGGACTTCCGAAATTAAAAATCCCAGTCTTCACTGGGATTCGAACCCGGTACCTACGGTTAAATAGACGAGCGCTTTACCGTCAAGCTACCAGATAAAGTTCTATATTTTTATTGGGGTTTAATCCGCGGGGCAACATGACCTTTCACCAACCCAGGATTAAACGAAGAACGACCAGGCCTTACGTTCAAAGTTTAAGTGGAAACGTGTGACTTCTCTCCCTTGCCTGACCCGGGTCAAACCGGGGTCACGTGTATATATTCCAATAGACCTTTTTTTTTTTAACTACTGCACTGTTGCGACCGATCAATTGTTCTAATTCCTTAGCCACTGAATGGGCTCCCCCCCCCCTTTTTCTCTCTCTCACACACACACAACCACACATACAAAAACTTCACACATTTAGACCGACCTCCCATCACCCTGCAGTTAGAGCACACACAGACAGACACACGGCGAGCCGCAGTGGAGCAGCAAGGTCGTCTCGCCCCGCTTAACCCCACTTCTTTCCTCGTCCCCCCCCCCCTCCCTCTAGTTATGTATGTTAAACTCGTCTCACAGTGACACACACACACACACGCACGCACGCACATTTCCCCCACATTAAAAGTCTGTGTCTAGCTAAACCATCTTAAACACTATTTCGTATTATTAGGTAGACTTTCAAAGCCTAGGGGGATGGGGGAGAGAACTCTGACGAGATGTAACGGACCGAAGAAGAGTGTTTTTTTTGTTTTTGTTCTCACTTTGCCGTGGTGGTGGGCGGAGCTATGCAAATTTTAGTCTACACTGTTCTTGCCAAGGTGTAGTAACTGTTTCCTTCAGGTGACCCCCCCCCCCCCCATTTGCACCTCCCGCCTCCAGTTGGTTTGTATGTGTAACACCAGTTTCTAAATTTAGATTGCATGCAATTAATTACGTAGGGACTTAAGAAGTGATAGCAGTGCAAAGAGCTTATGGAAAAAAAAATATCCACTGAGACAGCGGCGATGACCTGGTAGGAAATGACATGGGCGGAACGCCTAAAAAAAAAGAGTAATAGCACTATGCTCCCCCCACCCTCCCACTTCTCTTAATGTGAACAATCTGGACTGTCGCATTTCAGTTTGGTATCCAATCGCTGTCAAAGTCATGTCAAACTTTGGAACATTCTTCAGTCCGTCACCCATGCTATAGCAAAGTGACCACATCCTGTGGCAGAGACAAAAGAGAAGCTTGTGACGTTATTACATCAAAATTTTGTGCGTGCGTGTGTGCGCGTGTCTGAGAGTGTGGTTAGCTTTCAAAGTTTTCCAAACTAGAGATTTGTCATTCTACTACAACTCTTCTTCATTCAAGTCATTGGCGTACTTGTAGTCGGGTTGACAGATTCAGATAACTAGTATAAGAAGAACTGTAGGCTACAAACGTTTCCACATCAGGCAGCTCTCGGAAAAGTTCTGGGGTTAGTTTGGGCTACTTTGACGTCATTAGAAGTGTTCAGCATTCTCTGGACACCCAACTAGGGCTATGTTTGGCTCGTTTCTGTTTTCTTCAGCGAGACCAGACCCCACTTCTCGTCAACATTGCACTTCTGCTGGCTCAAGTCCGTCATGCCTCAAGTCCGTCATGCCTCAAGTCCGTCATGCCTAAGTCCGTCATGCCTCAAGTTCAAGCCTCAATCCTGTCAAGCCTCAATCCTGACAAGCCTCAATCCTGTCAAGCCTCAAGTCAGATTTTATTCTTCCATAATTTAGACTGCGAAGAACCGATATTTGGATTGACGGACTACACTAATATGCCCTTTACCTCTTAAAAATAATCAGCGGACAAATGCCTTCGCCCAGGGCGAATCGAGGAAAATGTATTTCTCCCCCTCTCGTACTAATGGTATTTCTTCTGGCGATCAGGAATCTCGGACATACCACCAAATGTTGGAATTCATACTGTTTAGCCAGTACTATGTGCTAATGCCCTCTTCGATAGGCTATGCTGACTATAACAAACAGATTAAGACTATACGTTGGCGGATATAATCAAGTAGACATTAATAGCAGTCGTTTGTTTTGTTAAGTGGCAATGCAATACTTGTGCATGTGTGTGTGTGCGTGTGTGTTATCTATCCATAAATATCATTGATCTCTGCACCCTTCCCCAAAATATCCCTCTTTTCCACCTCTCATAATTTCCCCCCCGGCTTTAACCCCCCCCCCCCCGCTGTGGAGTTTCTTTTAAGGTAGTTTTGCACTGGCGCTGTGGAAGTCCATAAAACAGTCACATTCACCGCCTGGCCCAGTAGCTACAAGAGTTGCAGGTGTTGCCTAGGTTACTAACACCGACTTTCAGCGACCAGTCGTCGTAGAGCACATGGGGCTGGGAGACTAAATGGAGATCACCAAAGTGAGGGGGGGGGGGGGGAGGTTGAGGACCAGCTGAAGATGGACTTAAGTCTCCTGTCCTAAGCAAAACGAAAGGTTCGCGTTCTCCTTACCTCATATTGTGTCATTTAACTCTTTATCTCCGTAATTATTTTCCACGTTCTGGCAGAATTGTTCATTTTTCGCATTGTACATTCTACCCTGTTATAATTAAAACATTACGTTTGGTATAGAATTATAAGAGAATGCATGCTCTTTTTGTATAACACAAGTTAAAGTTTATAAAACCAAAAGTTAATTTTACAAATGGGGTTAAATTATTAACGAGGGTATATTTAATTAGGAAAGAAAGAGTTAAAAAAAAAAGATCTTTTACTATCTAGTTTTTTCAATAAATGAAGTGAAGTGTCGAAAGGTTGGCTGCACGTTTTGAAGATTTGAATACATAGATTGCTGTTCACTACATCGCGATCTGGCCGCTGGTCGTTAGTCACGTGTCCAATTAGCCTTGCACACAAATTAAAGAGACTAAAAGAAATAGATCGAAAGTTTAATTTATGCACATTGGAAAAAGTAGCATGAAGATGAGCGTAGCCGGAAAGCATGAGCGCTTGCAAGTCTACTCACGCCGTTGTATTGGACACGATTTCTGATCTAAATAACGACCTTAGTGGTCGTGTCTCCAGTAGTCCACTCACTAAGTAACGACCTTACTGGTAGTGTCTTCAGTGGTCACTCACTAAATAACGACCTTACTGGCAGTGTCTCCAGTAGTCCACTCACTAAGTAACGACCTTATTGGTAGTGTCTCCAGTTGTCCACACACTAAATAACGACCTTACTGGTCATGTCTCCAGTGGTCCACTCATTAAGTAACACAACCTTACTGGTAGTGTCTCCAGTGGTCCACTCACTAAGTAACGACCTTACTGGTCGTGTCTTCAGTAGTCCAGTCACTAAGTAACGACCTTACTGGTCGTGTCTTCAGTAGTCCAGTCACTAAATAACGACCTTACTGGTGGTGTCTCCAGTGGTCCACTCACTAAGTAACGACCTTACTGGTAGTGTCTCCAGTGGTCCACTCACTAAATAACGACCTTACTGGTAGTGTCTCCAGTGGTCCACTCACTAAGTAACGACCTTACTGGTAGTGTCTCCAGTAGTCCACTCACTAAGTAACAACCTTACTGGTAGTGTCTCCAGTGGTCCACTCATTTGAGTTACTGTATCCTCGAGGCGGAAACTGCATCCTGGTGTATACTGTATCCTGGAGACTAAAGCATTCTGGGTAATTATCTCGCAATCAAGTCACGTGAACACCGTATCATGGAGTCAAAACTTGTCACAGTTTTTGCCATAACATCTTCTGCGGCGACTTCTCATCCTTTATATGACACTTGTCATTTTCAGGAATTTTCAATATATATATATATTATATATATAGACTCTCTGTATATAACAGTTCTGATGATGAGTGTGAAGCTCGAGTGGAGGTGTGAGGGGGGAACAAAGAGGGGGGGGGGAGAGAGACTGCAGACGATATTGAAGCATGCTATGCTACACTGACTTTAGAGTCCTATTGGTGTAGTCAAGCATGTCAGTCTAGACTAGGAGAGACTAAATGTACACACACAACACCTATGCATATTACTTGTCTGAGAGAAAAAAATGTGGGCGGGGGCTCCGCAGAAAAAAAAAAGGGGGGGGAATCTAGTGCCATTTCCATACAATATATTTTATCATTAAGACAATCACCCCCCTTAACTCCCCTTTTTTTTAAAACTGATCTACTTACCTTCAGCTGACGTCCTGCCTCCCACCCCCTTGCCTGGGTCGCATCCGTCGCCCCTTTCTTGCAGGTGTAGAAAGGTGTCAGTACAAGTCCCAGTTGTGTGACACAACACACCTTGAAGTCAGACCTTCCGCCTAGTAGTCTAAAAATAGTCTCGTGGCTTTAAGAGTGCACGGACATGACCTCTGCCTGTCTCTCCTTGGCAGAAGTGGAAATAAAGATGCACCCGCGGACGGAGTGATACGAATATTCTTGGTGGGGGGTGGGGGATTCACCACTCACCCTCATCCCGCTTATACTGAAGACAAACCAGTGGCGACACCTGGCCTTGAGGGAGAGAGGAAAAAGACATAGAAAGGCGGGGGGGGGGGGGGCTGGGCGGTCTCAGAGTAGGCTTGAGCGATACATAAAATGATAAATTCGTACCAGGGTTAAGCAGGTCTAATTGTAAAGCACCAGGGTCGCCAAATGAGGGTCTCCAGTTTCAAGCGTTGTTGATGCTTACAGCTCAGATAAGAATTTCGGGACGCCTTTAATTAATGCTACTTAGCATTTTGAAAAGTCGATTGGTTGATATGTTCAATAATAATGTGACCTTATCGCCATCTCGAGCTCGGTTTCAAGTTGACCAGGGCTAGGATAACGGTTAGGGCTGTCCAGGAATGTCCACGGAAGCTCCAAAGTTAAGGCTTTCATCTCTTGACGGACAAACAAAGTCCGACCCTATCCATCCAGGCTTTTCTACAGTTCGCTTTAGTTCGTTATAACAAAACATCATTTCTTATACTGCCTTTGTGTGTGACCAGTAACGCCAAACTTATGGCCCACATCCGACCTGTGGCGTAGTGCTCTTCGGCCCCTTGTGACGTCCAGCCTGCATAATGTGAACGGTATAGACTCGGTTCCATTAGGGTCAAGGATTTTTTTTTTGTGTGTGCTCATACTATTAGTGACACTAAATTATACCTATTTGACCAGCGGTGATGTCACAACTATGACGCGAAAACGAGCTATCGGTCTAAACTGACCACGGGCTGTGACGTGGCTGGTAAGCGCTCAGGTCTACTTTAACGATTGGTCTAGCACTAACACCCCACACTCTGCGCCCATCCCCACCCCCACCAATTGGCCGACAATGTTTTGTCATGTTCTCACACCACTGTCTTTGAGATTGATAGTAATAATAACAATGGTGAAATACAAACAAAATAGTGACAACAGTAAGAACAGTGACAACAGTGATAACAGTGGTAACAATGACAACAGTGACAACGGTGACATGAGTGACATTGAACTGATTTTATGAAATAATCTTACGTTAGTGTCGTCTTCGTAGAAGGCAGTAACAATGTTACTCTGCACGTACAATAGCACCATTTATTATTGGCATCCTTATCTTGTTGTCCTTTCTTTTTCTCTTTCTTTTGATTCATTATTTCTTTCTTTTGATTCATTCTTCCTTTTGATACTTTCTTCCTTTTGATACATTCTTTCTTTCTTTTGATTCTTTTTATTCATTTGATTCTTTCTTTCTTTTGATTTCTTCTTTCATTTGATTCTTTCTTTCTTTTGATACTTTCTTCCTTTTGATACTTTCTTTCTTTTGATACTTTTTATTCAGTTGATTCTCTCTTTCTTTCTTTTGAATCTTTCCTATATTTCTTAGCCCTTGGAATGTTAGAAACTGTTAATGGATCTGATAGAGAGTACTTCTGTTTGAAAGCAATTCCTTCTGGCTGGTGCATTGTATACAGTCATATCAAGAAGTCTTGTCCCATACAACGAGGGCATCAGGCTGGCACGGAATATTTGATCACAATAACAACTGTCTCCCTAACAACAGGAGAAGCCATTCAACCGTGACCAGACTTGCTATGAATAATTTTGTCGCAGGCAAGCAAGTAGATGCTAAAAGACATCATCTTTCTCTCCCTCCTTTGTGCCCTATCGGACTGTTGGTTCTAAAATATAACATTGATAGGTCTTTGTTTTGGGGGGTAGAGGACACTTTAGTTAATCACAGAACTGCTGATATGACAATCCGAAGATCCAGTTAATCAAATTGTTAATTATTGTCTAGCGTGGAAGTGGATCGCGTGACTACTTCTGTATACTAGGATATCACGTGGCCTGTACAATCAACAATCTTAAAACTGCTAGTGCATGTCAATTAATTCATCCAATGTCGCTTCGAAACTCCGGCTCTGGAGTTTCGTTATTGATTACGGGGTTTGAACCCGTGGTGGTTGCGTCAAATTTATCAAGCACCAATCAAATGACGTACAATGTATCGTTATGGTGGTATCGCCAAGATAAAAGAAAAAGACTATTTTATTTTTATTAAATTTGAAAAGACCGCAAAAGTAAAAAAAAAATCAAAAAATCGTTAGAAGTTTGTGATTGGAATGAGAGATGCATGCATGATAAAATCTCTCCCCCCCCCCATCTCCCGCTGCAAGGCCGTGGTCCAGTGAATGCTAAATACTTAAGCGGACAACACAGGACAGGTGTTGGTATTAAGGAGATAGATCTAAAGTGTTCTCCAGAGGAGCGGATGTGAAGCTATAGCAGATAGGTCGTGGTGGCTTAGTGGATAGTGCAGTCATCTGTTGTTCCGAGTGCATGAGTTCAAACCCCGTTGAAAGCCTTTTGACTTCACTTTCTTTCTATTTCAACGACTAAATATCTGAAAATACAAGAAGAAAAGACAAGATCTGGGACGATTTCAAACTAGATTTCACTTCACTTCAAAACTTGTGCATGTCATACACTTAACAGACGTGGTCGTCTTCAGCTTCCAATGTCAACTGACTTTCATCATTCGTTCAAGCCCATAGTCTGCGATAGTCTAACGCACGATTACACCAGAAACTATTCAGCCAATATGCACATGCAAACACAGTCCGTAATAATTATAATAACAGTTTAATTAATTTCAATTCTACGAGCTCTCAATTTTCTTTTACACTAGATTTCTGGTTATCCTCCTGTTTCAATAGGCCTTATATGGAGATACAACAGAAAGTCAAACTCCAAGGAAACCCATTCGTCCAGTGTTTTTTTTTTCATACTCAAGTATACGTTTCACTTTGTACTGAACAGACTGTTACACTAAGACCTATATGACTTCACTTAATAATATGTTTCCTTTTTCTTTTAGAGCTGGGAGTGATGAGGTCAGTATAATTACATAACCAACTCTTCCCCCCCCCCCCCCTTTCCCGGCATGCACAGTTTAATATCGAAAGTGTAACAAACGAGGCGAGCGACTTGGCCAATTTTTGCCTGCTTAGTCAGACTTGACTGTTTAAGAATACTCCCCCCCCCCCTCGCTACCGTCCTCGGATTTTGATGTGTGCCATTTTTAAAAAGTAGCATTGCATATATTGTGTTAGTCGACTGGTACATGATCGCGGATGTGTGTGTGTGTGTGTGTGTGTGTGTTGAGTTGGCGCACTAAATTGTCTACAGGTAGTAATGGCGTCAGACTATTGAATACATATATACCGTCGTCTATAAAAGTGACTATATTTTATACAGCGATTGCCTGCATACATGCATGTGTGTGCGCGCATCTGTGTATGTATGTGTCTGACTGTGACCACACACACACACACGCAAGGCAGACATGTATTGAGCCTGGGCCAGTCATATTGGTACAATACGGTATGGATTATTATAACTCTTACAGTCACCGACACTTACTCGTTGAGACAGGAGAGGGACAAGCTAGGGAGGCAGTAACACGAGGGCTGTTATTACGTTATACTATTTAGTGAGGAGACGTTGATTCAATAACACGTCGGGATAGTAATACATGGCATTGCTAGGGACTGCTTTTACATTCACAATGTAAGTAACACAAACATAAGCAATAACAGTCTATTAGGTTAAAGGTTAGAACATATAAAAGCTAATTGAAAGTGAACCGTGTCCTACTAAGTCGACTAATGAGTACATATTAAAAACTATTTTTAATGCTTATAGTTTGGATTGCGTTGATTAATTATTGAGCTATTGTCTGCCTACGTGTTTTATATTTCTTTTCAAAATTGTATTTTTAATATTTTTGAATATGTACAAAGGAAGAGTGTACATTTTGTATAAACACCAATTGTGAACATACTTTGGGCCTAATATAAAGTTTCTTAGACCTATAAAATGATCTACTCCGCATATTTAGTAGATATTATTCAAATAAGTAGACATTCGGGCTTTTTTTTTTCTCAGACAAAGTAGTGGGGATTCTTTAGTTTAACTACAAAATGCTTTTATAACTAAAGTAGTTCCTTTAGTTAGTTATGCACTGTAGCGGTGGTACTTTAAACTAGCGTTTAGATATAAATGAAGTAACTAAAGCTAAACCGGGGACACATCATGACAATACGTTTCTAAATCAATATTTAGCGATGAAAGAAGAAGAAGAAGAAAAAAAAAGGTGTTGGACAATGTCCATTTAAACCAACAACTTTGTCAGAGCTCGTCTCGCTGGGCATAGAGAGTGTGTCAGTTGGTTGACTCTAGACGCTCTGAAATAGTTGGTGTATTAGTGAAAAGTGCTTTTCACGGCGAATAAAAACATGGAAATCAAAATAAAACAAAATATAGAACCAAAGCTCGGTCCGGTCCGTGTGCAGTATCAATTTCCGACACGGATATCGCGGGCCACATGACCAAAATTAAAAATAAAAAAGTCAGCCCAGTGGAACAGATCGTCTGTGTCATTTAATGACAAAGTTCTGTCCCTTTCACTGACGATTCTGAGAGAAAAATGTCGTTTAGTTCAGGTCTGATAATTGATAATAAAACATTTATGTTAAAAAAAAAACATAAATTATTGATACCCCACCCATCCACCTTTCGTTGTTTTTTTTTTGTATGTGTGAAATAAATTAATCTATGTTGAAGTCCAAGACTGCCCGAAGGACACTGACCATACTTTTATGTTGAAGTCCAAGACTACCCAAATGTGTCCGACCATACTTTTGTGAGGGACACTAATCGCTTTTTCAAAGTCAGGTGTTATTTTTAGTTTATGGGACGGACTGACTGACATACATATATATCAAAGACCCAGCAATGGGAAGTTACTATAAATAGTACTCTGTGACATTTGACTAACAGGGAAAGGGAAACAACTGTTGCATTTTTTGTGTCCTGTTGTATTTTTGGTGACTTCACGTAAAGTAACTTCCGGTCGGAGAACAGAATGAAATACTTCTGGAGTGACTGATGTTGCGCATATTTCAAACTGACTTTACAGAAGTGAACTGGAAATATAGACAGCATACGCAAGGACAGAACAACTACACAAACACCTTTTTTTTTTTTTTAAATCACAAAGTCTGTCGATTTGTGAATTTACTATTTGTGCAATAGCAAGAGTTAGAGAGTCTTATTCGTGGAACCTGTATGTCAAACAGCAGCTTTGAATGTGACATTTTGACTTGCGTACTGGACACCGCAAAGCCATTGGGCAATGATGCGTAAACAATTAAAAAATCCTGTTCTCAGAATCCACAGAACGATTCGTGGACTCACACAGCAATAGTGTTAGGCGTAGGTAGCCGCCTGGCTAGAGCTATAAGATCTCCACGTTAATGCTCGACCTCCGGTGCTGGAAATGAAGATTTATTTTTTTTTGCCCTTTTTGCTCTTCCAGCCACCCACGAGACAGCTTCTAAAGAAAGGTGCATACCTGTCTAAGGCAGAGGATCTGATCGTATGTCTCAGATTTCGAATCCAGTTGAAGGATATCAATGTATGCTCCCATAATCTTTACTCAGCTTGCGTGAATACCCGAAATCTTAAAGTAAAAGTCTCCGATCTGGCCACATGACCACCTGGTTAACGTTAGGACGCATACAAACATTGACTTTTGCAGCATCTGACATGTGGACTCGAAGTGATCTTCGCTTATTTGAAACACATATAAACAATACATTTTGTTATGTAAATAATTGTCGTAGTTCACGCTCTATTTGTGACGCATGTAGAAATTAAGTTATGCTTCAGGAACTTCAGGTATCCTCCCGCCTCCTTTTCTCTCTCCCCCCCCTTTTCCTACTGAAGGCATGTATCGATAAAAACTTAATTTTGTTCGATCATGGACTGGTCCCATGTTATTATATTTTCCTAGTCGCTCGGCGGGTGTTGAAAATACGAGACATCAAGTGGAGGCCTGCCTTCAATAAAAGAGATACTTCCACTGCATTTGTGGCGCCCTATTGCGGAGAGGTTGGCGGTAGTGTGTGTGTGTTGATGGGTCAATAGAAACATACTTTGACTGCATTTTGTCGCACTAGGCTTGTCGTGGGGGGTGGGGGGGGGTCGAGGTCGCATGCGGGATTCAGTTGAAAGAAGACAACACAGGAGCGATTATTAATGCAATCGTCAACAAATTTGTCACCCGCGCCAAGCACCTGTGATGTCTAGGTGTGTGTGTGTGGAATAAAAAAAAAAGGGGGACGGGGGGGGGGAGTATTTGATGTGAGCGTTTCTTCTTCATCAGGAGCTGCCTGGATAAAAATAAATGAGTGGGGGGGGGATCGCTGGGTGGTTTATTCACACCCTGTGCTCGAACAGTCTGCCCAGAGTAGGTTACACCTTGTCTCCCCTTCTCCATCTTGTCTAAATACAACGAGAACGAGGCGCTGAAAAAAAAAAGAGCAGTAGGAAGGAGAGACGATAACGTAACGCCCCCCCCCCTCCCCTCCTGGAGTCATGAGTACGAAATGGTGTTAAGATAAATACGCATACCTATTTAATTACATTTCTCATAACCTCTCTCTCCTCCCCTCCCTCCTTTTTGTTTCCTCCTCTCGTCGCCATCTTTACATCTCCATTATTTATTGAATATAGGCTAAGCGTACTATTGAGTTGCCAACTCGACATTCATGCTTATTGTTTACTTTGACTTCAATCAGTAAATATGAAAATTAAGGTGGAAAATAAAAAATCTCTCCCCCAAGTCCTATGATTGACAAGTTGGCAGCTATTGAGGCCTAATCTGGGCAACATTAGCAACAGATTGGATTGTTATTAACTTTTTTTTTTATCTCCGTGCATTGATTTTTTTTTCTTCAAATACTTTCATTTTATACTTAATGACAGATGAATAATTAGTAACGCAATTATAACAAAAAAAAAAAAAAAAAAAAAAACAAATTAGCAGCATTATGCTAGAGGTATATTGTTGAGAATGGTTTGTAAACAGATGCACTTTTTTTTTGTCATGCGTAATACGATCATGAACAAATCCAGGTAATTAACAGGTTGACGTCTGCTCAAGTTGCACATTTTCAGTTGTATGTAAGGAGAGTTACACCTAGTGGACATGTTCGTATATGTTTATGTGACCAGTTCTAGTTTTCTGTCCCCTCCCCCCCCCACACACACCTAACCCATCTTCCCGTCCACTCTGGAAACTTATAATTTCTATTAGGATTGGGAGGGGAGAGGGTTCAAGGTCGCCCCCCCCCCTTATTTGTAGTCTAGATGTAAAGGTAAATGCAAGCAAAGTGTTGAAATGATGCTAGGAGAGAAAAGGGGGAATCAAATGTAGCGAAACAGTTAGACAGTTTGTTAAGGCACGAACTGGACGCTCCGACTACGCAACGCCGCCTAGCATCAATACAGCAGACCGATCGACCATCCAGATCGTTATATAACGATCGGTATCATCCTTACTCCCCCCCCCCCAAAAAAAAAAAAAAAAAAACTTTTAGACTTTTTTTTGTTTGGTAGAGTTCGCCAGTTCTGCGCTTTACTATCCAGGCCAGAAGTTAACGGTCGCATCGCTACACTCGCTTTCACCGACAATCCGCAGTCGACACATTCATTAATCCAGTGGTCAGCAGTCCAAAAGGGCAGTACCCGATTTATTTATAGTCAATAACAGCTGCTGCATTCGACCTCTGAAGAAACATTTTTACTTTGAACGTTTGAGTGTTTTGAATGAATGTTTACTGACCCAAATTTGTGGGGCGTGGTGGCTGACTGATAATGCACTTGGCTTCCGAACCGAGGTGTCTCGCATTCGAATCCTCGTGAAGAATATCGGGACTCTTAGGTCGCCACTAAGCCCCCCCCCACCCAACTCTAATATGACATATGTTGGAGAAAGAAAAGGTTGCTGGTAGTTGTCCAAATGACACTCTCGTTAACCGTCACCCCATAGATCGCTAGGTCTGAAGTAGGTACCTTTTTTTTTCTTTTAACCCCACCAAATATATACCCCCCACCACCCAGATTGTAGGTGTCGTCTTACACGTATTTTGGTTGGTGGCATTGGTTTCTGGTTTTACGACTGTGTAGTGCTCACGTCTGAAATTTACCTGGGAACAATACCTTGACATTGCATTTTCCTTCAGAATAGGACTCTTCCACTCCGTACTATTAGTGTTGTTTTTTTTTAAACGATTATTTCACAGGTGTCACGCACTGTCAATATCATAAACCATGACAATCAAACACTTCAGCACTTGGACCCACTCCACAAAGACTTGGGAGTCCTTCATTAAATGCTTCTTTTGACATCCCTAGAGTTAATGATGAAATTATCCCCGCAGGTTAAAAGGAAAAAAACTAAATTGTCTATTCTCATCCAACCGCTACTTCTGCCACCCCCCCATCCACAAAACAACTTCCCTCCACCCCTTTCTCTCTCTCTCTCTCTCTCTCTCTCTCTCTCTCTCTCCCTCTCTCTCTGAACGGTTATCAATTAAGCGACACTTGAATTTGATGTTTTGGCGTATGAAAGACGTCACCAACTCGATGAAAGGACTTTATATATGTGTGTGTGTGTGAGCGCTCTCTCGTGTGCGTCTCTCGAAAGAGATGGAGCTGCAGGCCGAGTTGATTGTCTTGAGATCGTGTGAAAACTGCAGTCAACCTCTTTCCCTTCTGGGAAAAAAAATAAGAAGAAAACAACGTCGCTGCTAAGGCTATAGTTGTAAGCCTACCCTAAGATGGTCGTTACCCAAGGTGCCTATTTAGCAGGGGGAGGTTGAGTGGCGGGCGATAGCACCGAGGGAGTATTGGTACGGATAATAGTGTATTTTTATGCATTGTGGGGTCGCGGCGCTTTAATGGTTGGCTTCCCCTTCCTCTTGTATTCCCTGCAGGGAAGGGGTGAAGAGGTCGCACAGTTATAGACTCTTAGATGGTGACGTTCAAGAGAAAGAACGTTGTTGCGCGCGTGCGTTGGAGTACGTGTGTAAATGATAGCTTTAAGGTGCAAAGGCGGAGCCCCCGAGACATTGATGATGATAGTCTTGCGGTGGGTTAAGTGATGGGGTTGGCAATCGTGTGAATCACCGCCTTGATCAAAGAGCGCCTCTTTCTTTGTCGTTTTTTACACAGGGAACCATATTGAAATGATATTGTAAGTGCTTTTGGAAAGGAAAGATTTTTGTTTTATACAATCTTATATTGGCAAATTGTAATTGTGACAATCTTATATTGGCGATCTGTCAAGTAACAATTTTATAACAGAAAACGTGTGTCTGTCTTAAACCTTTTTATAGTGACTGTCTTATGGTGACTGTCTTATAGTGACTGTCTTATAGTGACGAACTTGGATAGCAAGCTTTGACAGTGACAATCTCGTATTAGTAAACATTCCTTTTTGGTATTGCTAAGATTTCTGATGTTAAAGCGATGGGTCTGTGACAAGACAATCTTTTAACCTCAGATTTTTTACTTTTATAGCATTCAGCTTTATAGATCTATATGGAGCTTAGCTTTCGTTGATGTCTTGTGGTGTGATTTGATATAGACTGAACTCGTTCTTCATCTTCGGATTTTCTCTCTCTAAACAAAATTTGAAATAAAAAACAACAACAATGGCACCAAGTGTGTAATAGTCGTAAGAGTGGAGTGGAAGCGACTTAAAACTCTAGACCAACGGATGCTCCCTTCCAAGGTCTGGATGAGCAATTGCTTTTTCAGCGAGAGATCCTGTCAATATGTTACATTCCTGTTTCAAGACTCTCAGCGAAGGGGAAGGTTGTCCATTTTCATGCTCAGTACCACGACGCCTTCAGAGTGTACTCCATAAAACGACCCATTCAGGAACGGGGTGGGGATCGTGACATGCCTGTTCGAGATCTCTTGCACAAAGCTGTTAGGCATCCCAACGGGGAGTCTTGTTTTTTCTTCTCTAACCATCTTCTTTGCTCTGACCACCGTTTCCTCCCTGGGTCCACGTTGAGGGTGAGAAGCGTTTCCAAGTCAACACCTGAGTATGTGATAAGTACGAGGCTTCTTTCAACTATGACGAGAAGTTGAGTTCCTCCCTACAATGAGAAGTTGAGTTCCGCCCTACTATGAGAAGTTGAGTTCCGCCCTACTATGAGACGTTGAGTTCCGCCCTACAATGAGACGTTGAGTTCCGCCCTACAATGAGAAGTTGAGTTCCGCCCTACTATGAGAAAAAGGTGATTTCCTCCCTACAATGAGAAGTAGAGTTCCGCCCTACTATGAGAAAAAGGTGATTTCCTCCCTACAATGAGAAGTTGAGTTCCGCCTTACTATGAGAAGTTGAGTTCCGCCCTACTATGAGAAGTTTAGTTCCGCCCTACAATGAGAAGTTGAGTTCCGCCCTACTATGAGAAAAAGGTGATTTCCTCCCTACAATGAGAAGTTGAGTTCCGCCCTACTATGAGAAGTTGAGTTCCTCCCTACTATGAGAAGTTGAGTTCCTCCCTACTAAGAGAAGTTGAGTTCCTCCCTACTATGAGAAGTTGAGTTCCGCCCTACTATAAGGAAAAGTTGAGACCAAATGAGTTAGCCACGGCCGTTATGTAGCGAGGTCACGCGCTTGCACGCTGTGACCGCGTTTACAACTAGCCTCAGTTCCAGTTCCAGACACTGGTCATTCAGGACCAGACATCAAGTCAAGCTTGCCTTGTTTCCTACGCGACCCCTCCCGTCCTCGCCCCCCACCCCCTTTTCCAACCTATCTCCCGAGGACACGCTCAGCAGACTGTAACCATTTTATCTCTCAGTGACGTCACGGTGGCTGAGGGTTGTTTTTTTTTTGTAAGTGTCCAGAACGTGTGCGACATTTTCACCCCCTCTCCCTCTCTCTCTCTCTCTCTCTCTCTCTCACAGACTCCTGCATTCACTCTATTTCGCCTCTCTTTCTTACCTTGTGTTTGTTACTGTTTCGTTCTCTCTTTCTGATTTTCACCTCACCTGTAGTTACCTACTGAGCTAACATGTTACTTTTTGGTATTGTTATTTCGGGTACGCATACTATCTCTCTTTTCCGCTCAAACCTCCTCTCTCCCACGCTCTCTTTTTGTCTCTCCCCCTCCCCCCCCCCCCCATCCTCTTAGATAATTGAACACATTATTTCTCCCACACCCATTATCGGATAAGTTGAACTTATTTACTCTACCTAACAAAACACGAATTAATAAAAAAAAAATAATTAACCAATTAGTCATTTAATTATTGGTAATTAATGTTTTAAATCGAATAAGGGAAGTAACTTCTACATTATTTGAAGATATAATCCTAAGCGCGGTGTTATTTGCCTTGATAAACTATGTGTTTTTTTTTTGTTTTTTTTTTTAAAGATTTAACAAACAAATTTTGCTTGTTTTTCTTATCTTTTTTTTTCTCTCTTTCAAGTCACCTCATCTGAATTTCTCTTTTGCCTACCCTCTTTCCTTCTCTCTCTCTCTCTCTCTCTTTCTCTCTCTCTCTCTCTCTGTTTCTCATACCTTTCTCTCTAATTCCCCTTCCTTTCTAATGTATCTAGCTCTATCTGTATCTAATTCCTATTAAGAATATCAACTAATGTCTCAGACAAATTTGTTTTTTTTTCTCGGCCCTCCCTCGCTGAAGTGCTCAGTCACAGCACATAACACGGCACGCACAAACACAGGTCTCACCTACGAAACACATTTTTTTTGGTGGCGGTGGTGTGTGTGTGGGGGGTCATAACTGTTTTCTGAAGACTAAACACCAACATGTGTCCAGCTCATTGCTTCCTCTCCCTCTCTCTCCCTCCCTCCCCTCTCTCTCTCTCTCTCTCTCTCACACACACACACACAACTGAAAAGTGATTTTAGTACCCCCCCCCTTTTTTATTCTTCCCATGAGCACACATGTTTGCATGAAGTAAAAAAAAAACAACAAAAGGAGGAGGGGGTGGGGGGCTCGTACGATACTCGCGCAGTAGTACATTGTTAAAAGACTAAAATATCGACTATGACATTCCCCACCATCTCCTCCCCCGTCACTTTCCTATCCCCTCCCTTCCAACCATGTCTTATTGATCGGCGTGGTCATTCCCCCCCCCCTTTTTTTTTTTAGTTATCTAGGAATAAGATATCGATCCTGCGTTGGTTTTATCGATTCAACTTTGAGATCGATACCAATAGTACCCATCTGCCCCAGGTCACGGTGATCCCTCGAAGGACCTATGGCACACGGGAAGAGAAAAAAAATAAAATAAAATAGGTGATCTGGTTCTAGTGCGTTTGGGGTTGAAAGGGAAGTAATCCAAGATTTTACTTTCGTCTTATGTACTTGAAATGTGTTTTTTTTTCTTTGCTTCTTTATAGCCTGGAAAAAAAAAAAGAAAATCTAGACATTGCAGGTCACGTGGTGGGATTTTTAAAAAAATAGAGAAGAAGATTAGAGCGAGGGGTTAGGTTTAGCGTCACTGACTTAACGTGTAAAGCAAAACAATGAAAAACTATAAAGTAGTAACAAACTTTTGGTTTGGCGTTGTAGCTATGAATTTATAATGCTCCGCGGACAGACATCACCTACATATTCAGATGGTTACTGTTGTGGTAGTGGAATGTTAGAGGGAAGGGGCTTATAGACATTATTGCCAGGCAGATCGAATGAATAACAAGGCAATCAGAACGCAAATGTCCCAATGGAAAATGTCAAATTACTTATTGACTCTTTCAGATTAAGTCAAACCTTATTTTCTTTCCACCGTCAGCATCTGTTGTGATGTTGCATCAGTGTGTGGTGTAGTTGGAATTATGAGAAGAAAAAAAAAAGGGGGGGGGGAATTAAGTGCAGTGACTAACGCACAGCCCCCCCCCCCCGCTAGGTGAGTACCTAGAACGTGGATGCATTTTTTTCGATGCGCGTGTCGCGAGTTACTCATTCGAGTTTAACGACAGCGGCATAGGTCCCTTGCATGTCCTCAAGGGCAATCTCCCCACCCCCATCCAATGCTCCGCAGACCTTATAAAATGCCATAACTAGTAGGCGCTGGATATTAACGGGTCAGCTATCCCAAGAGAGGAGGGGAAGTGGTCTAGCTCAGGGGTCGGCAACCTTTTGAGTGGAAAGAGCCAAAAATTCAATGTTTCTAAAGAGCCACAAGATTTCTTTTTCTTCCGAACATTTCGTTAAGAATTCGTTAAATTGTTTAATTTTGCGCCAAAGAATCGTAGTTGCCCCTTTAATTTTTTCCTGTCACACTTCTGACTCCATCAGTGTTGCTATTGAAACGATTCATTTATATCGATTTTATTGTCTTCAATGTATTTTCGCACGTCCTTAGCTCTATCTTTTCCTCTAGGTTGTCACGAGAGCGGTAGCAATCCTAGAAGATATTTTTTTGGACCTTGGGAAGACATATATCTGACCAAAAGGCCAACTTGTGCCGTGTCTTTTATGTAGTTAGACTCATCTATATCAAGTGATAAGGAAGAAGAAAATTTTATATCTTCCACCTGCAAATATGTTACAGTCCAAGACATGGAGAGGGGTGCGCTGAAAAGCGAGTACAAGTGGCTGAGAGATAGAATCGAATCAGAACAATTTTTTTATTTTTTTTTTCTTCGATAAAATAAATAATATTTGCGCATGGAACTAAAGAGCCGCAGCTTAACATCCAAAGAGCCGCACGTGGCTCGCGAGCCGCAGGTTGCCGACCCCTGGTCTAGCTTCTAGTGACCAGGCTGATATACCAAGAATACATATCGTTATCGCGTGGTGGCTGAAAATAAAGAAAATTATTTAGGTAAAGAGCATGGTTCAAATCCTTGTTTGCGGTCATTGTCTAGCAAAACCTTTCACGTTACTGATGCGTTTTATTAGTAAAAAAAAATAAAAATGTCAAAAATTTAAACCAAATCCTCTGTAGAACAAAGTGGTCTGTAGGCTCAGCGGTAAAACATCGACTTCTTAGTTTTAAAGGGAACAAGCTCTAATCCCTGTGAAAATTGGGAGATTTAAATTTGACACTTTTCTGGACTTCTAGTCCTGCCTTCTCTAATTGGTACATGATAAATTGTCGAGGCATGTTGAGGCGATTGATTGGTGTGCTGGCCGCATGACACCCTCGTAACCTTCGGATATAGTAACGTATGCCCTTCCTTCATACAACCTCTGCGCCGTGGACTGCAAGGTCTTACTGTTGAGGTCAACTAGTAAATATAACAGACTTACAGTCAGATCAACAAGTAAATATAACAGACTTACAGTCAGGTCAACAAGTAAATATAACAGACTTACAGTCAGGTCATCAAGTAAATATAACAGACTTACAGTCAGGTCATCAAGTAAATATAACAGACTTACAGTCAGGTCAACAAGTAAATATAACAGACTTACAGTCAGGTCAACAAGTAAATATAACAGACTTACAGTCAGGTCAACAAGTAAATATAACAGACTTACAGTCAGGTCAACAAGTAAATATAACAGACTTACAGTCAGGTCAACAAGTAAATATAACAGACATACAGCCAGGTCAGAAAGTAAATATAACAGATTTACAGTCAGGTCAACAAGTAAATATAACAGACTTACAGTCAGGTCAACAAGTAAACATAACAGACTTACAGTCAGGTCAACAAGTAAATATAACAGACTTACAGTCAGGTCAACAAGTAAACATAACAGACTTACAGTCAGGTCAACAAGTAAACCTAACAGACTTACAGTCAGGTCAACAAGTAAATATAACAGACTTACAGTCAGGTCAACAAGTAAATATAACAGACATACAGCCAGGTCAGAAAGTAAATATAACAGATTTACAGTCAGGTCAACAAGTAAATATAACAGACTTACAGTCAGGTCAACAAGTAAACATAACAGACTTACAGTCAGGTCAACAAGTAAATATAACAGACTTACAGTCAGGTTCACAAGTAAACATAACAGACTTACAGTCAGGTCAACAAGTAAACATAACAGACTTACAGTCAGGTCAACAAGTAAATATAACAGACTTACAGTCAGGTCAACAAGTAAATATAACAGACTTACAGTCAGGTCAACAAGTAAATATAACAGACTTACAGTCAGGTCAACAAGTAAATATAACAGACTTACAGTCAGGTTATCAAGTAAATATAACAGACTTACAGTCAGGTCAACAAGTAAATATAACAGACTTACAGTCAGGTCAACAAGTAAATATAACAGACTTACAGTCAGGTCAACAAGTAAATATAACAGACTTACAGTCAGGTCAACAAGTAAACATAACAGACTTACAGTCAGGTCAACAAGTAAATATAACAGACTTACAGTCAGGTCAACAAGTAAATATAACAGACTTACAGTCAGGTCAACAAGTAAATATAACAGACTTACAGTCAGGTCAACAAGTAAACATAACAGACTTACAGTCAATCTAATTTTGTGTTTTTTTTCGTTTCTTTCAGGTTGGTTCTAAAGCTATCAAGAAATGATGCCTCTTTTAGGTCAGCGGAGATCTACGTTACAGGTACGTGCAGCTCTCTCTCTCTCTCTCTCTCACACACACTTTCCCTTTTACTTTCTCAAGCTCTCTCCCTAATGTTACTTTTTTTTCGTCTACTTTCAACGTGACTTTCAGTCAAACTTTTTTATTTTATGCCATTTCCCACCTCAGTCACATGTCTTGGACTATTGGATCGATCTAATTCCTTTTTAGTAAACTCTCATTTCTGTCTCTCCATGCACTTGCGTGTCTGTTGTAAGACAACATTCAGTTTGTCTTCTCTAAGTCTGTTCTTTTTCTACTAGATCTAATGTCTACACATCTCTTACCTTTAGGTCCTGCAGTCCTTGTCTCTAATGTCTACATCTCTACACCCTTTTCCATGCGCGCACTGACACACACACGACTCGCACATCATTTTCTTCCTATGTCTACCTCCAAGTTAGCTTGTAGGCTTTTCATCATCATTACAAACGTCGTCGTGAGTCTCGTTCCCCCCCCCCCCTCGACCTGGTCCTCGGGATGTCTTCATTTGTCTTCCCATTCCTTCCCCCAGTCCCAACTTCTCAACGGAAACACGACACCGCGCCGGCCCGATCATGTGACCAGAATGTGGATATTGTGACGTCACGACATCTACAAATGCCCACCAGTCATATAATTAAAGTGAATTAATCACAGAAATTAAAGGGAAATAGTACACGCCGCTGCCGCTCTAGCGTTACTTCCTCCGGGGGGTGGGGGAGAGGGGGACTCCCCCGAGCGCACCAGCCATAAGAACTAGATCACCGGTGGTCGGACTGTAAGTCAATTGTGATTAAAAGTGGAAATCAGTGTCTCCCTGAGCACAGACACACACACACACACACACACACATACATTCGAAAGGGGAGGGAGATATTGCTCTGGTTACTCTATCTCTCGAGGCGATTCTACCTTATTTATAACTAATGCACTGGCATTGCAGAAAAGTGAGCCTTTGCGTTATAGATGAGGATGATTAGGTTTTTCCCCTGTGTTCGACCATTATAATATTACATCTTACTTTGACTAGGCCACTGCCTAGTTAGTACAGGTGGGGCTTCTACACACGTATGCTCGGTTTTTTTTTTATTATTCTTTTGAATTATCATTCACACTCTGTTAATTCAATCCTTTATTTTCTAATAAAAACAATTTTTGATGGTCAGTCGCTGGTTTATAGCCCTAGACCACTAGTACCTACTAAACCGATATTGTTGTATTATATTTTTAGTGAAATAAATGTTAACTATTCGACCGCTATTTTGCAGGGCCGGCCTTAGTCCACTGCAACCTGTGCGTCCGCAGTGGGCCCCGCACTTTCATAGGACCCGCGCTAATCCTAGGTGTATAAATTCTTAACTTAAACCATTTAAATAAAGTCTAATTTCTGTAGCTGTTAACCATAGTTTGAACCAAAATGTACCCTCCCACCATTTAAATGTCGTTGTTACAGAAATGAATTGCTTTCACATGCGCCGCCCCTGCGGGAGATTATCCTTTTAAAAGTCTTTAAAAAAAGCTGTCACGTTTGTCTCACTGTTCACTCGGTTGTGTCTGCATAGCGAACTCTTCGTTCTGGCCACGGCCCCTGGGGTTGAACCTGGGCCCGTATCCATGTTTGTTTTACAACTGCAATCCAAGATGTTCAGAAACAAAAAAAAAAACAAAAACAAACTCTGTTCTTAATATGTGGATGTTTTAATGTTCGTTTAATAAGTCTTTTCAACTATAGTGTGTGTGTGTGTTTAAATTTAGTTTGTTTAATGAGTCTTTTAAATTATAGTGCGTGTGTGTGTGTGTGTTTTATTTAGTTTGTTTAATAAGTCTTTTAAATTATAGTGTGTGTGTGTGTGTGTTTAAATTTAGTTTGTTTAATAGTATGAATTATTGGAGATGTTCATACATGGCGGACAAACGATATAAATAGCAAGCATTTTGGTGTATCCGGTGTACAGAATACAGGAAGTGTTAATAAGCTGTCATGTGTGTACGTGTGGGTGTGTGTAAGTGTGGGTGGACGTTTTAGCATTGCAGAATCAAATCTTCTAATTCCCTCCAGGGAACACCCATCCCAATTCTGACTATTTAGAGGAACACTTATGCTTTTTTTTTTTTTTAATAGAGAGATGGGTGGACTACCTATTCATGAATGGCGGAACTCTAGGGTTCCTCGGAACACAGTTTGGGAAACACTGCTCTGAGCTCTTCCTTATATATAACAATAGACTCTCTCTCTTAGAGTCTCTAGGACTTACAATATAACTTATTAAAAAAACAAATGGGCGACTAACTATCGCTTATAAAGGTGATTTGATATGAGGACCAACTGCCGTGCATAGATGATATTGTTAAAACTAACAACTCAATTTATTCTTTTTTAGTTGACAACTGTGGAGCTCACTTGAGGGACCTTGACATCGTTTAGTTGAACTTGAAAAACTTATAAAAAATATGTGCTGTTGGTTTAGTATGGGTTACACCGTGTACTATAGTGTGTGTTAGGGTGCTGTGTGCTATAGTTTGTGTTAGGGTGCTGTGTGCTATAGTTTGTGTTAGGGTGCTGTGTGCTATAGTTTGTGTTAGGGTGCTGTATACTATAGTGTGTGTTAGGGTGCTGTGTGCTATAGTTTGTGCTAGGGTGCTGTATACTATAGTGTGTGTTAAGGTGCTGTATACTATAGTGTGTGTTAGGGTACTGTGCACTAAAGTTTGTGTTAGGGTGCTGTATACTATAGTGTGTGTTAGGGTGCTGTATACTATAGTTTGTGTTAGGGTACTGTATACTATAGTGTGTGTTAGGGTACTGTGCACTAAAGTTTGTGTTAGGGTGCTGTATACTATAGTGTGTGTTAGGGTACTCTTTACTATAGTGTGTGTTAGGGTGCTGTATACTATAGTGTGTGTTATGTTTCATGTTATTGCCTTAGTAGGTGTTGTCAATGTGTGAGTTTTTTTTTCTTTTGAAGTTCTGACGTCTTTTTAAACATCTTTTTTTAAATCCCCTTTTCCCCGCAAACATTTTGTTTCCTGTCTTAAAGAATTGTGTCTGCTGGAGGGCCATTAGGAGTGATCCATCAACATCTATTTGATGACAGAGAACAAACATAATGTGCCCAAATCTATATCTCTGAATGCCCTGACACTGCTCGGGTACGTCCAGTCTATGCGCCCCCCCCACCCCCACACACACACCGTCCGCTCAGCCAGCTCCTAAATGTCTAACGCCGTTCGAATAATCTACAAGTCTCGGATAATTCAATCAACGCGACATCCAAAAAAGAACCAATCAAATTTCACGTCCTGCCCAATTTATCAATGAACCCCCCCCCCCCCCGTTCGTGGTAGATAAAATGAGATCCAGAGAGTAAGAGCTAGTGGTGTGTGTGTATGTGTGTGTGTTAGACTGCTGTGATGTGTGGTGTAATGTTAATTTGGGGAGGGGGCTGCATGTTTCCTTCTTACATCTGTTTTGTCAATGTCCTGCGACTAATGACATGTCATTTCAAATGTCATTCAACCTCTCGGTTTGATGCGTTTTTGTTTTTTTTTCCCATAGAAATGATTAGGTCTGTATAGCTTTTGAATTGTAGAGGCTGATAGCATGTTTGTAGAACAGCAAGAAGAAACCAACCAAAGATAAATAATGGTCACATGACAAGAGCCTTCACTCTAGTACACGATTTCATCTATGGAGGATAGCTATAAATAGCTTAGCTTAATGTATCCGGTCTGGTGAATGAATAAGAAGAAGTGCTAATTAGCTATTGTTTGTTTTTTTAAGATATAGGGTAATTTGTACAAACTTTTTGTTTAGCTCTTGTAAAATCAAATTGTTTTAAGCTTCTTCTCTTATAGCACACATTTTGTTTCCCAGTTGGCGCGTGATCTTTTTTTAGACAACGACATTGACTGTTTGAAATGGAATATTGATGGCGAAAATGTCCAAGAGAGGGAAAATTCGCGACATTTTATGATCTCGTTTGACTCCACCCACCTTCAAATAGTTAACCTATCAGATAATGGAAGTAACGTCACATGATCTAAATGCTTAGACTATATACTTATTATTCATTAATTGTAACATTCTTGAAACCACAGGCTGTAGAAATATTTTCTTGAATTTCTTTAGTTCTTCTCCATACCTTCATTTTGGACATTGAATTGCAAGAAGAAACAAAAAATTCCACCCTTTTGTCTTTAAGCTGTTTAATTGTATGTCTACTTAATTGTATTTAACTATCGCCTTTATTAAATAATGTTTTATTTTTTTACAAAGCTTATATCAACTCACTCTGTCTGTCTTGTAAAAAGTTTGTATACCTTATTTCTCCCACACCCAATCTCTGATCAAGCTGAAATTTTGCACAATTAATTCCTTTACCAGACAACACAAGAATCAATAAATAGATAACTATACAATTTTCCATTTTCATAAGTTCTCCACTAGCAGAGTGGTTACCGTGTTGGATCGAGAAGCCTGAGGAGGCTTGAGACATGAGTTTGAATTCAGGTCGTTCTACCCACCCCCCTTTTTTTTTTAAATTTTATTTTTTAGTAAATGTTTTTTTATAGTTAGTCTAGATCTACTACAAATCTATTTACATGACTGATCCAAACTAATTGATACAAGTACGCTTATAAGATTTGTTTTTTAAAAAGTATTTTTAAATATATTAATTTGTTTTAAATTTAGGATTGTAAAACACCTGAGCACTGGCTGTATACATGCTTATAGATTATACGTTTTAAATTGTATACAATGTCAATGTGACACCTTTAAGTTCTCATATTATCTTATAGAGATTGTATCTTTAACACTTTCAACATAGTCTACATTAAAGAGGAAAAACAAACAAACCCACCTTTGCAAAGCATTCGATGTGCTTCTATTGTAATGACATGACACTGTGACATATCTTCTTGAACAGTTTTATCAGTTTATTCTCTCCCCCCCCCAATACCCCACAGCTCTTTCTCCCCCCCCCCCCCGGGCCCTTTCTCTGTCTCTCTCTCTCTCTCTCACACACACACACAATAGACTCACATCGTCACTTACTGCCGACACCTATCAGCATGCATACAGCGTGAGCGCGCATGCGCCCTTGCATGCTATAAAGGCATGTACAGATAGATCATAAACTATATTGATATACAAGTAACAAACACACACACACGCCACACACACACACACACACACCAGGACATAGACCTATGCAAGAGTTCACGTTTTAAAACTCTATATTCATCCATAAATGCATGCTTGCGAATACAGCTCAAGACTTATATACATAATGTATATCTATGGAGTTTATATCCCTCCCGTCTCTCTCTCTTTTTTTTTTTTTTGATGATTACATCTTAGGGCGCTCGCCTCTCTCATTGAAACAATCCATCTTCCTTTGGGGAGATCTACCTCCCTATCACCGCCCACTCCTGGATGTAACCAATCACAGCTCTCTGTTCATTGGTCCAAGAACCCTTTTTTTTTCCTTGTATTACCTCATACGTTTATTTATATATTTTTTTTTTTATTTTTGCTTGGGTAATCCTCCAATCTTCTTCACGCCACTAGATGCCCCCCTTTCTGTCACAGCTCCCGCGCCCCCCGGTCCTCAATTCTATTTCGCCACTTTTTTTTCTCTCATTCTTACCTCATGTCGTTTTCTGTCTTCTTCATCATGAATCTTTGCCCCCCCCCCTTTCTCTGTCTCTCTCTGTCTCTCATATGCAAACATACCCCACACACACATACTGGCACCCTTCACCTACCCTCTCTATAGAAAGCGCCCTTTCCTCTCCTCTATTTCAGATTCACCTCCCGTCCGCCTAGTTTTTTTTTTTTTTTTCAATACTAGTGTGAAATAAATCGTTCTCCCCCCCCCCCCCCCCCCCCCACCTCGCCATGCTTTCATCACACCGGACAAACTCAAGACTTCCAAACTCCATTCTTTTAATCACAATGTCCATTATTAGCTTAACTTGTTTCTTTACCTAGGGGATCATATGGAAGTGGAGGAAATGCGGGAGGGGGGGGGAGGCGAAAGAAGGGCGTTTTAGGTTAAAGGCTCATGTGTGTGAAAATGTGGAGGGATGGGGGGAGAGAGAGAGAGAGAGAGCAAAAGATGGAGGTGAGTGAACGTGGACGCTGATTTGCGTTTGTGAAGTGAAGGGTCATCTTGACCTCTCCCCCTCCCCGTGCGGCTAATCCAATCAGAATGTATCGAGAAGATCACAGTCTAGAGGGCGCTGGTGTCCCCCTCCATGAAGACAATGGCTTGTCAAAGATGATTTGCTCGGCACAGCTCGGGAGATGAAGCGCCCGTCTTTAATGAAATACTTTATCTCCCAGGACGTGGTGGACAAAAAAAAAAAAAAAAAAAACACGCCACGAACAAGTTCTGGCCTCTTGTCGGACAGTACATAGTGTCCAGTGTTCTTGCGTGTGTGCGTGGTGCGTTCAGATAGCCCAAAATCTGAACTTGCGATGGTTTCTAAAGACGTTTTTTTTTTAAAAAAAAAATGTGGATGTTGCATGTTTTCCTGCTACCTTTCACCTGGAGATCATATTGGTCCACGAGGAGGAAAGAGGGTCATTAGCTTTGATGTATCAAGCCCTTTCCCTCCCCTCCTGCTTAATTGAACAAATTAAAGGCTTTGTTGCCGCCCGTGGACGTAATGCCATGGCAGAGAGGACCTGTCCAAACATGGATACACGTGCATATACATCAACTGCATTTTTTTTTTGTGTAACATCCTATTACAGCCAAGGAACGATATGTAGATATTTCTCTTCACGTGGGGGATATTTGTCTTTGCAATATGCATTATGTCTTCTCGCTGTATTCAAGCATCGTATTGTGTTAGATCGGCCTACACATACGACACATTGTGTTTTTCATTTCACGTAGGCCTAGAGTTATTCCGTATGTTATAATCTCGAGTCGTTCTAGCGCTGGTGTCTATATGTCCCGCATGTTAGATGTATGATATTTTGTTATGATTATTAATGAGTAAGAATACAATGTCCACGTTCTCTGGTGCCGTGCAAAAAAAAAGCCACATACATAACATATAATTTGTTAGCGTGGCGGCACTATAAACATTTTTATTTATTTTGAGACATTGTTTTTGTATATTTTGAGACACATATTTGTCTTGTGTTCAATTATCTGAAACGCTACCAATTATTTAAGGGGACTAAATCCAACAAATTAGCCATATATTAAAATACTGAAGTATTAGTTTCCTTTGTTGCTATTAAACAAAATAATGAATTACCAGTAATTAATTGTCTTATTGGTTACTTTTTTTTTTATTGATTCATGTCTTGTCTATGTCAATAAATAATTGTGCGAAGTTTCAGCTTGATCAGAGAATGGGTGTGCGAGAAATAACGTATACACACTTTTCACCAGACAGACAGACAGATTGAGTTGATAAAAGCTTTGTAAAAAAAGGTATCGTGATCTTTTTCCAATACTCTTTAGTATGTAGCTGATGTTGATATGATGTTTTCTAGGTCGGCAATTCCTTACGGTTAGATTTAAACCCTCAATTATCTCAAGCAGACATCTTTCGGAACACTTTTTTTTTTACCTTCCATGTGCCTCATTTGGTCAACGTGACAGTCGTTCTCCGTTGGTTAGTTCCCCCCCCCCAAAAAAAAAAATCAATTTCTACTTTACTACGAGATCTGTTATCATTTATATGTGTGTGTGCTCGCGCGCGTGTGTGTGTGTGTGTACACGTTATATGTCTTACTGACAAGATTGGATGGACAGAATGTCTGCTGGGCCGTTGTGGCCTCGTAATGTCCTGCACCACAATTTGAATCAGAAGCTATTATACTGTACTTATAGCGGACCTGTTTTCCAAAGTGGTAGAGCAATTGGCCACCGCTCTGAAGGTCATTGGTTTTCAATTCTGGCATGGGACGTGAAGGCTGACACGCCCCAACAGAAAGTGGTGGGACAGAAAGGATCAAGCAATTTTGGCCCCTTTTTCGCTCGGGACACGAGGGTTCGAGAGAGCCACAATCCCGGATGTCGACCCTGCTACCTGGAAGATGAGACAGTCTTCAACGAGTGCAGGGTGCTCAGAAATGATTTCTATGGTACGACTGGTCTTAACGATAGAACGTGCATGCCGGGATCTTGCGGGGGCTGGCAAACTCTACAGAACACTGGCAGATACTAGTGCCACAATAATCTCATCACGGAGGTTTAGTACTTGGAAACCCACAATGGTCAATATAGTGCGCACCAGTGATTAACTTTGGTGTTAAATGTTATGTGGTCTGCACAACGACCAACCGCCTCTCTTAACTCAGCTCATGGTCAACGAAATACGTTCCAGACTTCAGCCCTTCTGCTCAAAATAAAGAGACGACCAAGGCCAAGAAGAAAATTGCAGCTTTCCCAATTGTGATATTAGCCGAAAGGTGGGTAACAACTGACCTCGCAGATATCTTGGAGGCCCTGGACATTCATTCCTAAGAAGTTTCTTATTACCCTTTCAAATCTCGCTACTGCTGCAGACTTTATTAGAAAGTTTATCACCAGACACTGTTAATGAAAGTACAATGGCTTATATTTCCCTTTAACAAATCTGCGTCTTGAGAGATTCTTGACAGCGCCATAGAATGACTGTTAGTTTGTGTTGAAATAATAATATTAATTAATTATTTTAATCTATCTATCTATATCTTTATATATAATTCTCTTCTTCCCTCAAGAGTTTGGACGAGAAGAAAGGAAAAATCACTCTCTTTTTTTATTTATAAATAAATAATTCTTTTTTTTCTGCGCCGACTCGACCCGAAACCGTGCATTCGGAATGCGAACGCTCGACCGGCCTTTCTGCCCCCACATGTAAAGTAGATTCTCTCTAAGATCGGATACGTTCTTTTTTTGTTATATTACAACCGGCCCATCAACTCGGCGACAGTAAACGTGATAGTACAGAGTGACATTTTGACAAGAGTTCTGATCACAAATTGATTTTTTACCCTCGCTTCCATTCTCAGCATGTCTCCAAGACAAACAATCTCTGACACCAGCTTACCACAAGCTGTAGACACAGGTCTGTCCAAAATAAAAAGTAAAATGGGTTCCCCTTATGACTCCTCCTCCTCCTCCCCCTCCTCTCCTCCCATCCTCAATACCCAGGAGCCAAAGTCCCTCCCCCTCTCTCTCCTTCTAATTACATTGGTAAACGGTTCCATCTTATAGATCTATTCGGCACGACGGTAGACTTTCAATTGAATAGCCCAGGGGTCATCGATTGAAGGACAAAAAAAGAAAGAAATAGTCTGAGACTGAGAGATTCGTTTCATGATGTGCTGCTTGTAATTACAGGACGACACTCTACTGCAATATCAAGTCGGCGCAGCCTCGGCCTGTGAAGCCTCGGGGTAAAAAAAAAAAGACAACATTTATCTGAAATAGTTTTTCTGCGTCTACATACCATCTTTCCGTGGAGGCATCGCAGACTCATTAACAAAGGTGTAGGTTTCACACGTTGCATCTTGGACTGAACGCTTGCGCGAGGACTTTAGAAGAGAAAAAAACAACAACTTTCAACGGTTCTAACTTTTGTTCAGCTATTCCCAAAGATTAGAATGCAAGCAAATGTCTCTACGTTTCTAAATAATTTTTTTTCGCATTGAATTTTATTGAATTTAAAACCGAAATTTCCCCCGATATTTGTACATGTATTGTAAGAAAATTAGACATTATTTCAAATTCAAATTGCATACAAATGACGAAATCTGATACACTCTGCATAGACTCTGCATAGCTCGATACATGACTCCAGTATAGAGGCTGTTGTCTACTACTACAGGCATAAACAGTCTATTGTTTCTAGAAAAAAACATTTGCTCCAGACTCACGTTTTAATGCGAAACTTGCCCACAAGACACGGAAGCAGCAAATTCTTGTTTCATTTTGTCTTTTTCATTTTCTTTTTAAGAATAAATCTTTATCTTTTTTTTTTTCAATTAAAGGCGTTTTTAATCATGCCGACAAAACAGATCAGTCTGGGGAAGTTTGTGAGTGATCAATTTGTGTAGTAAAAAGATTTTTGCTAGTGATGTATTTATTGGTGTCGAACGATAAACCTGTCGTAATATTAGTGAACTATGGGGAGGTAAGCCTATACAGTCAACTGTTTTTGTTGTTGCTAACTTACGCTGTACGTTTTAATGTAAGCATTTTTTAAATGCCATTTGTATATTTTTTTTCTCAAAATATGTTCTCTGCAATACGAACAGCCGTACACTTTTAGTTTAGGTATAGCTACTCTGGGTGTAAACATGAGTATTTTAGGGATCGTTTCCTTCTAACTTCCTTTCGTTGTCAAGGACTCTTGCACATTAGAAGTAGCAATGGAATAGAAACAGCTGGACTTCCTTACTGTGTCCGTCATGCGTCGTGTGTTGCTTTGGAGAGCCAGCATTCTCTAACAGTCCTCTCCGCATTGTCCCGGACAACGCCTAGAGGGTTGTCAACACTTTTTGTTGTTTTTTTTTTTTGCAATTTGCCTTTCAGTTAATTGTGGGCCGCTTCTGACTCCTGCTTTTTTTTTTATTATTTTTAATTGATAGCAACTTTAGAGACGTCTTTATTTCTTTACCGAAATTTAAAACATTTTTTTTTTGTCTTAATAAAGAGTAAATTAATATTTTACATTATCATTTAACTACATTTGATATTTTATAGATAGAATTTATTCTGAATCTGACCTACTTGTGTAAATATCATAGGACTATAATTACAAAAAAAAAATACGATAAGTGTGTTTCGAATTTATTAAAATTTTGGATTAGTGTGATGCACATGTCAAATACAAAACAGAAAAGGTGTACAGTAACTCGAATAAATAGGCCAACGGCGTCAATAATGAATGACGGTTGGACAGTGCCACAAATAAAACATTTCGATATACTGGTGACAGTTAATACGCTAAAAACATCGAACACCTGTTGTTAAAATAAGGGAAAAAAGTGAAATATATCAAAAACTCGAGTTTCAAAATGAGATATGATATTTTAGATTCGCTTTCATTTTTATTGTCCTCTAGCCCTCCCTTTCTCCTCGTCCTAGAAGTTTCTCCTTGAAAAAAAAAAACAAAGTCATCTGCCACTCCCTTCCCCTGGGTTATTTTTTTTTTTTTTTTTTTTGATTCCCGATACTCGTTTTTAACTTGAAATAATTATCGATATGGCCGATACTCTTAATGCCCCATGGTGAAAGTTGCCCATAATATCTCTCCCCCCCCCTTCCCTTTGCCTGTCTTGCCCTATGGCGGTATTGGATCTGTCGCAATGGGGCACCACAAACGACCTGGTGGTGATGGATGGACAAGCTAGTAGCCTGGACACTCAAGCCAGGAAGATCTTCTTTCTGCTCGTGTTCGTGGCTTCAGCGATACTTCACGAGACTTTGAGCGAGGTCTCTGTTGCTTGTGTGCCTCCACAATCTGTCGGGACTGCCAGCTGGACAGACTGTTCATATTCAACTAGGAAGTTGTGTGCGTCCACGTGTCTGTCACGTCGTGTGCTTTCACGTCGTGCGGATTCCAGATCTGGATCTAGTGTTACTAACACTCATGCGAATCTTGAAATAAAATTTATACAGACTTGCAGTCCCGAGCTAGAATACATTTTCTGTATAATTAAGTGACACAAGTTTGCCTTGGAGAACAAAACGGGCACTAAGAATACTTCACATGTAATGACAAATTATCCAGATATTGAATACATTAGCAGTGACAATATTCAAATCAACCACACAAAGTACAGCTGATCCCCGAAGCAGATATTAAAGGGAAATAAAACTTACTTATTTCTATGCCCCCTTTGATTAGCTAGATCTGTATAGATTTGTATATGTTGTTATTGGTAACAAATGACTCTTCTAAGTACTTTAAAATGAATAATTACGACATAAAAGTAACTTGCAAATACTGCATTTATAATCACGTTACTGTATATGAGATTTTCGAGTTTTGAATATAGGCCTACTCAATTTTGTTTTTGTGACTAGTTATTTACAAGCGGATCTTCCAAACTCCATACAGTATTATGATTTACAAGAAAATGTACCTTTTGAGAACCGCCTCCCTTTAATCTGTCAGGATGTGATTTTGTTTCCTCTCTTTGATGACTGAAGAGTTATTTAGTAGAAGCCTATTCGTAACATCTTAGCGAATGCAATTTTCTCCGACCTCGAACTGCCCATACCGAATGCCTTGAACAGCATCTTCTTAAACTGCGACATGCTTGCAACTTTTTATCCTCGCCAAGTGCAATGAACTCTGATGCTGAGAACCATGTCAAGTCTTTTTTGTTTTGTTTTTCTTGTTTTAAATCCAACTTCCAGGGATAAGCTAGGTACATGTACATGCTGCAACTACCGTTACCAGCGAGTTGAAATTCTCTCTTCCTAGTGCCACCCTCAGGTGTTTTGCTTTCCAAAAATCCTTTTAGACAAACGTTGGATACGAATCTGTTGTGCACTAGCCAATCGCTGGATTCAGTGGCCACCTCGCTGCAGGGCAGTCGTCTCCAGTTGTACCCCTATATGTGCATGTTGCACTCTTAAGTTTTCTCTATTTGACCAGAGCTGCCCTTGACCTCTCCACATTTTTTTTCCTTTTGTGTTCGCATCCCAGGTTATGTAACCTTTTGTATTGCCACCACTGTCATTCAAATGTTCTTCTCCAACGGAATATGAAGCGGTATTATCTGGTCTCGTATTTTCTAAAATGCCTTGGGGATAAAGCGGGAAGCGGACCTGGGTCACTCTAGCCGTGTCACATTGACCGTAACTTAGGAGAGGTTTTTTTGGTCACACGTTGTAGTGCCTGTTTGTGTGTGTGTGTGTTTGTCAGTCATCCTGTGTGCATGTTGTCACATACATTGTAGCTCTCAACTTGCTCTCGCCCAGTTCACTGGATCACTGACGTAGCTGCATAGAAGGGACATGACCTTATTTCTTTGTAGACATTCGCCCTTCCCATGTGTTGATTGTTTTTAAAAGTCTTCCCCCCCCCCTCTTACAGAAAGCTAATCTATTGCAATGGCGGATGGTTAACGACGGTGTCACTACGTAGCCCTTCTTCTTTTCTCTAGCTAATGTTATATACGTGTACCTTTAAGTGTTGGGGGGGGGGGAGGAAACAGACAGGACTCTAGTCCGGGGCCACAACAGAATGGGGGCCCCATCATGCTACATTTCAATCCCTTATATACGTATTTGAAGGTTTTTAGCTTGGGAGGGGGAGGCAGAGGGCCCTGTCTGAGGTCCAAATATTTCTGGCGTCGGGCCTGCAGGGACAACCAAAAAGATCAACAAAGTTGATAAAGCCAGTTTTCATCGAGATTAGACCATTTGGAAGCCAAGTGCTTTATCTCTCGGCCACCGCGCTCCTACCGTAGTGATCTACTGAGCATGTTACTTGTCATTAGGGGTGCACCGGATAGTCGCTCCGGCTCCGGCTTCTGCCGAATATCCGGCATTTTTTACTATCCGGTGCTATTCGGCTCCGGTCGGATATCACTACCGGATAGTAAACCGGATAGTAAAAAATACACCTATTTAATATGCATAAAGTGGACCTCGTTCCATTAATGTCTGTTGTAGAATGTATTAATATTTATAGTCATATATGTCATTGGAAATCAGTTCAATGCTGGGTGTTCTGAGTTTGTTGTCATGCCAACTGGTTTAACTCAGGACTGAACCAATGAGAAATTTTAGCTGACAGTGTTAAGGAAACTACAGCTACATGCAGTGCAAGAGAATGACCTAGGGCATGTTTTAAATAATAATATAAGAGAAATCCGAAGTTAGCTTTGACATTGAAAAAAAAAAAGAGTTTTGAAGTCTTTGGATTTGAGATTTCAAGCGACTATGTAAGTTAACTAAAATTATAATATAGCCGATCGTGATAATTAACCGAAGGGGTCATGGTAACTGACCTCGCAGACATCTTCGTGACAACTGACCTCGCGGACATTTTCCTGACGACTGATCTCGCGGACATTTTCCTGACGACTGACCTGGCGGACATTTTCCTGACAACTGACTTCGCGGACATTTTCCTGACAACTGACCTCGCGAACATTTTCCTGAGAACTGACCTCGCGGACATAGTCGTAACACTTACCGTTCCAAAGAAGTTTCTTGCTGCTGACCTCCTGCATGATCAGAAGGGTCACATAGGGGCAGGACTACAAGGAATTCTTTTTCCCTCTAACGAATATAAATTCTGGAAGTGCCTGAGAAAACTAAACGATATTTAATAATAATAATAATAATCTGCTATGTCCATCTACATCGCAATACCACGTGACTATCCCATATCTAAGATAAAACAGAAAGAAAGAAATAACAAAATATGAAAACCTAAGCCAAGAGATGAAGGGACTATGGAAGCTCTACACAATAACAATATACCCCGCTGTTAGAGCAACCAAGGGGATGGTGACAAATGACCTCGAGGACACATTCGAAGTCTTAGGCATTGCTAAGAAGATCCTCGTTGCTTGTCAGAGAGCGGTACTGCTACAGACCTGCCACATCACCAGAAAATTCCTCAGTGGAAACTGTTAAAGGGACTACAATGAATTTTGTTTCTCTTTAACGAAACTCGACCTGGTAGCGCCAGAGAATGAATACTCGTTCGTTTCTGACATAATTATAATAATAATAATAATAAACCTTTATCATCGTTGCATAAATTTATCGCACACAATAATTAACAGTTTTATATATTATATAAATACACTGTACACTATATGAAAGTGCGTTTCGGAGAATTAAACTATGGCGTATAATCGCTGGATATGCTTTTTAGATTCTTTTTTTCGCAATATTGATTTTGTTTTTACTGCGCAGTAGAACTTAGTTCCTCTGTGACAATAGTGTGTATTCATGCGCCTTTTAGCTAAGAACAAAGAAAAGTCCTTGCCACTCACTTCCGGACAATGGTTCTACATCCCCATTAACTTTCTGGTCACTATACAAGGCTTATGGGAAAATAATCCTCCAACAAAGACTTGAACTCATTTCCACTTTGTCTTCGTCTTGGGATGCTGTTTTCTCTTCGGCAGTATCCTCAATAATTCTCTTTGATTTTCTGACTAAAAAAATCGCTTTGTTTATCAGAATGAATTAATCCCTCAGGTAGAATGTAACGTAAGGAACTTTTTTTTTTTTTTTCAAGCTTTTTTTAATTCGTTTTTTTTTTTTCATTTTTTTTTTACCCTTAAGCTAAAAATTGAATTTCTCTTAGCATGCATGTGAAGTTCACATGGTGAGTGAGTGCTAATTTATAGTGTGAGTTTACTTTGTTCTTCGGGCCTCTAAATGTCTGCTACAATATCTGTTTCAATGTCTGTTTCCATGTCTGCTTCAATATCTGTTTCTATGTCTGCTTCTATGTCTGTTTCAATGTCTGTTTCAATGTCTGCTTCAATGTCTGTTTCAATATCTGTTTCAATGTCTGTTTTAATATCTGTTTTAATGTCTGCTTCAATGTCTGTTTCATTGTCTGTTTCAATGTCTGTTTTAATATCTGTTTCAATATCTGTTTCAATGTCTGCTTCAATGTCTGTTTCAATATCTGTTTCAATGTCTGTTTTAATATCTGTTTTAATGTCTGCTTCAATGTCCGTTTCATTGTCTGTTTCAATGTCTGTTTTAATATCTGTTTCAATGTCTGCTTCAATATCTGTTTCAATGTCTGTTTTAATGTCTGTTTTAATGTCTGCTTCAATATCTGTTTCAATATCTGTTTCAATGTCTGTTTCAATGTCCGTTTTATTGTCTGTTTTAATGTCTGCTTCAATGTCTGTTTCATTGTCTGCTTCAATGTCTGTTTCAATGTCTGTTTCAATGTCTGCTTCAGTATTTCTTAGTTCTGTCCCTCAACCTTTCTCTGTCAATCTCTGTCTCTCTCTTTCTCTCTCCCTCTCCATCTCTCCCTCTCTATCTCTCTGTTCTCTCCTCTGATGACGTTTCATTGTTTCAGTTCGCCTCCAATCAACACCTTCACGGAGGTCACGGTGCAATGAGCGTCTGTTGTATTTCCGGTCACCACCAAAAAGACAACTCTAAAACATTTCATTAGTCCCAATGTTTCACTCCTTCACAAATGTCCACAGTCTTCCTGAACAATGATTTTTGAAAGTAAATGTTTAAAAATATTAAAAAAAAACAACAACAACAACCTCTTGGCATCTCGTAAAGGTCGAGCATGTGTTCAAACTGTAATTTAAAAGTGATAATAATAAAATTAGACGAATATATACACACACACACACCAAACATCCGAAAGAAAAAAAAAAGCCGCAAAATCTTTGTTCTTTCTTTAATCTTTTTCTTTTGTCAGGATCTTTGTTCTTACTATGATCTTTGTTCTTACTATGATCTTTGTTCTTACTATGATCTTTGTTCTTACTATGATCTTTGTTCTTACTGTGATCTTTGTTCTTACTATGACCTTTGTTCTTTCTATGATCTTTGTTCTTACTATGATCTTTGTTCTTACTATGATCTTTGTTCTTACTATGATCTTTGTTCTTACTATGATCTTTGTTCTTACTATGATCTTTGTTCTTACTATGATCTTTGTTCTTACTATGATCTTTGTTCTTACTATGATCTTTGTTCTTACTATGATCTTTGTTCTTACTATGATCTTTGTTCTTACTATGATCTTTGTTCTTACTATGATCTTTGTTCTTACTATGATCTTTGTTCGTACACTATGATCTTTGTTCGTACACTATGATCTTTGTTCTTACTATGATCTTTGTTCTTACTATGATCTTTGTTCTTACTATGACCTTTGTTCTTACTATGATCTTTGTTCTTACTATGATCTTTGTTCTTACTATGATCTTTGTTTTTGCTATTTTCTTTGCTCTTTTTAAGATCTTAGTTCTTTTTTTTTTTCGCATTTTTGTTCTTGCTACTGAATTTGCTCTGCGTCACAGCTATTCTATTTCTTTACCCCCCCCCACCTCGGTCCCCCCCCCCTCCCCCTTATAGGACAATCAATACTTCCATCGTCTGCCTCAGACTACTGTCACTCGGCCACTTTTAAAGAAAGCTTCCTTCAGATTGGTAAATCTGGAACAGGTTGTAATGTCCGCATGTAACTCTGGGTCAACGTGTCCCCAAGCTAGTTTGATCTAGAACCACCTTGTTACTTCAAAACACACTGGCAGTTTTAATATGAAACAAACTTCTTCTGACACAATCCGTTTTTCTTGAAATAGATATTTTTCCATGTGTAGTATTAGATAATTAGCCCAGTGTCATACTTGACACACAGATAGATGTCACCCCATTCGCAAAGACAATTTGTTTTTTCAAATCTCGGAACCCTGCGACCAATACCATTCAGATTTGAGGTCCCTTGTAGAAAGTACACATTTCTCGGATAGTAAATACTAAAACCAAATGTCTTGGAGTGCGGGATCAGGGGATTAGGGGAAGAATAAGTTCTTCAACTTGACTATAAAATAGAGATTTTTTTTTTTATATAAAAAAAAGATAACGCTATGGGAGATTAGTGAAAAATTGAATTTAAAGTCGCATCTTTTAACAAAGATTACAGCTTGTTGGTGTTCCCAAACTCAATTGACCTTCATAATGACCTTCATAATTTTGACAAGGACATGTACTTAACCCGCCCTCCCCAGTCCTTCCTTTTTTTTTTCTATTTCTACTTTGATGACGTTACCACGAGATATTATCGGGATTTAAATGCAAGATATTGGTCACGAAGAAAAAAAGCTGGTCGGACAACCTAAGGTGTAGGAGGGCGCTTTAAACTGAACACGGCAGATTCAAAAAGATGCCTTGAGAACGGTAGGGCTGGTGCATGCGGGGGTGGGGGGGGGTCGTCGTGCACGGAAACTAGGAAACCTTACTGCAGTAATCGATACACAATTCTTTGACTCCAGACTTTGACTATGAGAGACGTCTGTCACTGATATAAACATGTATCTCACCTACCTCTCCGCGCCCCTCCTCCTCAGTCTCGCGACAGTCTCCAAGAAATGCTAGCTGGCATCAGATAACTGCTCGCCTCCATTCGCTGCATCCCACAAACCAACCAAACGTGACTTAGAAATTTACGGCCTGGCCAGATTTAAAAAAAAAAGGATAATAACAAAAATGTAAAGTACTCTCCCCTGTTCCTATTTATATATTTTCCCCTACAATCATCCTACCCATCCCGTCGTTTCAAAACTGCATGCAGTAGGCAGACCATTGCTAATATAAGTCTCTACCCCCCCAACCCTCCTTTTTTTTCCATACTCCACAGCATGGACTCCCCCCCCCTCTTCCACGAGTCAGCTGTCGCGCGGCTCTCTCGCGCTTCTCTCACCCCCCCCCCTCCCTGTTTATCGTATCGGAATTCCCCGGTTGTGAGGACTCTGCCGCTCGACTTGAGTTTATAGACAGATCTCGCGCCATCGTCCCCTGCTAGCCACGCCTCTTTTCTCGCCCCGCCCCCTTTTCCACCAAAATTAATAATAAAACATAAACTTTAAAAAAAATGTATATATGTACGTACGCGCATGGTGCTGCCCTCTTCTGGTGTTTACTGGGAAATAAATTATAATCTTAAGACTGGGTTGGAGGGGGGGGGACAATAAAAAATTAACACATGGATATAGATTATTAGATGTAGGGTAGTGGAGAGAGAAATGGGAGGGGAGGGGGGGCTGAATATAGCGAGAGTGAAAAGGGGGGGGGGGTAGATAGACATGGTGATGGTTTATGCTGTAGGTGTAGCGACAGGACAGGATGTCGAATGAGAGCCGATAAGCGTGACATTTCAAAGAAGTCAGTAATTGGTTGCTGTTGTTTGCTGCTGCTGCTGATGGTGGTGTTGGGGTTTGTTTTTTTTTTTCGTTCATTCGTCGCAGGCTTTTTTTTTTACATTGGATGTATGGGTGGTTGGTACTGGGTGGTTGGTACTGGGTGGTTGACGTAGATGAAGCTCTGTTGCTATATGGCTGGAGTAGGATTGTGTGGGTGGGGAGGAATACGAATGAACTTTCGACACTTGCAATGATTGGTCACTGAATGTGTTGTCCTGTTGTCCAGAATGTCATTTTTTTATGCCTTGTGTAGTTCTAAAATGTAAGCTCATTATCTTTGAATAAATGTGTGTGTGTGTGTGGGGGGGGGTGTAAGAGAGAGAGAGAGAGAAAGAGAGAGAGAGAGATTGTGCCAGATGAATGGACTGTCACTGTCAAACATACAGAACATGTATTGGTTCTAACATTAGTAGTCAGCCATTCTGTTAACATGAAGACGGGAGTATAGGGTGCGGTCGTTGGAGTCTTGGTTTGTCCATGGCAAAAAATTCTTCTTGACTACGTTATACCCACCCCCCTGACTTTATTGAGCCCCCCCCCCCCACCTCCCCGATAAAAATAAATAAAAAAAAAACGCCAGGCTTTTATTTAACTAGTAAACAGGCCCAAGAACCGTTCTCCACCGTAAGGGAAAAAAGGTGAGGTGGGGGTGGGGGGGACGCATTCAAACTACAATTATAAAACAATGAACCACGTTAGACGCGCGACACTGAACTGTATAATGTAAACCTATAAAAATGAGTAAGACGCTATAAAAATGTGCTAACCATCCACACTGAACTATATATAAAGTTAAAAAAAAATAATCAACAACGAAAGAAGACTTAATTAAGATGAAGGCGCTCATCAACTTCATTCAAATAACAGCAATGTCGTCATCATTAGCTCTATCATTACCCCCTTCTTTTTTTTTTATGTCACCGCCACCCGCAGTTCCACCATCTCAAGGTCGAGACATGGTCACGTGTCCACGTCCATCAGAGAATATTTTTTTTTTGTTTCGAAGAGACCAGAAGGCGAGGGGGCTAGAGTCGTACATTGTGGACTAGAAATAGAACTCGGGAGAAAACATGGACTGGAAATAGACTTTGGAAAGAAGGGAAAAAAAAGATGTAAGTAAAGAAGAAAACGGGAAAGAAAATAAAAAATTGGAAAGGAAAAGAAAATGAAAAAGAAAATAAGATCGGAAAGACAGCAGTAATAGAAATAAATATTAAAAAAAAAACAGCTATAAAAATATCCAACTACATACATCCTTTAATTAAAGAAACAAAACCTAATCCAAATCAACATTAAAACTCAAACCATTCAATGAATAATATAATTAATTACACGGCAAATTTGTTTTTCCTCTTTCATGTATATATATAATACAGTGCTTTTTTTTTTTTTTTGTAAATAGGTGCCGGTACTCAGTGATTAGGTGCCGGTACTCAGTGATTAGGTGCCGGTACTCAGTGACGGATTGCCTAACTTTTAACTAATAATAAATTAATAATATACGTTAAAATACAAGAAAAATAATTATTTTTTCCCCACATTCAAAAAGGTACTGGTACGCCGTACCGATGGGTACCGTCACAAAAAGCCATGTATATCATATATATATATCCAAACGTTCTCTATCTCTTCTTATTCTTTCTCTTTCCACTTTTCTCTTTTTCTTTCAAATATTTTCTCTTTCTATTCTCCTTTCTCGTCTTACAAATATTTTTCTCACTCTTTTTTTACTTTTGCGCCCTCAAATTCTTTTTCTAAGTCTTTCCTTTTTTTTTGTCTATAATTATTTTTTCTACCTTTAAAATTTAATTTTCTATAAATCTTTCTTTTTTTCTCATTTTCGCTACTAATTTCTTTGGTTTTGTCCTTTTTTTTTTTTATCTCTTCTTTTTTTATTTTTTTTTCTTGCACACATTTCAGACACTTGAAAACGACTCTGTTTAAAGTGTGACCAATGGAACTATACTGGTCTGCTCTCAATTAGCATGGCCTTAAGACTGTACTGTATGTGTGTGGGTGTGGGTGTGGGGTGATATATGTTTAAAAGACAACTCTTTTCATGCAATAGCATTGTGGCGGGAAACAGACTTTTCCTGGAACGCCAGAAAAGACCCGCTGGAAATGATTGTATAGACAAATATCTAGAGATCTACATACTGAGCTGAAAAGAAAACAAAACTACAACAAACGAACCAACAAACTAGCAGACAAACATACACGCAGCAGATTTGTCCAGGAAAACTCCATAATAACTCTACAGGAGGCCAAATAATAATAATAATAAAAAAAGATAAAATTCATCTCTCACGATTGGGTTTGATGAGATTATTCTGCTATATTTCCTTGGCCAGGTTTTGACAGAAAGTTGCGTTGAAAAAAAAAATAAATTGAAAAGGATACAATTTAAAGTGGGAAAGGGGGGGGGAAAGGGGGTGTGGGGGGAGTACATGAAGGAAAGAATGAAACAAAAAATTTAAGAAGGTAGGGTGCCAGGGAGTAGAGGGTAACAAGTATGGAGTGGATAAAGGGGAAAGGGGGGGAGAGAACTATAAGAAGAAGAGAAGGCCATGTATAGCAGAAGTTATCTGACGTCTTCTCTTAAAATATTGCAGAGAAGATGAGAGAAAAAAAAGTTGAATGCATGGCTATAATTTGAGTCCAGCGCGCTCATACATGCTGCCAAAGGAGATCTCGCTCACACACACACACACACACATGCAGAAGGAGAAAAATGAGAGAGAGAGAGGGAGGGAGTAAAGAGGAAAAAAAAAACGCGGTCTCTGTGGTAATGACCACACAGCTAACTGACATGTTGCATGCATGCATACGGACATGCGCGCTGGCCAGTTGGACGTGGACAACATGTGCCATCTTGGCTCTCTCTCCTAGCTAATAGGTCAACATAATCTAAGCCATCGCATATTCCTAAGCCGCCCTTCGCCAACCCACCCCTTTAAACCACTCTGTCCACTCACTCCCCCCCCCCCCCCGCAACTCCTAATTAAAAAAAAAAAAACAACCTTCCTACACGAGGTGAGGGGGAAAAAACTTTCATGCATATTATCTTCTTATCTTTTTTTTATTATATATATTATTATTGTTATTGTTATAATTTCATCGGACACACACACGCACACACACACACACACGCTTTCTTTCAGTAAGCCTTAAAATATTTTTAAACATCTTCGGAATATTTGTGTATTTGTTTCTTCTTTTTTTTTATTCCCATCCTCAAACAGTACCTCTTCCTTTCTCCATCTCTCTATCCTTCTTTGTTTGACTCATTAAAAAAAATGCTTCCTCCCTGCTCTTTCTTCTTCTCTTGGTCTGCTAATTAATCTCTAACAAATCGTGCAAATGACTTCGTGATAATTTTAGCTCGTTAATAGAATATGGAAATTATGGGATAGGATAAAAGGGGAAAAAAAAAGGGTTGGTGAGGCAGGAAAGGATGATGGCGAATTTGAAGAAATATTATATAGGTCATTTGAAGATAAAGAAATCGAGGGTAGTAATCTAACACTAAGCTAATACATTAATTATTATTATTATTTTAAAGGATACAAACCTTAAGTCTTGAAGAGAAAAATCCACTAATCTTAAATTGCATTAGCGAAATTTCCGGTTGCCTGATACGAAGAGAAATACCAGATTTTTTATTTTTTTGAGAAAGGGGGCGGGAAGGGGGTAAATGTCTAGCATGTCGCAGAGAAACAGCAGGTAGAGCTTTTCGACACTGTGAGTGGAGGACTATTGGATAAGTATCGGCATTCTGCTAGACAGCTGGCTTAGCCGATGTTATCACCTGTTGGCTTAGCCGGGGGTTATCACAGGTTGGCTTAGCCGAGGTTATCACATGTTGGCTTAGCCGAGGTTATCACATGTTGACTTAGCCGAGGTTATCACATGTTGGCTTAGCCGAGGTTATCACATGTTGACTTAGCCGAGGTTATCACATGTTGACTTAGCCGAGGTTATCACATGTTGACTTAGCCGAGGTTATCACATGTTGGCTTAGCCGAGGTTATCATATGTTGACTTAGCCGAGGTTATCACATGTTGACTTAGCCGAGGTTATCATATGTTGGCTTAGCCGAGGTTATCACATGTTGGCTTAGCCGAGGTTATCACATGTTGACTTAGCCGAGGTTATCACATGTTGGCTTAGCCGAGGTTATCATATGTTGACTTAGCCGAGGTTATCACATGTTGGCTTAGCCGAGGTTATCACATGTTGACTTAGCCGAGGTTATCACATGTTGGCTTAGCCGAGGTTATCCTTTGAGGAAACGTGGAAGTATCTAGTAGCAAGGTTCACCGTTGATAGCTACGTTTGTACAGTAACTGTACACTGAGGGTGGCGCAAGCATTGTGGCTTGAGACATGGCTGTTGATGGCCTCTATGCACATTGTCACATCGATCAAACGACGAAACCTTCGGGTATATGACGGTGATGATTATGTTGAAAGGGCATCCTTACTCCCGAGTCAGGATTTTGGCTTGACCCCGTTTATTAGGAAGCCAAATTGTTACATTGATAATTGTATGCCTCTCGTTAATACAAATCTGTATTAATAAAATTTGTAGTATTACTGTAATTGTGGTAGTGCTGTTTTTGAATATTTCTTGATCCAGAACACAATTTCCAACCTTGATTTCTATGTATTTGACTAAACTAATCTATTGTAGATTGATGTACTTTTATGGTCGCTGTCTTTTCGTCTTTTAAGTCAGTGAATATAAACTATTTGAACGACTTTATTTAATCAGACATAAGCATTAATGCTATTCTCATATTTATAGAAGATGGTCAGGGCAAAGACTTGCCCACCTATTTCTCCCCTCTCTATGTCTTTATTTTTTGTTTTCCCATCACTTAGTGCTAAAAGGTCAGTTGGTTTGTCTCACACCCCCCCCCTCCTTTCACCCTCTGCAGTTCACACAAACGTCCATCTTGACCTACCAAGTTGTCTAGTGGACACTCTGAATGACTTCAGAATGTACGTCCACGCGGGTATCACACGATACCCTTTCCTTCCATCTTTCTCTCTGTCCTCATTTCATATCCTCACCTCCTCTTCTCGCCCCTCCCCATTTTTTCTTGCCCGCTATCCCGACCCTCATCCGCTCCCATAACAAAAACAGAACATCAGCTCCCAGTAAATTAGGTTCGGCTTGCGTCATTAATTTAATTTCTCGCACTGTTCATCAGGCCTCCACGTGCTGTGAAAAGCCATGTCTGTGGTTTTCAATTATCGCGAATTCGTATCCGCCTCTTCGTCTTCTACAGTCCCCCGTATACTTATTCTTTGTATTTATGTCCCCCCCCCTCTCTCTCCTTTGCCCCCTCCCCACCCCTCCTACTCATTAAAATAGAAGAATATAAATTCGTTTTTGATTGTTACTTCAGCTTCCACCCTCGCCTCCCTCCTCGCCATTTTATTTTTCAAAACTACTTTTTTTTTGTCCCTTCTGGTCTACGTTTGGATAAATGAATCTGTAATCTCGTGTGATGGATTGAAAGACTCGAGGCCAGCGCGAGGGTTAGCTAACATTGAGATAAGCAGATGAACCTGCTTCACTGGGATTAATTCATCGCATCGGTGGGCCCGTGCGACGTTTTCAGCCTCTGTGTGTGTGTGTATTTGAAAATGTTGGCAGTCATCTCTTATTTAAACTTTCTCACATCGCGATCTGCTCATACGTATTAAAGGCACCCCTGAATAATGGAGCCATCTCAGCACGTGTTGGAATGGATGGATCCATGTTGATATATATATGTACGTCTTGGAACGTAATTATTTTGTCACATGCATTCCCCTTTAATCTAATCACTCCTCCGGAAAACCTTCACGGCGCATGCACATATTGCACGTCACATGACATTGTCTGTCAATCATTGGGAACAAAACTAAAAAAAAAAATAATGAAAAAGTAAATGAAATAAAGCACACAAAAATAAATAAAAAATATAAAAGCACAAAATAAATGCAATAAAAAATTGAATTCTGTTTTTTAGGTTTAGTTTGATTCCGAACTTCGATCTAAAGTTGACACCTAGATCTAGTCACCGCTGCTCGATGTTCAGCTATTGAATTGCTTTCTGACAAGTGACACATTAACTCACGTAGACATGTTTTGAAACGATTGCAGGTTCGAACCCGACACTATTGCCCGAAGCGCATACCAGGCAGTGTCTATCAAAGTAACAAAATGTATTTCAGTTCAAATGAAAACAATATATATATATTCATTAATCGTATAAATAATGTGGACATCTTGTTTTTATTTATCAATGACATCGGCGAAGACGATGTAGTGAGGTCCAATCTGTATTTTGAAAGCGATGATAATTGAAGCTGCTTGTAAGTTATGCTCTTCGGACCCTGCCCTCCGCTTACCATCTCGTCCTACAGTATAAGGCCAAAGGTCTTTCATTCTGAAGGAAAGTGCAAAGCATGTCAAAGTACCAGCACTTTTGCATGGGACCTAATCAGCTCCGAAAATACCAATCATTGTAGCCAACAATGTATTTCGAAAATCAGAATCCCCAACAGAAAGTTTGAGGGATAGTTGGTGACTTCGAAAAAAAAAACAAAAAAAAAAATAAATAAATAAATCAACTCAACAAGTTAAACATTTCTTAATCAGGTCAATGTACTCACCAAGAAGTAATAGGTTTTCAAGTTTGTACGGTATATACCATACAAACTTGACTAACAAACAAAACAAACCCTAGCGCTATGTTTTACTGATGCCTCGCTTTCCACCCCCCTCCCCAAAATTTTTCCCTCTTGAAATTCTTCAAAATATTTTTAGTCGCTTTCAAACCTCTCCCATACTCGCACGCACGCACGCAAACACTCACGCGAGGGCTCTAAGTGCGGGCTTAATCTAAAATATATTTTCTTGACGAAAAAAAAAATTTGCAAAAAAAAATATATATATTAAAAAAAAATCCAAGTTTCAATTCTGCCATGGTTGGTCCGTCTTTTGAAACAAACCTGGCATGACATAAGAATTAGCCAAACTTAGCCATTAAGTCCGTGGGCTTTTTACATCGACGCCTCTCTCAAAGTGGATCCCTCGTAAATACAATTCGCTAGCGCTAAGACCAAATGGATTCCTCACTTGCCGACATTGTGGATTCCAGAATGTTTCTTTTACAAATACCACCGTCCCTGGCACTGACCACTGCCTGCTCTCTCCCTCCCCTCCCATCCCCAGTTTCGTCCCCCCCCCCCCATCCTTCCGAAATGGATTTAGCGTAGATGAGTCCCTCTTGCATGGACATGCACGTGTGATGAGCATCAGGCAACAGTAAATTGGGGCCCGCTTACGTCATGTGAATGTCCGAGGAGTGCCGGGGTGGGTGGGGGTGGAGACAGAAGATGAGGTGACCGGGAAAAGGAAAGAGAGAGGGGGGGTATTGGGGGAGGGTGGCTAGCATGCATTGGCAAACAGTGGGCGAGAACTCAAGTAATTTGGGAATCGAATGCATCGCGCATGTCCCTGGATCACTTGCCCCCCCCTCCCTTTTATCTCTCATGCGCTCGGGCGAAATTGACATGCACAGTCAGGGCTCTTCGATTTTGGAGGGTGTGTGTGGGGGGTGGTGGTGGTGGTGGAGACGTTGCATTAGTTTGGTGCAGGTCTGGTAGGATAAGAACATGAAGCAAGCATGAGGTATGGGTGTGATATGGTGAGCGTGGATGTAACGATGCTTCGTGGGGGTGGGGAGGGGGTCGGGAGTTCCAAGGAGGAGTGTATGGAAAAAGTTTTCAAGATGGTTGAAATTAAAAAAAAAACTTGCACAAGAGAAAATGAAGATGAGGAGAAAAAAAAAGCTATTCCTGTTGATGTCGGGCTATTTATTGCATAGCTGTTTGGATCCAAGGAGGCTTCATAGATCGCGATGTTTTGGATCCAGGGAGGCTGCATGGACTGCGCTGTTTAGATCTAAAGAGGCTGCTTAAACTGCGATGTTTGGAACCAAAGAGGCTGCATGGACTGCAATGTTTAGGATCAAGGAAGCTGCATGCACTCCGATGTTTAGATCCAAAGAGGCTACTTGCACTGTAATGTTTGGTACCAAGGAGGCTGCATGGACTGCATTGTTTGGAACCAAATTTAATTTTTTTTTTACTTTGAAAAATTATAGCGGTCGATCTAGAGTTTTCACAGTGTGTCCAACGAGCTAGTAATTCTATTCTCAGCGATATACATTGACTATCCAATTTCAAGGAAAATCGTTAGAGCCGTTTTCGAGATCCGTATCCAGGTTCCACCCACCCAGACGTTTCCATGAAGTTACGAGTTGAATAGCGGTATAGTAAAAAGATATCCTAAAATGTTTTTGGGCATGCTTCTATGTTAGGTACCTGTACTGGGCAGTTCGTGCTCTCAAGGACAGTAGCTCAACACTTGATAACAAAACTCGCTGACCTCAATCCAAGTTTCCAATCTCTTGGAACGAAAAATTTTCTGAGTGACCAATGTGGCGATACTGTTTCTCAACTCTAAGAGACTAATATGATACTCTAAGAAAACACGTGTTGTCGGCCTCGCTCTCGAACCAATAGTTTTAAACTGCTAGGGGTTAAGATTAGGGTTAGGTTAGCTACTGCTACTGCAGTATCGAAGTCCATCATTTTCTGCACAGCCTTGTTCAAATAGCCATCTGTACTCTAGGACATGTCTGGTCCGTCATACCTGTGGTTGAAAAGCAAGGACCGAGCTCGCTTACTGTCCTAACAATAACTTCTATCTTCTTATTTCCAAGGCACAATGCCCCGTCCATACAAGTGTTGAGAACGCTAATCATAGAATTTTATTGTGCCTGAAGAAAAATATATCTGTAAGGTGATTCATGCTCGCCAATAGAAATTCATTTTATATAGATCTATTGTATATGCAATATACTAAACGTGACTGATGACGTGTCAATCTGTCATCCTTTAATAGAAAGTACACATTCATATTCAATACTATGATATATATTACAGATATATATTTTAAAAAGACAGACAACAATCAGAGAGACAGACAGACAAACTGATAGATAGATAGATCGATAGATTGATAGATAGATAGATAGATAGATAGATAGATAGATAGATAGATAGATAGATAGATAGATAGATAGATAGATAGATAGATAGATAGATAGATGGATGGATGGATGGATGGATGGATGGATGGATGGATGGACGGACGGACGGACGGACGGACGGACGGACGGACGGACGGACAGACAGACAGACAGACAGACAGACAGACAGACAGACAGATAGAAAGATAGATAGATAGATAGATAGATAGATAGATAGATAGATAGATAGATAGATAGATAGATAGATAGATAGATAGATAGATAGATAGATAGATAGATAAAGTGGCAAGTTGACAGATATATTGATAATAAGAACGTCCTTAAAAACCTCTTAGAGGAAAAAAAATCCGCCATACTTGACACAAGGGGACAGAACTTCTTGTGGAGATGCAACATTTTAGCAGTTGGTAAGATCGAGAGGAGAAATTGTGATGAGAGAGGGAGAGATGAAAGGGAGAGGGGAGGCATATTTCTTTAAGGCGAGGACTTAGGTCATCATGAACAAGAAACGGGTACAGGGGGGAGCCCAAGGAGGAGATAAACAAGAAGAAAAGGGAAGAAGAAGTAAGATTGAGAAAGAGAGAGAGAGAGAGAGAGAGAGATGGAGGTTGACACCGAAGTTCATGTCGATGATTACTTGGGAAGAGAGAAAATAAAATGGCGAGGGGTTTTCGAGGGTAAAAAAAATGAGTTTAAAATGTGTGTATGTATTTTTCTTGCGCTAGAGAGGCAGAGGAAAAGAAATCCTCATTTACTAAGAACTGAGCCGAAAAAAAATATATAAAAATTTGGAAAAAGGAAGAACCGGAGGGGTGGGGGTGGTGGCCTAGGGAGGAGTGATATCTGCGTAGTAACGCATGCTTTCGAAGGGCAGTGGGAGAGTGTGCGGGTGAAAAGGGGGGGGGGCGGTTGCTTTGGCCGAAAGGGAGGGAGAAATAAAGTTGAGGGGGATATATATACTTTCGTCACCGAGGCACTGCTGGAGAATCGACAGGAGCGCCATCTTCCTGATCCATTCCTTCTTACTTTCCTTATAAGGGCATTCAATGGGGGGTGGGGGAGAGGTGGGGTATCCAGGGAGAAGAAAAAGACTTTTAAAAAAAAGTTTATTTCAAAATCGCAGTTATATCTTTGGACGACATTTAAAGCGCATGACCTTGAACTTTATTTAACCGTTAACCTTTGTGGAAGAGAGAGAGAGTGAGGAGGGAAAGTGTGTATATGTTTTGTATCTAGGTCACACAAGAATGATGTAAGACGAAATGGCTATATCTGGCTTGAGAAATTGTATCTAGCAGAAGCAATGGCTGTTCAATATCTATCTATCTATCTATCTATCTATCTATCTATCTATCTATCTATCTATCTATCTATCTATCTATCTATCTATCTATCTATCTATCTATCTATCTATCTATCTATCTATCTATATGTATATATATATATATATATATATATATATATATATATATATATATATATATATATATATATATATATATCGTTGTATCCGTTCTATCGGTCTATCTATTTGTCTGTCTTTCTCTTCCTATGTCTGTCTGTATATTAGTCTTTATGTCGGTCTGTCTATCTATCTGTTTATTTGTTTATCTGTTTATAATTCTGTATATAAGAATCATTACCAAAAAAAAAAATAATTGTAGTCACATTTTCGGTGGCTGAGTTCTAGAGCGCACGTTGTTATCGCGAAGTCTCGAATTCAAAATTCTGTGGAGTTTTGTTGTGTTTTTGTGTGTGTGTGGGGGGGGGGGGTTGGGTTGTGGAGAGGTATAATAGGTATACTATAATAATAGTAATATTTGTTTAAAAAAATATTTTCACCTCATTGCCCCACCCCCCTCCTTCTTCACTCCAGACCCCTTATACATCTACACGAGTGAATGAAAACACAACAACATCGCGGGTCTGTAAGAAATCCGTCATTCCACTCTTCTGATCTAGAAGTGGTGTGTTTTTTTTTTTAACAACAATTGTATCGAATTTTTGGTCGAATGATGCGCTACGACAATAAACTTTTATGTCTTGGTAAATAATTGTACTGTTAGAATTTTGTGTGTGATTTTTTTAACCAACCTTATATTAATTCACCGTCTGTCTGTCTGTCTGTCTGGTACAAAGTTTGTACACGTTATTTCTTCCACTTCCCGTTCTCGGATCAAGCCGAGATTCTAGCCATTTATCCATCGTCCCTAACAAAACATGACTCAATCAACAAATTAGCCAATTCATTAATTAATAAGTGCTTATTCATTAATTTTATTTGATATGGAAAAAGAAAAAAAAATCTTACAGTACTGAAAACTAGGGCTGTAAATGTGCATTTCTTTTCTTTAAATAATTTTTTTTTTCGGTAATATGTTTTCATATTTTGCGAGTTCATTTTAATAATAATAATAATAATAATAATAATAAAGCCAACAAAGGGAATTTATGTTTTGACATAAACGTTTAGGTGTCCCCTGTGGGTCCGTTGTTTAGTAAGTGATGATACACGGTCGTTGGGCTGTAACTAAACCGATGTAGGAGTATTATTTTCTTAATACCGAACTTAAATAAAAATTGAAAAAACACTTTTTGTTCAGCACAAATGAACTTTGACCTTTTTTAACCGTCTCTTACAAATAAAAGTCTCTACACAGCTTTCAACTTCATTGTAGATGTATGTGGGAAGAATTCAACAAAAAAGTACAAGTCTCTCTAAAAACTACACGTCTTCCTGTCACTCGTCTCTCTCTAGTCTTCACTCACTTTTACTCCACTATTTACAAGAAAGAAAGACTTCCTGAAAGACTTCCTCATAGTTACATCAGAATCAAATGAGCTGATGAAACAAAATTATCAGACTAGTTGTGCGCTTGACCTCATCAGAAACACACACACTCCATAACAGTACTCAAAGCAGGTCAAAGGGCATCTTTTGATATTTATAAGCACACCGAACATGATAGGAAATCAGATTAGAGTCACGTGACCCAATATAAAGAGCTAAGCATAGATTAGTGTTAAAAAAATAATTCAGGAATTCTTCATTATAATTTATGCTTTTTACAAAAATATGACTTTCTGTATTATTCCAAACAAGATACTGTGAATATTCTATAAAAAGCTTTTAAACTTTCTTTTTAAAAAATGGGATGATGACTGTAAATGAAAAAGAAAAATCTTGTATACATTGACTATTAAAAAAAAATATCAAAGGATTAGTGCTTAAAAGGCCAAAAGCAGCTTTCACCGCGTTTTTTGAGATGGCCTCTCCGGTAACTCTTATAGTAACTCTCTATAGTGACTTCCCCATCTTGACTACTTTATAGTAACTGCAGTCAAGTCTGGGAAGCAGAAGGTCAAAAGTATTCACTCCTCAGATGACGAGTGTTGTGACTCTCAAATGTTACAAAGGGTGCTCCACTGTATGGCACCAGCTTTATGGTGGTGACAGCAGCTTTTAAGTGCGATAGAGGAATTGCACTGTATAGTTTTAGAGATACGACTAGAAAAAAAAAAGTATGCCAGTTTTTTCTCTCTTTGTGGGCCGCTAAAAAGATAAATCTAATTAGAACGTATTGAAAAAAAATGATAATTTAAAAATAGCATTGATTTTAGCCTGAAAAACAAAAACGACTAAATTATTATTTTTTTAAATCTGGCTAATGTATGACGTAAGTATGACGTATCTGTGACGTGTGTGCTTCCATGCTCCCAGCTGATCTTGACGTCGTCTTTGACTAAACAATTAAAAAAATATTTTTTTTTGAAAACTTCTGCATTTAGCTGAACACCTGTGGACATATTTGTTTCCAATTTCAAGACGTGGCTATTCGATACAGTGAACTGGACAGAGCTGGACAGCATCCTGGTCATAACGTAGAAGGAACATTGAATGTAGCCGTGTTGGCTGAGACAGATGTATCTCGCACATGCCTTCAGTACAGCAGAGTCTTCAAAGTATGGGACGCACGCTAGGAGAGGGGTGGGCCCGCTTCAGCGATTTTAAATGTTATTTTTCTATTAAATGCATCATCGACAACGCTATTTGCAGTTTATATATATATATATATATACTAATTACATTTTTTTTGTTGCTTTTTTTTATTTTGCTTTGGTGCGTCCGTGCATAGGTGAAATAAACATTGAATTGGGTGGGGGCGTATGTATGGAGCGCAGCTGATTATGACGTTGAAGTAGCCAATCAATCCTTACCTCGTTAATTTAATTTTAAGTCTTCCTTATTCTCTCGAGTTTTTTTTTTTTTTGTTAACGCTCGAGTGACTCTCGTTTGTGACGTAATTGTGACTAGTTGTGACGTAATTGGAACTCTGATTGTGACGAAATATTTTGACTCTTTGATATGGCGTAATTGTATTTGTATTTCTGACGTCATTGTAGACAATGGTTGTGACGTCATTGTGACTGGTTGTGACGTCATTGTACGACTATTTGTTATCTTTTTGTATCCACCACTCCCTGCAATTCTTCTTTTCTCTCCTGTCACTTTTCTTAACCAATATTTTTTTTTGTTTACTTGTCAGGTGACTCTCATCCAACATTCACACGTCCTACACACACACATACACACACACCATTCTTTGTTTTTTTGTTGATGTTCTAATAATCATCAACCTACTTAGAAGAAAATAAAGCATGGCCTTGTATTCTGTTGATGTTCTGTTCAAATCCTCTGGGGAGGAAAATGACACATAAAAAGTCATCTCGAGACACCTAATAGGACACTGGGAGACTGTTGCTGTTAGCTTATGGACGGAGGGAGAACACTCGTTCAATTTACTCCCTCGCCATCTCCCTCACGTCAAGTGACTACTCAATACACGGGCGTACCTATAGTTTTACATAATGGGGGGAAAACATATGCTCTTATTTAAAACTAGTATTACTTTAATTGTTTTTTTTTTTTTAAACCCAACTGTTTAAGCTTATTAAAATAATGTTTCAATGTATAGTAAGGGGTCCAGATATATATATATATAAATCTATGTAGACCTTCCTCCCCCCTGCTATCTACTCTCATGACTCTGTTCGCATCCTCATGAGCTAACAGGACTAAACGTCCAAAAACACCCACCTCCCCATGTCTTCTCTGTTGGGTTGTAATTACGGCCGACACATCAGTGGAACGATTATAGTCAATTATTAACGAAGCCGAAGCCGGTCCTGAGACTCGTGCACTCAATCCTGTATTAACCTGTCTTTACTGTCAATAATTAATGCCTCCATTTTTCTTCTTCCTCCTCAACCCTCCCCCCCCCTCCCGCACTTTCCGAAACCCCCCATTTCGCTCCTTCCTTTCAATTTTTTTTCTCTTCTCATGCACATCCTTTATCCTTTTCTATGCATACTCACCCCCCCCTCTTTTCCCCCTCTTTTCCCCCTCCTTTTTTGAAAAGCTTTTCTTGACCTTCTGACCAAACTGTGTCGGTGAAGTACCAGAAAATTTTTTTTTTGTTATTTGAAGTGTCTAGCGTTTTTTTTTTTTTGTTTTGTCCTAGCACCACTCATCGTGGTGGATCACTTCTCGCGTGGACAATGAGAATTTTTCTTGTGTGTGTAAAGGGTCTTGTTACAGGATCACGTAACACGCTTAAGCTGACTGTAACATTTAGCTTTATTACAGTACATTGGAAGTTTCGTTTAGTAACCAGTTTGATATATATTTTTTATAAGCTTGTTGTGTTCCGGTTCCGGAGAGAGAGAGAGAGGGAGAGAACTCGAAAGAATTAATTATCCATATATTTGGGTTTCGATACCCAGTGTAGTCAATGGATAGTGTGTGTGTGTTTTTTTTAACAAAGCTTAAATAAACTCACTTTGTCTGTCTGTCTTTCTGTCTGTCTGGTAAAAAAAAAATTTACACGTTATTTCTTCCTCACCCAATCTCGAATCAATTTGAAATTTTGCAAAGTTTTTTTCTTATACCTGACAAAACAAGAATAAACAAAAATTAACCAATTAGTTAATTAAATATTGTTAATCTTTTTTGTTTGGTATCGATAAAGGCAAAGAAATTGTACTTGACTGATGTGGTGGTATAAGTTGAGTTAGTCCCCTTGAGGCTTGAGCCTTAAATTTCGAATTCAAGTCTTACAACTTGATCAAAATGCATTTAAAAAAGCGATCACGGTAACATTCACCTGATACCCCCTTCTCCCACCACTCTTTACTTTACCAACTGGTCCAGACAAGTGATAGGACCATAGCGTAGTGAGACAAGTGATAGGACCATAGCGTAGTGAGACAAGTGATAGGATCATAGCGTAGTGAGACCAGTGATAGGACCATAGCGTAGTGAGACAAGTGATAGGATCATAGCGTAGTGAGACAAGTGATAGGACCATAGCATACTGAGACAAGTGATAGGATCATAGCGTAGTGAGACAAGTGATAGGACCATAGTATAGTCAGACAAGTGATAGGACCATAGCGTAGTGAGACAAGTGATAGGACCATAGTGTAGTGAGAAAGCTAAAAGCCTGAAATTGCCCTAAACGAAAACAATTGGTAAAACTATTTCTAATAGCACAGATTTATTATTGTTAGTCTAGATATAATACACATTTAATTGCATGCCCGTTCCTAACTAATTGATTTACCTAAACTCAATATATGCTTTGTTTTTTAAAAAAGTATGTTTTAAAGTTGTTTTCTTTTATTCTTGTTTATTGTTGAAGTCTTGTATTTTTCTGCTTTTAAGAAAGACCTTTATTTACAAAATAGTATCGGCCCAATGCCATTGTTTCTATTGGCGCTTAAAGAAAACTTTCATTCTAATTAGGCTTCGATCCCAACTCTCTTATTTTAATTATCTACAGTATTCTGCTTTTGCTTTGCTTTTATTTATTTTTTTTTAAATGCCAATCACTTCAACCTGACTATTGACCCAATTTTACTTAACAAAACAACAAAGCGAGTGACAGAACACATAAGCCGAATCATTCAGCAGCATTCGACTGGTAAAACCCAAAGGCTTAACCCCCAGCAGTTCCCAAATAAGTAACAAAAGTAGGGTTAAATCACTCAGTGGTTCCCGAACTTAAACAATACAGGCCATTTCTCAGTTGAAACAAACCCAAGTTTAAAAGTGATTTTCAACTTATTTCTTTGTGTTCTCTGCTTCTTACAAGAACTGTACGGAAATGGTACACTTCGCCTCGTACAACAAAAAATAAAGCATCACGAACGGTACATTGATCTTTGGACTGTGTGTCGCGACCGAAAACTCATGAGAACCAGTTCACCAAAACTAGGACTAGAGAATAACGAGGAAACGATCTTGAAAGTTTCGGACCTCGCCTGCTGGCTCGTGCATTGATTGTCATTGAAGTGCAAGCGTCTACTCCAGAGCTACGGGGATTAACTATGTCCCAACTGCAGGTTCCTCTCTCTCAGACGTCTTCTACTTCTTTAATCTGTTCCAAATCTTTTCTCTCTCACTCCAGTCGTCTGCCAGCTCCTTTTTTTTTTTTTTAATTCACTCTCTCCATTTCATTGCCTCACTATTTCTAGTACCCACTTTGTCATCTTTTTTTTTTTTTTTTTTGGGGGGGGGGGGGTGTTTTTTGTTTTGTTTTGTTCAACATGACAGTTCTAAATTTCTAAAAAAAAAATAAAACTGAATGGATCTCTATATTTCTCTCACTCTCTCTTTCTCTAATGCTCTTCTTTTCTCTTTCTCTCTCTTTCACTCGCTTTTCTTCTTTCTCTTCTGTCCCTCTTTTCTATGTTTTGCTCTCTCTCTTTTTCATGTCTCTATGTCTCGTCTCTTTTTCTCCCTCTTTCTCTGTTCTGCTCTCTAATCTCTTTTCCTTTCCCTCTCGACATCTTTCTCTTTTTCTCCTTCAATTCCGCCTCTCTTGTACTCTTTCTCTTTTTCTCCTTCATTCTGTTTCTCTCTCTCTCTCTCTTTTGCTCTCTCTCCCTTTCGCTCTCTCTCCCTCTTTATGTCTCTCTGTCTCTCTTTCTCTCTCCCCCCCCCCCCTCTCTCTCTTTCTCTCTGTCTCTGTCTCTAACTCTTCCATCTCCTACCCTTCTACTCGTCCTAAATATTTGAGAACGTCAAATGGAATATACACAAACAATGGCTGCCTCTTGTAATTATGCCCATGCTTTTCGTATGCTTTCATTTCAAATCATTTTGTATATTGTCTGCTGGCATAAGTTCTCTAAAGGTGAAGATGGTAGCCTGAAGGTGAGGGGGAGGTTATTGGGGGGACTCTGTAATGAGGCCATACGATAACTCTGGGTGTGCGTTCAGTTGTCTGTTTACTTGGATAGATCGGGCCCGAGGCGCCCCGCAGCTTTGTTGTTTTATCGCAGTGTGTTTGTGTGGCACCGTCCTTGCTGGGCTTTCAAGGGGACGTGACGTCACTTGCTCGTGATGATGTAAGAAAGAGTTGTCACGTCAGGCGAGGTGGCGCCGTGTGCTGTTTGTTCAAAAGTGCGACAGGCAACACGGGAGGGAGCCCTGGGATTGTCACGCCGAAAACTTATGGATGCGCCACCGTGAGCTACTCACGGTTCATGATGTCATTTGCGAATGGTCATGTGACACGTGGGACATGCAGGCATTATGTTACAAGATGTCATTTACGAATCTAAAAGTAACAACATGGTATGTAGGATGTTGCCACATGTGGCTACCCGCTTGACACTTCTAAAGCATCTAATTAAAAAAACAAAACAACAAATGGTTAGGCGCTTGCACCGAAACGCAACACCTCAGTTATTTTTTTTTTTTTGCATCATTTTGCGTCCATGAAAATGTCATTGAGTGTCATTATGATGACATGTCACAAAAATGTCACTGAGTATCATCGTGTTGACATGTCATAAAGTAAAACGTGCAGCGTTGAAACGTGAATCTCGTGAAGCTTAAGGTCAGTGCCAGCACTATCCTCCAGGCTGCCTCCACACTCTTTTTCTCCTTCTCCTCTCCAGTTCTTAGTGTGACGTAAGACATTGCATCACACACACACACACAAACTCACACACACACACACTATCACACACACACACACACACACCTCTATCGCATCTACACAGCCAATCATATCTTTGAGACTTTACTAGAATCACTATTCAAGCCAAAAACTTCTTTTCCAGATTTAGCCTCAGCGTGGGAAGTGATTTTTGGATGCTTCGCCGTTGAAAAATCATTTATTCCAGGAATGAGATGATGCCACACGCGCACTTTCTGTTAATATTACAGAAATAATTGGTACCACCAGCTTGTTAAATTCTGAGAATTCTTCATTCAGCTAGCCGGATCTCTCATGCGTCCTTTTTCCGTGCTAAGTGACCCCCCACCCCCCTGCCCTTTTTAAAGCGTGTTAAAAAAATAAGTGAATAGAAAAGCTCTTCGGTGTCAAATTTCAAGCCGGTTCAAATGTCAAGCAAACAGTCATATTCCCTTCCCATGGACGTTATGGGAAAACAAACAAACAAAAAAACAACAGGCTCTTAAATGTTAGGGACAGATAACTGATAAAGTAATTCAATATCTGATTATTTTATATTATTGTTTGTGCATGGTGCGCAATAATGCTAATTTAGGATGCTCAGTGCCTGCGCGCTAGTCCAATATCTTTACTGAATTCTGGCCACCAGAACTTATTGTTTTGTTATTTCAAAATTGATTTCTATTATCGTCAGTTACAATAAATAATTGTTTAAAGTTTCAATTTGATCTGAGAATGGGTTTGGGAGAAATAACGTGTAAAAAAGTGTGTACCAGACAGACAGAGTGAGTTGATATAAGCTTTGTAAAAATTCTTTAATTCTCGGTAAAAGATTAAAAAAAAAAAAAAAACGGGTCTCTTTCGGTTAAATTAGCTATGTATTGTAGGCCTCTCCCATCCACATGCCACCTATATCTGCACCTATATCTGCACCTATATCTGCACCTATATCTGCACCTATATCTGCACCTATATCTGCACCTATATGAACTGCTTCATGGATGTGGTCATTACGTGATAGCATATTGTGTTGACTGTCTAAGAGGAGTATTCTGTAACCTTGATGTCAAATTCAGCTGGTAACATATTGGTTACGCCTAGGACCTTGAAACATGATGGAGTTTCATTGTTTGAAACTGAACAAAGCTTTTTTCAATTATATTTAGTGTCAAATAAATGTGCTTATAATTACATTTAAAAAAAAATATTTTTCAGACTTGTGTTTATTTACTTTTCTGTTGCGTTTTCACATTATACATGTTGCATAGTTAAGTGACAATTTGACATATATGGCGAAATGTGGAGGACAGTGTTTGATACAGTAAAAACTACATTATTACGACAGTATTTACAAACACGCCAACGTTAGTGCGAAGGTTGAGCTTGTTTCTGTTCCACCAGATCAGGACTTCTCGGGGCAGTCTTTGCCAGAGCACAACGAATACCATCTTCTGCATCAAGTCTACTTCTGAATGAGGACTTCAAAACTAACAAGCTGGGAAACCTTGTTTCGCGTGTAGGTGACATATCTGACAGTCCACATCCGGTACTGACTATAAACTACCTTCCTACCTTCGAGGCCCATTGCCGAGGGTCTTTATCCAGCGAAAGAGTTTGATCCAAATGAGTTGCAACTTAATTATAAACGTTTAATTGCTGTCGTCACACAATGTAATATTGACATTTTAAGTTGTATTTCTGCACACCCACCCCACACAAACACACGCACAGACTCACAAGCCAATACACACTTACACACACGTTGCGGCACCCTCGTCAATTGCGCGCTTTTGAACGTGTCAAGTTTGTGCGTCTGCACGTGTTCTCCTCTACTAAGAAGACATTGAGTACCGAGGCTGAATGGAGGGAGAAAAAGACTTCATTCGTAAACTAGCACCAGCCCACGCACACACACACGCAAGCTATAAAGTCATTCGGAAGTACGACACTATCTGGCTACCACTGTAGCAGCGTAGCCCTGGCTACCAGTCTCTTCCGTATAACCCAATTTGTTTTTTAACTAAAAAAAAAAAGAGACAGAGAGAGACACGATGAGAGAGAGAGAGAGAGAGAGAGAGAGAGAGAGAGAGAGAGAGAGAGAGAGAGTAGTTAGTTTCCAATCCGATTTCGTTCTTTTAACTTCCAGAGGTTTGGAACTTGTTTGTCTTTCTGTCCGTCTGTCAGTCTGTCAGTGCAGACGCCAATCAGTATGTGCAAGGTCGGTGGCTCGAGGGTAGAGTCTGTCTATCAGCGAGTCCGCGCTACTGTCAAGCTGTCATTTTAGGGCTGAAATGATAGCAAAGGAAGGATTAATCATTGTGGTACAAGTGGTCTAGTTACAAGAGATGACATAAGATTGGGAGATAGTGTGTGTGTGTGTGCGTGAGTGTGTGAGGCTAGAGGGGGTGACAGCGGGGTCTTTGTACTTCAATGGTATCTGTGGCTTCATGTCATACGAACGTTTCCGACTAGAGAACAATCAGTGACTGTTACTCTAACAATTACCAACAAATTTTGATCCAATTTTTACAAAGAACTTATCGCTCATCTACCCAAATAACTAATCGCTAATTTACCACAGAACCTATCGCTATTTTACCATATCTTATCTATGATTTGGCCAAAGATTTACTCAAAAAACATTTTTGTAATTCACAAAAGAATGTATCGCTAATTTACCCAAAGAACTTATCGCTTATTTACCAAATAACCAATCGCTAATAAACCAAAGGAATTTATCGCTTATTCACAAAATGAACTTATCGCTGATTTACCAATTAGCATACTTTAAATGTATTTAACAGCATATCCCTAACAGCGTATCGCTATTCTTAATAAAAGCGAATAACTAAATCTAAAACAGAACTTATCACAAATCTCAACCATTCGTTGGTCTGCCTCTGCCAAAGAACCTAACGCCAACCAGGTCCAAGTGGTAGGTTTTGAAAAACCAGCAACCTTTTTTTTTTTTTCAATGCTAAATGTTTGTTACACTTTGTTCATGGATCAACTTATCAACACGGTACATTGCCTCTAACTGTTGATCGAACAGGCACTTTATTGAATGAAGAAAGAAGAGCTCCACTTTGTTACAAACTAGAGTGATCTCTAGTTGATATAGTCCAAACATAAGTTTCTACGACCCTGTCATTGAAATAAAATCTTGTCACGAACCAATCCCTAATGTTTGAAGCAATGAAAATATAGATTTAATATGACAGACGCGATGCAGTACTATAGAGTTACGCTGAATTATAAATATATGCAGTTCTGGAAAACGAAAAGTTTTACTTCCAACTTTTAAATGGCGAGAAAGATGCATTTCGCCATAGCCGGGAATTTGATATAAGCTAGTTCGCTGTAACGAGGTCTCACTGTCGAGTTCTCGCTTGCGAGGTTCACATTTGCATTCCCTTGATGTACAAATGTCATGCGATTAATTGGTGCTGCGCGGTGCGAATGATTTGATGAATGGGATGACGCAAGTTTGGGGATGACGTCAGGTAGATAGCAGACAGTATTTTGTGAAGAAAGATTTTGTTTTTTTATAAAGTAGGTTAATAAAAACAAATCCACTGTGATTCCACAACGACCCGCTTCTTTTCAACTTTTGCACGATAAAGTGTAAGAAGATTGAGTTGCATGTGGCAATTATAAGTGACTGTTTTTACAGGACGCTTGAATTGAATGCTATACTCATTACAAAGACTTGGCTTATAGAGTGAACATGTCCCGTAAACCAAGAGAATTCGGCATTTCTCAAATATAAAGTTGTAGTCTACTATGTGGACATTGGCTGTATAGAACAAAGTGAATGTCAGGAATTTGGAAGAAGTTTCTCCTAGTGCCAACATACAAAGCTCCAATTTCATAGTTGAAAAAAAAAATTAATAATTTTCATTTCACTTGTTCTGTCCCTCTCTGTCTTTCTCTCTATTGCCATATGTATGCCCCTCTCTCACACACACTCACAAGCACACTCACTTCCTACTTATACTTTATTACATTATATGCATAGTACATAAATATATGTGCGCAAACACACACACACACACACACACACACACACATAGACCCTTTTTTTACTTTGTAATTATTTTTGAGATGTAAATTATAATTATAGCTTTTATCTAGCGCTACTTTCATGCTTATAGCAAGCTCAGAGTGCTGTGGTCCAATCTCATTTGTGGACCGGTTTGGGGGGGGGGGGTATCTGGGAGAAGGTTTTTCCGTGCTGCCTTTAGGGGCTCAGTAAATACAACTCTGCTCGAGTCGGGTGTCGAACCTCGAGCCCCCTTGATAGCCAAGCCAAGTTCAAGCGTGCTTGGCCTCACGACCGTGCGTCCCCAAAAAGTATTAAAAGAATATATATATATAATTGTTGACATATCAATTAACATTCAACTACACCTAACAACATGCCACATCAAACAACAGCGGTATTCCCTCCTCCCCCCTCACCCTAATGTGCCCAACTCTGTGCACCCGTTACTTTCAATTTTTTTTTTGTTGTCTCTTTCCATTCGAGATCTTCGTAAACTTTACTTTCTGGCCAAAATGACCAAATTTTATTTCCTCTTCCAGATTTTTTCCCCCCTAAACTTTATTGCCTTATATGTGCGTGCGTGTGTGTGAGCCCATCTTGCTGACGTCTTGCATGACCTGGCAATTTGAAAACTTTACCAAGTGTGACCCATATTGTTACGTCAGCTCTTCTTCCTTGCCTATCCACCCCTCCCCACCCGTCACCTCGAACACCCCCCCTCCTTCCCAATCCATTATGTTACATAGACTCCCCCCTCCTGGGACAGTGGACAGTTTTGGGGCGACGGACGACGTATCTTTAAAGTTTTCCACGTAGGCAACTCTTTTTTTTTTTATAGCGAGGGGGATTTTCATTTTGGATTCTGTCGATTTAAAAAAAAAAAAAGATTAGAAAAGCGCAGACAAAAAATGGGGTGTGGGGTGGTGAAAATATCTTAGGGGCTTAAAGTGTGGCGAAGGGTGCTGGAAGAGGTGGAGCGGAGATGAGGTAACTAGCCAGAAAGAAACTCTGTTGTACTTGCAACCAAATTTTGTCCCCCCCCTCCCCCCGCCCAATTTCATACACACATTTTTTTTCTCTTCATTTCATTCTATCTATCCCCTCCCCCCTCCCCTCTCTCGTTAGATTGAAAGGGTGTTAGTGTGTGTGTGTGGTGTGTGTGTGTGTGTGGGGGGGGGGTTCTAACATCTTCACACCGGAAATCTAGCACGCGCATGCTCATACAAGTGTTGACAACAACAGTTTCTATGAGGGTCAAATCTCCGAGAGAGCCGCCGAGACGTCACCCAGAGACATGCATGACAGTTGGTGAGAAGAGGGGGGGGGCTGGGAGATACGTCATGCAACCGCAGCACACGCACATCTTACGCTAGCGTCGACCCCTTCCTCCTCTCTACTCCTTCCCTGCCATTCCCCGCCCTTCACATTCTAACCCCTCCCCCCTGTCCTAACTAGTGCTTTTTGTGACTGTGTGTGTGTGTACTCTAAATGCAAGTACTCTGAGTGTGTGTGTACTCAAAATGCAAGTACTCTGAGTGTGTGTGCATGTATTGTGTTTAATTCCTTCAACTCCACTGCCTGACTAGTCCGTTGAGACCCCCCACCCACCCCCTACCCTCAAGCCCGTGCAAGCTAGTCATTACCAGTACCGCTCGTAACAATAAGGCAACCGCGCACGGACGTTTCGACCACTAGGTCTTCGTCAGACAATCTCAAACAAAAAGAAAAACACACACACACACAAAAGTAGTTCCTTTCTTTTTTTTTTTACTTTCAGCTTCTATTGTTTACTTTTGCATTTCTTTGTTTTCCCTAGCAACGGTTTTGTAAGAAACTGGTTTATTTTTTTCTTAGCTCAGTTTGCAGTGACATTAATTTTTCATGTCTAATGACTTTGTTGGGTTTTTGTTGCGTTAAAGCTTTTTTTGTTTTGTTTTTTGCCTTGTTTCTTTGGTTTCCTGTTCTTTCTGCCTTGAAACAAAAAAAAAAAAAAATATTCGACTTCTGGTTGTGACTGACATGATTAAATCGTATGTCACGTTTGTGACAGGATTCGTACTCATACTAACCATACAAAAGAAATTAAAAAAAAAAATTGCACAGCTTTAATGTCAACGCCAGGGTATAACATTATCCCTACCCCCCCCCTTTTTTTTTTCCACCCCATATTACTGGTGTCCTGCATCGTCATTTATATTTATTTCCCCTGTTGGATTGTCTCTCTTCTAGTTCGATTAGAATGTTTTACAATGTTAGTTACATGTATAATGTGATCAAACAAATATTTCTGTTCTTAAAGTCTATTCTAAGTCGATACAAACACAACAACACTATTTTGTTTTCCCTTTTTGAAAATACCATTTTCTCAACTGGTTTGTTAGTATTTATTTTTTGTTTACAAATCATTGAACGACGATTTGTTTCAGATTTGTCGTTTTCTCTTTCTATTACCCAGTTTGAGATCTACTGTAGTAGGAAATGATGTAAAAACGTGTCAGGCGTGAGGAGGAACATAACGAGAAAACAACGGCGCCCCTAAAAATACAAGACAGTTCGACTGTGATCAGTATTGGTAAGTTTTAACACTAAGATCCAGAATGGACCAGTATGGACACCTCACTACCATCGACCCTATTTTATGCTTAACACATACTTTAAAAAAAACAACAATAAATTCACTTTTGCTTCTCACTGCTGTACATTGCAATTGGGCTGAACTGGTTAGCTATATATATCTATATTATATATTTGTCGATGGTGGTAAGGTGTCAATAAAGAATTTCATTACTCTGTGAGAACGAGTTTAAAACGCTGAAGTTAATAAGATTTGATTTCATCGCTGTAATGTTTATACATTTTTTTTTATTGCAGTCCGCTCACACATGCACGCACCTTATTGTTATCGCGGTTGCCATAACAACCGAGTATTATAGTCGAAAGATAAATATATAAATATAGTGTAGAAATGATACCTTATCAACTGTTCTTAATTTGCCTTGGAAACACCTATTTTTTTATGAATGTTTCTCATCTTTTCAGATGTACATGAGTGTTTCTCATTTTAGTTTGGAAAGTGGGTGGAGGGGGGTATCAATTTTTAAACATGTCATGGGCCGCACAGCACTAAAAAAAAAAAGGTGTTTGAAAAGTTGAATAGAATTGAACCACAGAGACTTTATGGTACATAGTGAGAGGTACTTTTGAAAGGTCGGATAAAACCGCATATAGTCCCCGAGCCATAGTTTGGGAAACACTGATATGTAGTTAGATTTTTTTTTATCCCAATCATTGTATATATATTATGTTGTTTTTTTTTTTTTTTGTTATAGTTTCTGGTTACCATTAAATTTCTTGAGGGTGCAAAAATCTTAACATGTATGGCGACTCGATTTTTTAATGAAAAAACAAACAAACAACGAAACGCGACCTCCTTTGAGCTAATGAACACTCCAACAGATGTGTTGACATTTGTAGACTATATCTAATGCAAAGACGAAATGATACCACGTGACATGCGTCCATCAAATTTGAGACCATTTCAACAAACACAACGTCACCATTTGAAACCATGGAGCTGTTTATAGAGTTGTGTTTGTTTTTATTTGTTTGTGTTGGTTTGTTTTTAATACGAAAAATCAATGTTTAAAAGGGGGAAAAATTAAATTTACCTTTCAGACCTTGCGATCTAATAGGGCAGATGACGTAAAGGTCGTCTGTTTCTGTGGCCCACGGACAACGAGGTTGTCATTAGACCAGCACAACGACCAACCGCTTTTTTTTTCTATCCCCCAACTAATGTCAGGTACCCATTAGGGCGCCCTAAAGATATTTAATGTTCAGACACTTATCTTAATATTTTCAAACTTGTTGGGACAATTATCTTGATTATTTTTCAAACGTATCAACAACACTAATTGTTGATATTTCCAAAACTTGACACACATCTCCCTTGATGCTTCTCAGCTTCTTATGCATTGGTTTATGATCATTGAAGTTGATATGGATTGTAAGCAAGGTTACGACATTCTTTGTCTTCCCTCGAATTGCTTTGAATCATTGGTCGTCACTCCACAGATGACCGGATGTCTTTACGACATTCTTGCGGATCCGAAAATAAGAAATCATCTGACAATTATAGGTGCGCTAACCGACACCACGGGCTCTACTTCCAGGGGTCATAGGTGAAAGGACCACGAAAAAATATTTAAGTGATTCGCGCATAGGCTACGAAAATATCAAAGTTGTCCGCGAATTATATTATCGATATTTTTTAAAAATCTAAATGTCTGCTAGAAGGTCAGTTGTAGTGGGTGTGACCTTGACCTTTTCAATCTCGTGTTATTTGCACATTACTTTTTTTAAATAGCTGTATTTATTTGTTAGTATCGATATTAATCTGTCACACCATTTACAGACAGCGATTGTTTGTTTCACATAGTTGGGGGGAAAATTGGTTGTCATGATCAATGGGGTTTTTAAAATATATATATTTAAGTGCAGATGTATACTTAATTCTTTTTTTTTTTGGGGGGGGGGGCTCGAACTCAAAAGATGTGAAAATGATGTCTTAAGAATCGTAAGATTTAAAAAAATGAAATATAAAATCAAACATTGATTTGTGTGTATCATATAGCTGCGTTTCAGAGATACTCTCATCAATTCATTTTCTTTTATGATATGCTTTCGAAAATTCGTTTAAAAAGTCTCCTTCTTTAGCAGCGTTGACTTAATGTCGAAAAGTACTTTTATTTTTTATTTTGTTTCGCTTTCATCCTCATCCTTTAAGTTTAAACATAAACTTTTATTTTTAATTTCGAACTATGAGACGAATAGTAACTAGTCATAATGCGGCATTCTTTTGAACTGTGAGAAATTTAATATCGGGCGCGTGCTTTTTTTTTATCCCCTCCCAGCCCTTTCCCCACCCAGTGGACATGTCAGGAGTTTTGAAGGTACTTTAGAATTAGTCCCCACGCCCTGGCCATCTGCGCCCTCTCTTAACTAATGTGCTGTGATGCCTGCACATGTCAAAGGGAAGTGGATGGGGTTTAGTAGCAAGGGGGGGGAGCGGGCGTTCTCGCCATGGTGCACTTCCCCCCCCCCTCTCATCTCACAGCTATCGCCCCTGCTCGTCTTCTATTATTTGATCTCAGCACTGACCTAATTTCCCTTGGAAGAGAAGAAGGGAAAGAAAAAAAAAACAGGTCCAGGGAATCAATAAGCTGACGTAATCGTCAACTGCACGTCTGTGAGTGTGTCAACCACTGCAGTTTAAGGTCAGTGGCGCCCGGCTTCCCTGCAGCCTCAAGTATCAGGTCCAGCGAGACTTTCACCATTCCATGGCCTGTCCGTTTTTTTCTCTCCTCATCCCCCCTTTTTTTTTCCTCCCCCTGTTCTTTATCCCCCCCCCCCCCTCTCTCACTACATAACATCTCGCTGTCCATGCGGTGTGTCTCCAAACGTGTGTCCGTCTTAACAGTGTGTCGTAAATTAATCTCTTTACCTTGCAATCTAGCAAACTCAACCACACACACGCACGCGCGCGCAGACTTATAACCAGTGAGCGCCACCCCTCCACCCCAAATACAACAACCAGCACCATCAATATGTTGAATGCATTTGTTTGTAATGACTTAGTTCAATAACTCGTGTTACATAATCTCCAACATACGATATTACACTATTAGACACCCACACGGTTAGTAACGAGGCGACGCACAGATTGCAGCTATAAGTTAACAAAATCAGGCGACGCACAGAAATGCCTTTGGAGATTTCGTGACGGTGAAATTGAGGCGGCTCCTAGACGCGACAAAAGTAGACCTTCTTTACAGCGACAGCGGCGCCCTACTTCTGTTGTTTATACATATATTCGGTTTGAACTTTGAACTCAGCGGAGTCCGTTATCATCCTATTACTATCATCTTCTTGTTTGTCTTATTGTTGTTGTATGCCTTAATATAATGCAAGTGGCGCCCAACCTTTTTTTTTTTGTTTTGCGGTTTAGCTGTCATCTCGTGTGGAGTTTTTGATCTCCCATCGAGCGCCTCCCCAGGTGGCGGATAGGGGAATGCCCTCCAGATATGGTGGGTACCGGGGAAATAAAATACCCGGGGTGGACCAAAATCAAACCTGCTGCCTTGCAGGAAGTGGAGGGATCCACAAAGGCTAGGGCACCTTACCCGAAAATAAAGGCAGCTATCCAGAGAGCTGAAAGGGGCAGCCCCCCAGATGGTTATGCACAGGGCTAACAACTCTGTCATATAAAAAATACTGTTACGAAAACTAATACACACAAGAAAACCCGGACAGATCTCAACGGAAAACGACCTAGGCCTGGAAAAGGACATGATTTTTGTTTTGCGACATGGAACGTGCTAAGCCTTTATAGAGCAGGTGCGCTAGCCCAACTTACTGAAATGTTAAAGAAATATAGGATACCCCTTGCAGCCCTACAGGAAATCAGGTGGAAAGACTCGGACATTCTCAGAACCAAGGAGTATACTATATTTTATAGTGGTGGAAGCACTAACAACTTAGGTACAGGTTTTGCTGTTAAAAAGGAAATGGTAGGCAATGTCATTGGATTTAAACCTGTAAGTGATAGACTCTGCTCACTACGTTTGAAAGGAAAATTCTTCAACATATCATTTATCAATGTTCATGCCCCTACTGAAGATGCAGATGATAACACAAAAGAAGCCTTCTATGATGGACTGGAAAGAATTTATGATGAAGCGCCAAAGCATGACATCAAAATAGTCCTAGGAGATTTCAATGCAAAAATTGGAAAGGAACCAGCATTCAGACCAATAATTGGCAAAGAAAGTTTACATGAAGAGACCAACAATAATGGCATAAGATTAGTGGATTTTGCATCAGGAAAAGGAATGTCTATCAGCAGCACAAAATTCCAACATAAGAATATTCACAAGGTAACCTGGATCTCACCTGATGGCAACACCCAGAATCAAATAGATCATATACTCATAGATAAGAGACATGGATCAGACATACTAGATGTAAGAAGTTTCAGAGGAGCTAATGCTGACTCAGACCACCTACTAGTAAAAGCTAAACTTAGACAAAGAATAAGTACCATACACAATTACCAAAGAAAGAGAGCACAGCAATATGATAGTCAAAAACTCACAAAGGATCCACTTGTTGCAGAAACTTATAGAATGGCACTCCAAACACAACTGACAACATTAGAAAAGGACTGCGAAAATAACATAAATGAGCATTGGGAAATAATAAAGCATGCTATCAAAAGAACAGCAGAAGAGGTAGTTGGATTTAAACAAAAGAACGAGAAAATAGGGTGGTATGATGATGAATGCAGACAAACTATAGAAGAGAAGAACAATGCCCGAATGATAATGCTACAGAGAGAAACCAGGAACACTAGACAGCAATACAATGAAGCAAGAAGAAGGGCCACAAAAGTTGTAAGAAAGAAAAAACGGGAATGGGAAAAGTCCAAGATCACTAAAATTGAGGAACTAGCAAAGGAGGGAGACATGAGAGGAATGTATATGAAAATTAAAGATGAAAAGAACAGATTTCAAGCTAGATCACACATGTGTGAGAACAAAGATGGTCAGCTTATTACAGAAAACAGCAGGGTCATTGAGAGATGGGCTGAATACTTTGAGGAGATCCTAAATACCACTGAAGATGGAGACAATGGAGAATATGAACTGCCGCATGGGGGACCAGATCCCTTAGTGAACCCTCCAACACTCATTGAAACATCAGAAATAATTAGGACCATGAAGAATCACAAAGCACCAGGAGAGGACCAAATCACAGCAGAACTAATTAAATATGGAGGGAAAGACTTACATTCCCAAATACACAGACTAATATCAAGAATTTGGGAAGAAGAAGTAATACCAACAGAATGGGAAACGGCTCTTATAACCCCAATACACAAAAAAGGATCCAAGTTAAAGTGCTGTAATTACAGAGGAATCTCTCTACTAAATGTGACTTATAGGATACTGTCTAGGCTTATAACTAAGAGACTTGGAAAATATTCAGAAGAAATCTTAGGTGACTACCAATGTGGTTTCAGACCCAACAAATCCACAACCGACCACATCTTCACACTAAGATGTATACTAGAAAAATGCCACGAATACAACATACCAATCCACCAACTCTTTATAGACTATAAAATGGCTTATGACAGTATCAGAAGGAAATACCTATATGACACACTACAGGATTTTGGAATACCCAATAAGCTGACAAGACTTATACATATGACATTAAACAACTCAAAAAGCAAAGTCATAATACAAGGAGAACACTAACGGGAATTTAGGATTAAACGAGGATTAAGACAAGGAGACGCACTTTCCTGCATGCTTTTCAACTTAACACTGGAGAGGGTTATAAGAAATATACACATAAACACAAGGGGAACTATTACTAACTACTTCAGGAGAGAAAACATGGGTCCACAACCAACAGGGACGATATACAGCCAACCTCTACAATACCTTGCTTATGCCGATGACATTGCCTTATTGGGTAAAGAAACCTCTGACATCGCTAGAGCCTTCATACAACTAGAAGAAGCATCTCGACCAGCAGGACTTGTGGTCAATGACAGTAAAACCAAGTACATCACAATGACAAGAGACAATCAAACAGAGGGACAAAATATCAAAATCAAAGACCACGAATTTGAAAACGTCCAAACTTTCAAATATCTAGGAAGTACTATTAATTTCAAAAATGACCTAGTAACAGAAATAAAGGAAAGAATAGCAGCAGGCAACAGGGCATTTTATAGCACCCACCATCTACTTAAGAGCAAAATGATTTCAAGTAAAACCAAGAAAATAATATACAAAACTATAATAAGACCAGCAGCAATGTATGGAAGTGAGACCTGGACACTGACAAAGACATCTGAAAATTTACTTAACACTTGGGAAAGAAAAATCCTTAGGAAAATCTATGGTGCCATACAGGATGAAACAGGGTGGAGGACACGCACTAACCATGAGTTATATCAATTATATGAAGACCCACCAATAGTGAACGAAATAAAAAAGAACAGACTACGTTGGGCAGGTCACCTTGAAAGAATGTCAGACAACAGAGGGGCGAAAATCGTATACAGGCAAAAACCAAAAGGCAGGCGACTCAAAGGCAGACCCCGAATGCGATGGATATATGACGTGGAAGCAGATCTGAAGCAGCTTGGGGTTAGGGCGTGGAGACGAAAGGCCCAGGAGAGATCTGAATGGAAGGATGTGTTAATGCAGGCCAGAGCCCTCCATGGGCTGTAGCGCCACTGGGATGGGATGGTTTAGCTGTCATACTACATTTCTAAATTTTCGAAAAAATTTCCGACAATCCGATCATGGTACCTATTACTAAAAAATATTTTTCGAGTCTACTTGAACCGATCCTTCGTGTGCATGAGTTTCGAGGGGAAGAACAGCACGGCGTCATGGGCCTGATATGGGTCGTAGGTCGTGAATCACTAATATATAGCTAGTTTCTTAGGGAAAGTCCTATACATGCCGTAGTTCGTCTGCATTACTTTTACATTTATATGGAAAGGGGTGGGGCGGGGCATTGTATTCCGAAATAAATTAAGACTTTAACAGAATATTTGATTTTAGTGGAAAAAAAAAATACTGATGAATTTCGGAGTAAGGGCAATAATACTTTGTGATTCTTGAGCCCGAAACCCTAACACCTTAAGGCGCACCCCGCCATACGGTAAAACTGCTGCCATATTCCTTGCCAATGTCAATACTTTTTACAACCATAGTCACCAACCAAATACATCTTTGAAACGACGGACTGCCCAGGGGGAACATGCCTGTACGCAGATAACATTATTCGGAGCACCAACGTACGCAGGACAAAGACGATAAGTGTAGGGGGGGGGGAGGAATTTCAATGGTAGCTCTCTCTCTTTAAGTGGTCCCTACAAATATTCTTATAACTGATTTTACCTTTACCTATTCCTAAGTCTGTTGGACCGTTGGGGCACCATGCAAGCTTTGTCGGCCGTCTTTCTCCATTCCTCTCTGTCTTTTGTCTTAGAACCTCTTTCAATGGCAGGCCCGTCAATTTATTTTATGTTCTCCTCCCATCGCGTTCTCTGTCTTCCTCATCTTCTTTTTCCTGGTACTGTTCCCTGAAGGAAGGTCTTTGCGAGCCCCGAAGACCATTATAATTATTATAATTATAACTGATACGCGGTGAGATACAGTACAATCATTTTGTATTTAATGAAGAAGGGAAAAAAGAAACGCGCGGTGTGTATATTTTCACTGAGTTTATCTTGATATCTTCTTCATTTCATTCCTCGGGGCGCCCTGGGGGCCCACGGTTAGTAACGGACGAGGAATAAACGAGGGAGATCAAGCTTCGACAATATCGATACAGCCTGGATCTAGATAGTGTAGGAACGTGTCTCTTCTCATTAGCGAGTAATTATGCCATACTTATGAGATGTATAATTATATACATTTTTACATTCGCTGTGGTAATGCGATCGTTTTTGTTTTATTTTATCGTCAGGCCAGTTTTACAGTGTACATGTCACTGTGACAAATTATGGTCTATATATGTATATTAAAATGTTTCTTCAAATAACTCGCGCGAGTAAGGACTTGGCAGTGAAATGTCAACAGGATTGGGTTCTTCTTGGGAAGCAGGAATCATTAGGACGAATGTCGCTGATATCACGTAATTAGAGTATATGCGTCAATCAGATCGCAATTTCACGTTTCTTCCCCATCTATTATTTTTAAATGGACTGCATGGCCGAGCGGTAGAGCACACGGATGCCAAGCTGTAAGAAATGTGTCCTAATTTCTGCCAAAGATCGTTAAATTAAAGTTACATAAACAGTCGTATCATGTAAGTGTATAATCTAGGTGAAGTAGTAAGAGAAGTATCATGTAAGTGTATAATCTAGGTGAAGAAGTGAGAGAAGTATCATGTAAGTGTATAATCAAGGTGAAGTAGTGAGAGAAGTATCATGTAAGTGTATAATCTAGGTGAAGTAGTGAGAGAAGTATCATGTAAGTGTATAATCTAGGTGAAGCAATGAGAGAAGTATTATGTTAGTGTATAATCTAGGTGAAGCAATGAGAGAAATATCATGTAAGTGTATAATCTAGGTGAAGTAGTGAGAGAAGTATCATGTAAGTGTATAATCTAGGTGAAGTAGTGAGAGAAGTATCATGTAAGTGTATAATCTAGGTGAAGTAATGAGAGAAGTATCATGTAAGTGTATAATCTAGGTGAAGTAATGAGAGAAGTATCATGTAAGTGTATAATCTAGGTGAAGTAGTGAGAGAAGTATCATGTAAGTGTATAATCTAGGTGAAGTAGTGAGAGAAGTATCATGTAAGTGTATAATCTAGGTGAAGTAGTGAGAGAAGTATCATGTAAGTGTATAATCTAGGTGAAGTAGTAAGAGAAGTATCATGTAAGTGTATAATCTATGTGAAGTAGTGAGAGAAGTATCATGTAAGTGTATAATCTAGGTGAAGTAGTGAGAGAAGTATCATGTAAGTGTATAATCTAGGTGAAGTAGTGAGAGAAGTATCATGTAAGTGTATAATCTAGGTGAAGTAGTGAGAGAAGTATCATGTAAGTGTATAATCTAGGTGAAGTAGTAAGAGAAGTATCATGTAAGTGTATAATCTATGTGAAGTAGTGAGAGAAGTATCATGTAAGTGTATAATCTAGGTGAAGTAGTGAGAGAAGTATCATGTAAGTGTATAATCTAGGTGAAGTAGTAAGAGAAGTATCATGTAAGTGTATAATCTAGGTGAAGCAATGAGAGAAGAATCATCTCTACCTCCACTCCCCTGAATCCTGTGATGTCTATAGTTTATAATGACTCTTAATCCAGAGTCATTTTTTCCAAACATTCTCGTGATTGTCATTTTTTCCCTCGTTTTGTTTCAGCTTTTCTTTTAGATCATGAAAATGCAGTAGGAATAGTTAGAGTTGTTCTTTTTGATAACTTCACCGATAGCCCCAGGCCTAGGGATAAAATATACGTTAAAATGTTTAAATTATTTTGAAAATTAAGGTCGCTAATTAAAGAGTGCCTAATTTTCTGGTGCCTAATTTTCCGCCTTGTCAAAAAGTGCCTAATTATCCGGTTGCCTAAAAATCCGAGTACCTAAATTTCCGAGTACCTAAATTTCCGAGTACCTAAATATCCGAGTACCTAAATATCCCAGTACCTAAATATCAGGTGTCTAAATTTTCTCAATTCGGGGAAAAAAAGCGATCGAGGTTTTAACTTGGGACCATTGTGACGGAAGTCGGAAACATATACCAGACCACCAGGCTGACACGTAGAGCAGACTATTCCGATACGTCTAGAAAAAAAATACGTCTTGATTTATTGATATCCACGTTTTAATTTTGTTTATATTTATTGCGGAAAAGAGTTATTAGTTTGTTTTGGTTTTTTTTCATGTCTTTCACGTTTAGATCCCAAAAACTGCTCACGAGATTTGAGTGCGATCGTCTGTGTTACGTAAAATTTGAATAAGACTGACCCGAAAGGACCGCCTACGAGTTTGTGCAGCACAAACTCCCTTTATTTTGCCTAGGGCATGTTACGTTACATTTGACGCCTAAGTTACCCACAAGACACTTTTTTCTCCCCTGTCTTCATATGGAACATTTCTGTGTTCATTTTTTACAGACTTTTGAATGGAATCAACACGGTGTCTTGATTTCATTTTCATCTACCTATGCATCCCGCCCCCCCCCCCAACAGAGTGGTTGTGTGTCTTGGTGGCGACTTTATAAGAATGGTGGAGGAGGGCAACCATTAGAGGTCAGATTTCCTATGGCTTGAATAGGTCAAGGCCATTCTTTCTCCCTTCGGAACTAGCACTATTGTGTACATGTTTACGAAATACACGGATAAAGTAGGTCAAAGGGTTGAGGATCTTGGCCGCCATGCCTGCTGAACAAAGAGCCTAATCCGTTAATTATTCTACTAAACCCCCTCCCTCGCCTCATCCTCCCCCGCCACCCCACAACTTGGCATTATCCACCCTGATTGTCCTCATATCACCCCCCACCCTCTCTCTCCCTCTCTGCCACTCACTCCCACTGCATCCGTAGAGTCAACAGTGAAGGACAACAAAGACAGTCGTCCCACAATGCACTTACAGACAAGACAGTAACTGGAGATCTACATTGTGCCGTCCCGGCATCCCCTCTATCATTCTCCCTCCTACTCTTTCACTCACTCTCTGTAGTCTCTCCTCCCTTGCTTCCTCCCTCGCGGACTATCACACGCTCACACAATAAGGCTTGGTAATTAAATTGCAAAAAGAAAAACACTAGGGATAGAAAAAAAAAAAGAGAGAGAGAGAAGGTGGGGGAAGGGGGGGCGGTAGAAAATACACCCGAGTAACCAATGAGAAGTGGTATGTGACGTAGTACACACTATCTGCTGATGTCACATCATCTCGCAACATTTTCGCCTTTGATCGTCCTCAAATATTTCCTCTTACAATACCCCCCCTTCCCACCCATCAACTTGTGCATTTCTTGCACTCCTAATCTCCCCAACCCCCCCAACCCTTTTTTCATTCCCTCCCCCTCCTCCTCCATCTTCTCTCTATTTTTTTTCTCTCTCTCTCTCTTCCTCCATATTCAATTTGCATCTGTTCTACCCTACAGTCTGAGATGAGTTTAGTGATCTTCAGTTTTCTTTGGTCAGACTGGAAACAACTTCTCGACAGACTTTCTGGCTTGTTTACGACGGACGATCACTTCCTTATCACCGCATGGACAGTCACATAACTGCATCTCATTAGTGGAGTTTAAGCTTCGATCTTTTATGTATTTTTTTTCACCAACATGATAAACGCTAACAATAATAACATAAATAAATATTTTGTAATAGTAAGGTGAAAGAGAGCTCCAAATTTCTGCGCCCCCCCCCCCCCCCCACAGTCTTACCTACTGTGACAGTGGTTTTTGGTAATGAAAATAGAATGACTCAATATCTGCAAATTATCTCCCCTACATAATGTATTCTTCTGTGTAGAAACTCAAAGCTACATGAAGCCGATGTGTAAAAAAAAAAAAGCAACTTCCTGTTAACATTTCTCTCTCAACCTCAACTCGCGACAAATTATTTATTCATTTTAATGAATATGTCCTCATTTGTGAAAATAAAATTTAGCTAATTTTGTGTCCTCATTAAATACGACTTGACAGGAACAATGCATAGAACGATTCCAACAATAGAAATTCCATTCTCACCTTAATGAATCAATCACACGAGTACAAGTCACAACATTCAGTCGCATTTTTATAGATAGTGTTTATAAGCCCTCGAAGGTAGACCAGATGAATCTCCCGGTCCATTTCCGATCTGTGTGAGCTAAATTCTAGAGCCCAAAAACGCATGACGTCATAATTTCTTCTTTTTTTTTTCCCCCTATGACGTCTCAAGTTTAAGCGTACGTTTATAGTCTTACTTGCCGTTGTCTGCGACACACACATAATTAGCAGCTCAGCTTTGTTACACAGATATAGTAGTTTTAATTTACACAGAAATATCTAACTACACACTCAATAAAAAGTAAAGTTCCTCTTTCAGACCTTTCGATCTATGGGGCAGATGATGTAAGGGCCATCTGTTTCTGTGGCCCAAGGTTAACAAGGGACTCATGTGACCAACACAACGACCAACCGCCTTTATCTTTCCCCAACAAAGGCCAGGTACCCATTAGAGTTGTGTGGAAATTCAAAGTCCCGAGATACCTTTCAGTTCGAAACCCAAGCGCTTTGCCTTTCGACCACCGCGCCAAAGTCGCTAATTTCCAGTTTAATACTGGTGACGTCGTCAAGAAAACAAAGTTCTGCAATACGTAAATAAAGCTGAGGTGTTGTGATAACACTAATAATAAGTAAAATAACAATTGATCCTGTGATATCAGGCGATAGGGGTGTTGACATACATCGCAGGCTCCTCCAGGTCCTAAACATACCTATGTAGATTCTCTTCAACTGTTAGAAGGTAGTATTGCTGCAGACCATTAGGAAATGCATCAGTGGACACTTAACAAGACTACAATGAAATTAGTTCCCTATTGATGAATATCGATCCTGGCAGTAGGCCCACCAGAGATAACAATAGGACCATTTTAATAATAATAATAATAATAATAATGTAATCAGAACGGTAATCAAATGTTAAAATAAATCTGAGAAAAAAATTATTTTCTTATTCCTAATGCAAGATCCAATGCATAGTAGTGCTAGTTTTAAAGTTAAATTATTGTTAAATAATCTCGTAATGTCAGTGAAAAATATACGTGATAGTGACTTGTGGTACTTTTATTTTTGTTTTAGTTATATAATGATTTACTTGTAACTGATCAATATACGATGCCTAGCAATGATAACATCAAGTGATAAATTATCAGTGAAGATAGCATATAGTGATAGGTCATCATTGAAGATAACATCAAGCGATAGATCATCAGTGAAGATAACATCAAGTGATAGATTATCAGTGAAGATAGCATATAGTGATAGGTCATCAGTGAAGATAACATCAAGTGATAGATCATCAGTGAAGATAACATCAAGTGATAGATCATCAGTGAAGATAACATCAAGTGATAGATCATCAGTGAAGATAACATCAAGTGATAGATCATCAGTGAAGATAACATCAAGTGATAGATCATCAGTGAAGATAACATCAAGTGATAGATCATCAGTGAAGATAACATCAATTCATAGACCTTCAATCTGGTATCTTTGTACAGAATGTTGCTGTATGGACAAAGAATAATTTGCATGCAAATAAAACCTGTCTTGTCCCTTCAGTTGAGACGAGGCTCTGCCAATGTTTGTACCGGCACCGACATGTCTAACTCATGTAAAACACATACGCATAGATAGCCGCTAAGGTCTTCGTGCCTGACCCGCAAATATCTTTTCCCACAATGCGCTGTGAACGGAGAATCTTTTAGAAAGCTCACAGGTGACTTTTAAAAGCAGGGACCGTGATCTGCCTTGACTCTACATTATACTGAGAAACTATATTTAGATTTTATTTTTTCAAGACTCTCGAACTGAGCGAAACCTGACTATATTTTAACGTCCCACCCCCACCCCCATTAAATAATACGCAAAGTAACACGAAGAATAAATTCTATTTTTAGAGGAAAACTTTGACAAGCGTTTGAAATGGATAAATGTTTTCACGTATTTAAACAATGTGAATACTTTATATAAGCGTTACTGTCATCCCTCATTAAATAATCATCACAGACGATATTTAGTCAATACAAAAAGTAATAAACACAAAGTATTTTTTTTTTGTATGTAAATCCACTCCTATTTATTTAATTATAGTAAACGTATATATTATTGTCATTGGAAAAATAAGCAGAGGAAAATGGCCAGTATAAGGATCGAACCCACGACATTCGCGTGACGCTCTATCAACTTAGCTACCCAGCAATACTACTATATACTATATGTCTTCTTGAAATATATTTCTTTCATTTTACTCTTTTTTTTTTCTTTTTACCAAGTTATAAAATTTTAACCAACCTTTTTGTTTTTTTTACTACGACTATAAGCGTTGGTTAATTAGTAGGTATTGAGACAACTATTAGTAACGAAACTGAGCTAGATCTATAACTTATATCTAGATCTGACCATCACAAGAGATCTTCAAACGTCGGTCATAGTTTTGTAGCAATTCATTCGGAAATCATCAACAGAAATGGAATGTTGGAATTTATAGCGCCTCTTTTTTTTTTTTTTTTTTTAAATGTATATATAAAAATTTTCGAAAATTTGGAAACTCACTTATTTTTAAGTTGTTTTTTTTGTTATTACCTGAAAAATCACCTTTTCTTCGGATCTATACTTCATTGATCTACATTCAGTGCTGGATTAATTTCCTGGCACACTGAGCACGTGCCTAGGGTACCGTGACTGTATAGTGGGAGTTCAGTTGGGCTCTTATAGCAATAATATAGAGTTGGTTATCTGTTGTTGACGCAGTAGTACAATCTGACAGAAAAACAAAATATATAGGCTAGTGGTGCACACAGGGGCTGAAAGGGTTAACTAAACTTAGCTAGATGTACACCAGATTACGGGAACCCGACCATATAGCCCGATGGACAGCTTCTACCAAAAGGTCAGTGATCTTATTCTAATCAAGACTGTGGGTAAGATTTCAAAGAGGTTGCAGACGACAATGAGGGGGGGGGGGACTCTTGACATAAAAACTGTTGGGGAAAAAAAACGCTCTCGAGCGAAATAACAAAAGGCACTTTGAGACAAGGATTCGGGGACGGGGAGGCTTTTTGATGCGGGGGGGGGAGGGTGAATGTGATGATTGGAGCGATGACAACGCTCTGCAGTACTGATGTGCAATAGTTCAACGAGCAGTACTGCCTCTGATTATGACCTTGTCTTTTTTTAAATCGATACCAGAATAGGAGTATCGATATGGGAACTGCTTGTTTTCATGCATAATCATATTTAGTGTCTCCGATACTTTAGTTGACCTACTTCTAAAAAAAAAAAAAGCTTTTTTTTTTTGATGTACCTTCCCTGCCCATCATTTTGCCCCTATTGTATCTGTGTGTGTGTGTGTGTGTCTGATGGTCTAATTCTTACTCCTAGGAGGGAGATTTCCTACGGAGGACGGGGAGAATAATTATGTTTATTAGTGACTCCCGGGGTTTTTATGTCCTGTTCTTGTGTAGTATTTTCCTATCAGTATCTGACGTTATGTTTGCAGGCCCCTGCACTCTCTTGTCTACTCTCTCCCAACCTACGCCGCATTATTTCTACCATCTTGTGCACCCCTTCACATTCCTGTTCAAGGGCGTCGATAATGTAGACACCCCCCCCCCCCATATGCGATTTCGAAGGGGAGATAAAAATGGAAAATAAAAGGGAAGGAGTGTGTGGACATGAAAAGATTCCTTTTACCACTACTGTAGAAAAGAACAACTGTATAGTTGTTTTGGTGCCGCCTCAGAAGTGGCCAGATTTTTATGATTTTTTTTTCTGAAATCTCGCTGCCAAATATTAAAATTGCGTTAGTAGCGAGATAGTAGCTTGAAAGGCTTGACGTCTTCGCAGTTGGGCTGTAAACGTGCTCGGTGCATTGACTTGGCGTGGATTTAAGATCAGTGCGGGGTCGAAGGGTCAATCGCAATTCTATCTGGCTGCTCCTGCTGCTTTGGCTGTCTTTTTCTTTTTTCCAATGGTTCTTTTTTTTTTCTTAATATTAAACAAATTGACTCTAAATCTGTTTGTGTGCATCATAAGCAAATCTTTTGCGTGTGGTGTCATTATATCACCGAAGCTGGATTTAGCTTCTCGACACTTGCTAGGTAATAGGGCAATTAGAACTGTAAAGATCTATAAACGTTCATCTGGGTTTGGATCTTTTTACTCAAGACAAATAAAGCCTCTCAAACTAGTTTTCACCAATACAAATTAACCCCACCCCCTTTTTTTTTTGGGTCCTTGTACTGTGTGAAGTCAATGATCAAAGCTTTCTATTGTATATCTCTTATATACAAGTAAAACTCTTCTATGCAAAGCTTCCAGACATTCTGCTATGTACACGCTTTGTGCTCTTTTAGTGTGATCCCAACAAAACTAAAAACCAAATTTAATTTAAAAAAAAAAAGTAGGTGTTTGCGTGTTTGAGTTATTTAATAAAGATCTCCATTCACTAGCGTCATTTATACGCATTTAATAAACACTTTGCAACAATTGGTTGGTCGCCAAGCTGACCAGGGGAGGGAAGACACTTCCTGACACCACAGCTTCACGTTCTTTCACACGCGCAGACGAACCCATAATCTAAGTAGTGTCCTCGTTCTCCAAGTGAGGACTTTCATTTCATCTGCCCCCCCCCCGCCTCCCTCTTTTTTTTTTTTACCTCTCCCCACCATCCACCTTTTCCAAGCAATGACCAAGCAAGCAGCAGCGCCGTCAGCAGCACCATCTCACTCAGTATGCACGTCTCTGATACAATTAGGTCGAGATACTTTCCTTTTTCTGAGAGAATTTTGTTCGAAGCTCTGCCCTTTAAGTTCTAAAGCAAAATTTTAAACAATATACTCAGAATCTAAGTATTATAATACCTAGAAATATCCAGACGAATATCATGTTTTAACGAATGTTATACTAGTTCTAAATAATTGTAAAAGTTTCATTGAGATGGAAATCATTAGCGAAGTATTCAACAGAAGTACACTAGGTCTAGGTTATAAATACAAAGGGAATTTCTCAAGACTTTTTTAATTTTGGAGCTAGAATTATATATATATTTTTTTTTTGAATCCATCATTTTTTTTTTCTAAAAGCAAAGCAACAACGACACAAGGACAAGCATAGCGAAGAAATGGTTCAGAAACCAAAATAAAAACATCGTTTACTAGAATAAGTGGAAGATAGTGTAGGAAACGAAAAGAGAAACCATGCATGTTATTAACATTCTGCTCTACAAATTTACTTTATGAAGTCCTACCTATCAATGTTTATAAACTGTATATTAAAAAAAAATTCAAAGTGGAAACAAATTAATCGAGTTGATATCCCAATGAAATTCAAACTATGAATTTAACATTTTTGGAGTGCGGGCCGCAAGCTATTTAAAAAAAAATTAACGCAGCCCATGAGCTTTAGCCTTAGCACACCCATGCTGCTGAAGTACTTAAAAGTAGGGGGAAATACCTAGATACGAAAGAACTGAACGTTTCCCAGTTCCCATGTCGTGACTAGTCTCCCTAAGAAGAAGGGCAGCAAGTTTAATTGGATTCAGCGCCTTCAGCGTATGTTAGCTCATAGTCACCTTGCCCCTCCTCTCTGGTGCCCCCTTGCACACCCGGTCTTGAAGGTGTTGTGTTAACTGCTAACTATGTTAGTGGTGCAGGGCTCCTGGTGGTTCCTCAAGACGGTCTGGATGGTGACAACTAATTGATTTCCTATGGACATTGTTTGATTTTTTTTTTGGCGGCTTCAAGTGTCAACTGTAATAACTGGAGACCTTTTTTTTTAGCGTTCGAAAGAACATGGTTCTCTTCTTTCTTTCTTTCTTTCTTTCCCTCTGTTTATGTTTGTTTCGTTAAGTGTATAGGTCTGTGTCTCTTCATCGTGTCTCTGTCTCTGTGTGTCTCTTTGTCCCAACTCTGAATTTTTTCTCTCTCTCTCTCTCTGTTCGTTTTTCATTGTGTGTACATCCTTGTCTCCTTCTTTGATCACCTGTCTCACTCTGTCTGTCTCGTTGTCTGTCCAACACTGAACCTGTCTCTCTGTGTCTTTTCCTATCTCTCTTTCTGACTTTTTCTGTGTCTTCCTCTATGATTTTGTTTACTTTTTCAATCTCTCGCTATCTCTCTCTCTCTTTCTCATTGAAACTCTCCCTGTCTCTCTCTCTTTCTCTTTAAATCTCTCGCTATCTCTCTCTCTTTCTCATTGAAACTCTCCCTGTCTCTCTCTCTTTCTCTTTAAATCTCTCGCTGTCTCTTTCTTTCTCTTTCAATCTCTCGCTGTCTCTATCTTTCTCATTAAATCTCTCGCTGTCTCTCTCTCTTTCTCATTAAATCTCTCGCTGTCTCTCTCTTTCTCTTTAAATATCTTGCTGTCTCTCTCTTTCTATTTCAATCTCTCGCTGTCTCTCTCTTTTTCTTTAAATATCTCGCTGTCTCTCTCTTTCTATTTCAATCTCTCGCTGTCTCTCTCTTTCTCATTAAATCTCTCGCTCTCTCTCTCTCTTTAAATCTCTCGCTGTCTCTCTCTTTCTCTTTCAATCTCTTGCTGTCTCTCTCTTTCTCTTTCAATATGTCTCTGTCTCTTTCTCTTTCAATCTCTCACTGTCTCTTTCTCTCTTTCTCTTTCAATCTCTCACTGTTTCTCTCTTTCTCTTTCAATCTCTCGCTGTCTCTCTCTCTCTTTCTCTTTCAATCTCTTGCTGTCTCTCTCTCTTTCTTTCAATCTCAGTCTCTCCTTTGCTCTCTGTTGCTCCCTATCTTTCTCAACATACTTTCCATTCTCTTTCTCTCATGCTCTTTTTTTTTTCTTCTCTTTTTTCAATCCGCCAGTCTCACTCTCTGTATCTCTCATGCTTCCTTCACTCTCAACCTCTTTAAATAGACTCTCTCTCAGAAACCTTAGCACACCTCACAATGGATGTGAACTTTGCTGTTTTATTGTAAAAAGTCGTCTTAGGCCTACTCTGTCTTACATAGCTTCGTCAAATTGTTATGTAACTGTTTAGTCTTCTTCAAGAATCTCTTAGTCTGTGGAAAAATTTATTATAATAATAATAGTAATAGTAATATGTTTTCTAGAGCGTAAAAAAACAACCAACAACAACACATTAATAACTAAGAAATAAAATCTAGGAAAAGTCTGGGGAGAAGAAAAAAACATGGACTGGATTAATTTGATGAAAAACAATATCTGCAAATTAAATCATACAACTGATGCGGAGAACTGGGGAGAGATAACCGACTTTTAAATTAAAAACCAACATTCAAAGACGATGATTGGCCAAGCGATAAGGTCATGCAACTATCATAGCAGCGCCATCTGTCGCATGACCTTCCGGAAAAATTTCACTCATTAAAATGTGTAAAAAAAACACCAAAACAACTGGTTATCGGATACCTTGGACAACGCCTACGTTCTCAGTTTGTCTTTAACTTTTTTTCTTTACTTTTTAATATAATATATGTTTGTTGTTGTTGTTGTTTTAATACCGTGGCGCAAAGCATACAATACCAAGCAAAATGCTTCTTATCAACTACGGTAAAATGTGGCCAACAGCTTCACATGCTTAGGATGTGACAAAATATGCTTAGAAATACTGTAAAATACTGCTTCATTCTTCCACAATCTCCTGAAGCTAAGGCAATGTCTTATTCTATAGACATGTTACGGCCGTATTTCGATCAGTACGCAAAATGACCGGTCATTTTTTTCACGTTTACGAAGAGATGCGACCATAGGTACATAAACAGTGTATCAACCAGTTCGCGAAGAAGCCTTGGTTTTCTGCTAAAAAATACTTACTTAGGTCCTCCAGTGCCGTTTGGTACAGAGGGCGGCTAGCTCTCTCCACACAGATCGGTCATAATCGACTTCCACAGCCTCGTCCCAGTTGGTGCTCATGGATATCAGGTTATCTAAGAAGGTGCGACGCCATGTTATATGACGCACTTGCGTTCGCTTTCCTCTTTTCGTCCTCCATGTTACGGCCGACTTTGTTCAGTTTATTTTGCTTTCGATTGTCTGTCCCGCGAATCTCAAACTACCTTCGGTCACCATTTCATTCAGGGGGTCGAGTACCTCTGCGGGAAATGATTTCTCTCTCGGTGACATGATCTCAGTAAGTTGTTCCTAGGATCTTTCTTAAACCATCGCAGTTGGGCCACGTTTAGTCTCCTTTCAACCAACATGGATTACTGACCACTGACCTGCGACATCGCAACCTGTGGGCAGTGGAGGCCAACAGCTCGTTGCCACGTCGTACAGACCTCCTGTGATGTGGCAACGAGCTACTGGTCTCCACTGCCTACAGGTTGCGACGTTGAAATCTCAGTATTGAAGCCTTCAATGACTTTTGGTCTCGGGTCCACGTCTGGCAAGCGTACGTGTCCGTTGAGAAGATGATTATATTGAGGAAGTGGTCAAAATAGACGAGGCACTAATTCCTAAGGTTTCGGTTTTGGGTTATAGCTAAAGAAAACAATGCGAAAGATAATGTACACCATAGCGCATTAACATAGAAACCTGAACGTCGCATTCAATTTCTTCAAATTAAAAACTCAACATTGTATTCTCAGGTAATAGTATTCCAAAATGTTCTTCATCTTGGTTAGTCCTACAAAATAAAGCAATACAAAGCTATCAAAACAACAGTCTTTTTTTTCCGTGTTTGGCCGATGCCCACTTGCATCTTCTCGAATTGAACGGTCAAAGTCCCCCAAAAATTCAAGACCACGAGACACGTTGGCTGATATCTATAAATATAATGTGTTTATTTAGTTAAAAAAATAATTAGCTGTATAGATTTTAATTCGGGTTATTCTATTTTTTTTTTTTGCGCCCCCAACACAAACATGCATCCCACGCCTCCGCTGAGATTGGATATCCCTCAGGGGCGTAACCTGGGTCCAATAAATTGTTGGCCATCTCCCCAAAAAGCTCTAACGAAATGACGAGGGACAATCAACGGTGTATGGGAATTAGGTTCCAGTCTTTCTATCTCTTTTACAACAAACACAACATCTGAAGTTACTTTGTAAACATATTAAAAATTGACCTTACCCCACTCCCACATTTGCCCTAATGCCTCCCCCACCCCCGTTCCTTATTGCCACATTAATTGTTATTCCAGCCAATTCCCAATATTAAATAACAGAAGTGTCCTCAATGAAATACAGAAACATTTGATACATTTTGATCAGTTTGCGTGTTGCTGTTTTTTTTTAAAGTGCTATGAACAGTTTGAGAATCTGTACATTTAAAAAAAAATATATGTAAGGCCAAATGATAACATTGAAAGTGATGGGACATAGAGTAATGTGTGAGTGACAACCAAGGCTATATATATATTTTCAAAAGGAAGCAGGGCTTTAAACGAAGCAGCATTGCAGCCAGTGTAAGATGTCGAATGAAGGGAAATTTCAAATAAGCTTTCTGCTGTGTGTTTGAATGCTTGCGTGCGTGTGTGTGTCTGTGTGACACGTGAAATTACGTTGTCTATTTAAGTTGAACAAATCCTCTCCCCCCCCTTTTTTTTTTTGTTGTTTCCACCCGCCCCCCCCCCAAAAAAAAAAATCGCTCCATTGCATGTCTTCTTTAAAAGTCTTCTAACAAACATGGCTGCCAATATTGCATCTAATTTTGCTCTTATCTTCCCTTCGTTTCTCTGCTTATTCTAACTCCCTCCTCCTTCTCGCCCCCCCCCCCACCTTTTTCTTACCTCACTACTTTTGCATTGTTTCCCCCCCCCCACCTCTTTCTCTCTTTTTCACTCCCTGGTTCCCTCCTATCTCCGTCTTCCTCCTCCTCCTCCTTCTATTTTGTCATCAGAATTAATAATACGGCATGTCAGTCATTAGCTTGGAGAGTGCTTCTTCTTCGTGCCGCGCTATGGGCCCCCATGCTGATCTGTCAAATTAAGGGACGATTTAGTTTCCCCCCCCCCCTCCCTTTCTCTCTTCCCTTTGGCCTTCCCGTCCATCTCGTGGTTTGTTTACGTCCAATACAAACCTTGCTTACGTCTTAGCTCTTAACTAGCCCTCCACTAGCCCTCTCGTCCTTTTGTCTTTTCCTTGGAGACACAGAAATCTGCATGTTTTTAAAAATGTGTTGTTTTTTTGGCTGGGGGGGGGGATCTCTCGAGGGAGACAGTCTCTTTTTTTTTTTCTCCCGGCATACCAAGCAGTCGAGATTTAACGAGGGCGCTTTTGTGTGTGTGTGTGTGTGGACTGTAGTGGGTACATGATGTTTAGACAGGCCAGTGATCTCTGTGCGGTATTTACATATTTTATCCATGGTAACGTCCTGGTACATCACCTCAAGACGTCCGACATCTCTCTTTTTTTTTTTTCCTCGTGACGTCGTCTGATCAAAGAGCGCACCCTGCAGCGTGGTTCCTTGTCGTACTCTGTGGAGCAAGTTCCAGCAATTGTAGTCATACATTCTTAACTATCCTGGCTGACTCTATAAAGTCTTGTTCTATAAATTAACATCAACAGAATTGGCTCAGTTTAAGGGTTTGCTTTGGCTGTCTCTGTGTCTCATCAGTCTCAACTGTGACGTCACTGTAATTGTCTCTCACGTCATCATTGTCTCTCTCTTTCTCGCGACATTACTGTTAATAAAACAGCCTGGGCTATTATTATTATTTTGTTTTTTATTGGGGGCGGTGTTAACAAACGGAAACCGGAAGTAGAAGAATTGTTAACATTTATATATTACATTTTTAAAAAGCCGTATTTTTTTGTTGTTGTTACATAGACATCTGTTTCTGGTGTCGTATGTGATGTAAGTATTTAAAACCTGCCAGTTTTCACTGAACAAGATTCCATGTGGGGTTTGGTATAAAAGACCATGACAGTATTTGAACCAACAAGAAATGTAAATACTCTAAATGTAAAAACAACTTTTAATTAAGTTCCAGCAACTCAATGTTAAACAGTTAGAAATTTCTTGCCATTTAAATAATAATAATAATGGTAATAATAATAATTGCCGCCGGAAGCGTGTTTTCATTCTCTCTGGCTTCTTATACTTTTATAGCATTTGTACTAATTGTACTCTAGACTTTTCAAATGCTCAAAGTACTGATACGAAAAGTACTGCTACTTGGTAATGTATCTGTATGTATCTTCAAGGCCCTTAATATTTCCAAGAAGATTGTCGTTACCTGTCAGGGGGCGGTACTGATGCAGACCTGCCACATCACCAGAAAATGTCCAAATGAACACTGTTAAAGGGACTATAATGCATTTCGTTTCTCTCTAACGAAGCTCGACCCTGGCAGTGCCAGAGAATGAATATTAGTTCGTTTTTCACACAATAATAATAGTAAAGTAATAATAATAATAATAATAATAATAATAATAACTAATAAAGGGATTACGATACATTTTGTTCCCCATAACGAAACTCGACCCTTGCAATAATAATAGGCGAAATCATTAATCGCACATTGCCATTTACTATCCTTTTGCGTGTGTGTGAAACTTTGATATAAACTTTATTATTGATTGATTAAATGTTGTCAAATCCTAATCAGATGAAATCCAGACCATCCAAAGTAGAGTACATTGAAATAAAGTCAAAGAAAAAAAATCTAAATCTAGATTCGAACAGAAATATATTCCACTAGATACTTTATACATTTGAGAACCGCTGAAGCATGGCGCCTACAATGCCGGCTTTACTTTATTAATATCGGTATCAGTTCTTGGGGCTACTAAATACAGCACGCACTCACCCGCGCACGGAGACACACCTGTGCTCAGTTGGCTGTCTCGAGGAGACTTGATGCCTTATGACATCACAACTTCATCTAACAATGCGGTCGTCTGCTGGCTGTCGTAGCGACCGAGATTTCGCTCGCGCCCACTCCGACGCGCATGACTGATTTCTTCTCAGCTCGCGCTGCTCTTCGAGTGCGGGGTGTTAATGATAGCAGGGCGCTTCGCACCCGCCGTTCTGGAACAGTGGTCATCAGGTGCTGGAACTGTACACCCAGGGCGTCAGGTCATGAAGGCGGGATATTATAAAAACTACTCATTGTAACAGACAGATAACGATGCTCAGTCAACTCAGGCAGTGGTTCTCAAAATTATAAGACGCACATTTTCGTGTTGGTGAAGCGAGTCCTTTAACATAGAAGAATGGACAAAAGAGGTTCTATCCAAGGCAAAAGACAGGAATGGAGAAAGAGGGTGAACAAATCTTGTGTCGTGCCCCAACGGTCCAACAGGCTAAGGGATGAAGGTGAAGGTGAAAGCGACCCATTGATTCCCTGGTCCTAAAAAAAAAAGGTACTTGATAACAGAAAGATAGTTTCATTCTAATGTTATTTACTTTTCACCGTTTCCCGGTTTGTGTTGAAGAAGTTAAATTACGCCCCGGTACTTCACAGTTTGAGAATCATTGAAACTGTAAGAGCTTGGTTAACATAACTTCAGAATCTTGGCGAACTTCGCATATGGCTAAGAAGCCCAAAAGAGATAATACTAATAAGTTATAACTTTCTTATAACACCACGATCATATCTTATGACTTAACTTCGCCAAGAAGTACAAATAGGAAATACTTCATTTATTTTATTATTTTTTTTTAACAATGTTATTCTCGATTCAATTTATGAACATCGAATTAGGTATGACAATAACTGTTGACTATGAATAAGTTACATAAAAGAAGCATCCGAAAAAAACAACGTCGACTAACGGCAGTCACGGGTAGTGAGCAGTGACAAAATATTTAGGTCGAATCATCGTCTTCGTAGTCACGTGGAAAAAAAAAATGCTATCTTCATTAATCTTCAAATGTAAATACGCTGATAATATAGAATCTCGTTCTGATTTTTATTAGATTTGTTTCTTTAGAACATGTTCTTGCTTTGGTGTAGCCCATATAAAATACATATTGATATATATCGGGCGCATAATATGAGACTCATCCATTGGATATGGCGATACAAAATTATACATTTAGTCTTCTTATGTCTTGCAAAGGGAAACCTTATTTGTTTGAATTTTTGAAATTTGATAACATTAAAGTCACTTTAATGCGCCTCATTGGGCCATGGAACTATACTAAAGGATTGGGCGACGGAAACCAGTGTTCAAATATTTTTATTTAGCATTGTGCAAAGTGAAATCATAATCTCAAAATATTTTTTTTTGATTATCACTAACCTGTATATTTTTTTTTTTAAATCTGAAATGTTTTCTAAAATTTTTTATCCACATCTTTGTCTAAAGAAACGTGTTTGTACGTGATCTGCGTGGTGCTGTACTTTTGATGAACACTTTTTGGTATTTGTAGGGAGAAGTAGACAATGGATCACTTAACGTTCACGTAATCTTTTGTGTTTGAAAGTCACATTTTAAAAACTTTTTATTTTTATTTTAGTTTCAATTTCAGTATTTACGTAAGTAGATCTTGGTCATTAATTTACATGTAATTTTTAAGCACATTAAACAATCTAGCTATAACATCGATCTACGATCTAGACTCTACTCTAGATTATCATTCTAGAATAGATCTCTATAATCTAGATAGATCTCGTCACATATCATTTTGTACTTCCGGTCGTCCCAACATCCACCTTTTCCACCCAATGACCACGCCAGCAGCAGCGTCGTCAGCAGCACCATCTGCCACCAGCATGTCCCTCTGTGCACATTGCACGTCATCAAACAGTTAGGGCGAGACACAGTCTCTTTTCCGAGATCAAAATCCGTGGAAGCTCTGCCTTTAAGTTTTAGATCTAGAGTAAAAATTTAAAATGTACACAGAATCATGATACCTAGAAATATCTAGACGAAATTAGAACTAAGTATTTGTAACAGTATACTTAGATGTATGTTATCATAGAAGATAGATCTAACTATGGATTCAAACTTTAGATTAATATTCTTTTATAGTTCTAGAGCTATTCTATTCTAGATCTAGTAAGTTGACCCTATTCAAGATCTAGATTTTATGATTCCATGTATTTCTCACTGATGTGATGACAGCCAGCGAATGTGCCAGAAATGTATCTTAAAGAGTTGTCAACAGATACCCAGATTAGAATTAGATCTGTATCTAACCTAATTTGGATCTAAGGCATCTCTGGGTCTATAATGTGGGGAGGAAATTAATGTGACAAGACTGCCGTGACATGTGGCAGACAAAACTGTTGTGGCATGTGACGGGCAAGTCTGCTATAGTTGTAAGAGAAGACCAGAATGTATTGCTTTGGTTTGTCTGTAAAAATTTTGATAAGAAATTCTTAGACCAGCAGATAGGGGGCGTGGTGGTTGAGTGATAAAGCGCTTGGCTTCCGATCCTAGAAGTCCCGGGTTCAAATCTCCATGAGTCCAGTCAACCTGAAATTTGTTGGGGAAAGTAAAGGCGTTTGGTTGTTGTGCCATAGAAACAGATGACCTTTGCACCATCTAGCCTAAAGATCGCAAAGTCTGAAAGGGTGCCACTTGTAACAGAACAGGTCACAATAGTACTTGACCCTGACTTCTATACCACCTGAATGGCATGAGCACCCTTGACAACGTCATTACTAAACCCTGTGTTTATCTAATTGACATGGCAAATGTGATTACACTAGAGACGATATATTTCTAATATGAAACTTGCTTTATTGTTCTCCTGTATTTCTGGTCAGTGTCGTGGCGAAAGAATGTATGGGATTTTAAAAGTTCATCAGCGTGAGTACACAACTACTCACGACATGAGCATAAATCATAGGGCGTCCACTTCTTATTTGATCTGGTAGTCACGTGCGTTGTTGATTGATGAATGACGCCTGGAATGGTTTGACATTTTTAGGGATGAACTTAAAACACACTCTACACCTTGCTGCTGTATACTACCATTTTTTTTTACATGCTGTTAGAATGACGCGATCGAAATGTGTGTAATAAATTAATCTTAAAGATGAGGAAAGAATCTTTTTTTGCTTAGCCTAGAAATAAATGAAAGTGTATTTTAGATAAGTGAATGTGTTGGACTTTTCTACGGAAATCTCGCTCTCTCTCTCACACACTCTCTTTCTCTCTCTCTCTCTCTAACCTCCTTTCCTTATCTCCTTTTCTCGTTCTCTTTTTCTCAGTATTAGCACTCTCTTTCTTTTTCTTTATTTCTCTTTTTCTTTCTCGCTCTCTCTCTCTCTCCTCCTCTCTCCCTGCACTTATCTCAAGCAGTCAGTAGATTGGAACTAATCGAAAAGGTGTGCGGACGTCATTGCTGGACTTGGCTAGGATTGGACAATAATGAAGCCAGAATAACAGAGAAATGAGAGAGAGAGAGAGATGGAGAGAGAGAGAAAAAAAGAGAGAGAGAGAGAGAGATTGGTTCAAGACTGGGGCTTCACTTGTCCGCTAAAATTGATCGTTAGCGAGACTCGTGCTGGACGAATGTGACATGCAACCAGAAGAAAATTACTGCGCGCGCATACATGTACGTTAGTGATGCGCGCGCGGCCATGCACGTGAGCGATGAGCAGCAGACGTGGAATAAAAAGTGTGATTTTTAGTTTGGGCGTTCATCGTGGACATAGATAAATTTGTGAGGAAACATGTTGAATGTCGAATGACGCCATCAGAAACCACCCACCCTCCACCGTACCCTTCCCCCTACAGAAACCCACCGCCACCCACTCCTTTCATGAAACTTAATAAAGTTGCAATAAAAAAAAACAGCCCAAACCTCTCATGTGGTCAGTGAATGTGAAGTGGTCAGTTCGAGCCATTGAACTACGATTTCTGTCCTTGCCGCGAGACATGTCCGAGGCTATATTGAAAATTTATTTTGTGTTAGTTGATGCTCTAGAAATTTAGTCTTAAATATAGATTTCTCGAGTAGACTTTCTAGTAGTATCTTTCACTTACTGTGCAATGTTGACTCTGCAAGCAGGCTTACCTACTGTGTATCTCTCTCTCTCTCTCTCTCTCTCTCTCTCTCTCTCTCTCTCTCTCTCTCTCTGACAGACCTAGGATTAAATAGTCCAGTAGAAGTAAATAGACTTTGTTCCCCCCCCCCCTTTTAGTAACCTTGGGCTACAAAGGTTATCGTGTAACCAGCACAACGACCTGACGCAGTCGCCTTGAAGATTACTTCTGACACCTTCACAGTTAGATGGACTCAGAAAACGCCCTTGACCTACCAGCTCTCACCAGGATTCAGTCGAGGGGCAACCTTTTCACCTTCCACATGCCCAAACGTTTCGGTATAGAACGCATGACCTTACCTCGTCCACTGTCCACTTCTATTGGAGGATGCTGACCTAAGTCACGTGATGGTTGACTCTCATAATATAATCTTTAGCCCCTGACTTTTAACGTCAGGGAAATAAAAAAAAAGACGCCCTCTGTCGTGTCTTTGTCCTATCCCCCGCTTCTCCCTGCTTGCGGCGTATGCCGGCATGTGAGTACGAGTGCGATAAATAATGTAATGATAACAGCCCCCCCACCCCCACCCCTTTATTTATTCCATCCAGTGGCTAACTTATTCTACTCTGGCTGTGGCCTGGACATGACTGACTGTCAGCAGGACCTTTACATAAAATCAATACAAGCGAAACTGTGTTCGGTTAGAACGTGATGACATAATGATGGACTCCCCCCCCCCCTTTCTCCCGCCCCCTGTCCATCCGCTGCCCAATGATACTCTTAGGTTGTTGTTGTCAATATGCCCATGCATGTACAGTTTCTTTTCTTTTTTTTTTCCCCGTTGTATTACTTGAGGTCTCTGTTTAATTGATGTTCTATACGGGAGCCGGGTACTTCGTTCCAAATGTCAATCCTCCCCTCTCCCTAAATCTAAGCCCCCCGCCCCCCATGCATACGCCTCACTTTCTGTCCCAGTTGTTGATTGCGACTGATGTCGGTGCTGGGTGGAAGAGATTGTCGAGTAGATGTAATTGTACGGCGCCAGGCCGTTGTAGTACGAATGGCTCAAATCAGGGGTGAAATACGTCCTGACAGCGCGACTCACCCCTCCCCCCCCCCTTTTTTCCCACCCCTGTTGCCTCTTCGCAGTAGTCCCAGGGATCGAACACAACATTTTCCGGACCGCTACCTTCCTTAGTAAGGCCTCTAGTAAAGTTATCACCCAGCAATCAGGCCCCAAGCAGAGCTATCACCGTGTGATCTGGTCCCGAGTAGAGCTATCCCCCCCCCCCCTCTGATCAGGAGACCTTTTCTTTGAACGCAGCGAAAGTTGTGGAAGGTGGCACACATTATTTGGTTCTTGCAATCAGACGCCTGCGACTGAGGGTCAAGTACGTTGTATCAGTTCTGCTTATCTGAATGTTTGTCCCATCCCGCATCAGAATGTCCGGGATTCCTTCGTGAAGTAGTTTTAGTTCCTTCAATGTTTATATTTAGTTAAAGTGTACATCCCTAGGATCCTCCACAGCAGGACCGGCCCTAACAATGGCGGGGATCCTATGCGAAATGGATTGCGCGCGTCCCAGTCAGGGTAGGGTTAAGGATAATAAGTGAAAATTAAGGTTTTGTATTAGAAAATAAATTCATTTGCGCATTACATTTTTATTGAATGATACACCAAAATGACAAATTTGTCCATGTTTAAGGACATTTTTATGAGTTTTCAGGAGATTTTAATAATTTCAGATTTCCAGGACTTTTTCGTATATTTTGCAATTTCAGGAGATTTCCAGGAGCTACTGGTAAATCAGGAGGCCTCAGGAACCCTATTATAAGTTATAATAGTTTAACGTAATAATTTACACCTAGAATGAGCGCGGGGCCTCTGTAAGTCACAAATCCACGTTTTTGAGAGAAAAGGTTCGCGCTGAAGGGTGGAGTGGGACACCTATAAAACAAAAGTACGGAAAGAACACCGCCGTGCGTGATGAGATACCGCAGACCAATGGAAGGTAACTTATTGACTTGATTGACTTTGTGTTGACCGACGGGTCGTAGACTGACATACCGTAAAGATACCTCAATTGATGAACACATTCAATCAAAAAGAATTGGATGGGGGATGTTTGAAGGTGTGCCTGACGTCTCCAGCCAATAAGTTCGAGATCACATGTTGACGGTGACGTTACGGAAAACGTTGTATAACCCCCCCCCCTCCCCCAACGGTGCTGCAACTTCAACGTCCTCCTCCCCCGACACATGCCCCAGTACTTTGTTTTGTAACAGTGGGACACTTAGCGCACCATCTCTTTTTTTTTGCAAACTGTTTCGCTCATTTCACAAATTTAAGTTCGTCTCATGAATTCGACCTCTCCCATTCCTCGGGTGGTCATGACGGAAGCGACTCAGTGGCTACGTAGTGATGTCATAGTATACAATGTTTCCACTGGTCTCGTAACAACATTTCCTGTTCCATAACTTTCCCAAGGTTATTCCACCGGGGGGGGGGGGGGGAGGCGCTGATTCTACAGCTTCACCTTTTCATTTCTGGTTGTCATCACCCCATTTTCTTCTTCTTCTGCTCACTCTGTACACCTTGTTCCTGACCTTCATCTTTAACAGTGCAGGTGAACGCGAGTACATAGCTCACCTGCAAGTGCATGACCCACATATTTGTACGTAACATCCAACATTACTTTGCTATACATAAACATACATTACTACAGTGTTATGCATATATATACATTGCATTGTTATATGCACTATATACAGGATTTCATGGCTAATACATAACATACAACATTACATTGATAATACATTGATTCAAGAGATTTTAATAACTTCCGGATATTTCCAGGACTTTTTCGTATATTTTGCAATTTTAGGACTAGTTCTCTATATTGACAATAAATTATTTATATCTATATATAATGTAGAAGTTATTTTCCTTTATATTCGATATCAAACAAAATAATTTATTACCAATAACTGACTAATCGGTTACTTGTTCTCTTTCCCTGATTCATGTTGTTGTTACGTACTATAAATAATTTTTCAAAGTTTTAACTTGATCCAAAAATAGGTGTGCGAGAAATAACGTGTGCAGACATCTAAGGGGACAAAACCCTAAATATTTTGCGATATCTGTGAATACTGGAGGAGTAATCTTCCTTGTTGGGAATCAAACAAAACAATTAAATGCCAGAAATTCATTGAATGAATCTACACTCTGCACTAGTGGGTTCCTGGCATTTGTTGGGGAAAAGTAAATGTGGTTGGTCGTTGTACTGGCCACACGATACCCTCGTTAACCCTGGGCCACAAAAACAGGTAACTTTACTTCATCTGCCCTACAGGTTGCAAGGTATGAAAGGGGAGCTTTTCTTTTTTTAAAACAATTAATTAATTAATTGGTTAATTTTTTTATTATGGATTCATGTACCGTCTACGGCCTATGCCAATGAATAATTGTGCAAAGTTTCAACTTGATCCGAGGGAGAAATAACGTGTACAAACCTTTTACCAAACAGAAAGACAGAGTGACTTGATATACGCTTTGTAATAAGTCAGGCTTAATGGTCTTACTTCGTTAAGTGATTTCACAGATTTAGTTAAGATTGTTTGTAGGCTCGCCACCTTTTTATAGGCTAAAAAAATGTCTAATAGATTCACAAATAGCCTTCGAAGGGATTACCCACTCCTATTTGTCTTTATCTCTTTCTTCTGCCCGACACTGCGCCCGTAGGAGTGACGTTGTGATATGACTAAACTGAGACCAATCGTTATCTTAGGCCTCTGCACCGATCTGCGACGTCGCAACCTGTGGGCAGTGGAGACCAATAGACCGTTGTCACTTCTTACAGACCCGTGACGTGGCAACGAGCTAGTGGTCACCAATGCCCACAGGTTGCGACGTGTCAGGTGCTCAGGCCGTTGATGACGATTTATCTCGCCTAAACCGTCAAAGGCCCTTAGCTTGGGCAATGCTGGGCTACTTAAAATCTGGACACGCCGATCTTGTTTTGTTTTTTTTAAATCGTGTTTTTTTGACATTCCTCCCATATCCCTTTGTATGTTCTGTGTCGGATTAATAGCAGTCTATTTATAGTTCATGTTTTTAAATAACAATTAGTAACAACAAAATAAAAAAGATTGATCCGTGGATTATATTCTTGTAAAAGCGCACACCAGGTTTTAAATCGCTGGGATTCGCTGTCGTTACCTCTAATTATTATTGATTTCGCTTTTTAAAAAAAAATTAAATAACGTCGACGCACGACAACTGAAACAGACGAGCCCCATTGGAGACCCGCGTGCATTCACTGGGTCAATGCATTCAGCGCTCAAACCTTCTTTGAAAAAAAGCCTAATAAAGATTGTTCCTATAATAAGATAAACCTAAATGCTAATGGACCCCCGACGTTACGTAGTTTTTTGTTTGTCGATGTTTTGTTTGAAATCTGCTTTCACTACGTCTAGAATATATTCAATGCCTGCATTTTTCATTGTAAGCTTATTTCTTTTTGTATGCATGTGAAGTGGTATCTCCCGTAATGGTTTCATAAAAAACAAAAACAAACAAAAAACATGAAAAAAAAAACACACACAGAAGAGTAATTCAGTAACATCGGGATGGTTGCTTCATATGTTGTCAATGCCAACCACAGCAGCAGTTTGTTTTCTAATTTTTTCATTATTAGTTTGTTTTTTTTAAATAATGTTTCGTTCCGTTGTTGTTTTTTTTTTGTTTCGCTTTTTTTTTTGTTTTTGGTTGGTTGTTATTTTTGTGTAGTGAAGTGAGCGGTTCGGTCGTGTATGCTAATTATTAATGCCACCCGATTGTAACGTACTTTCTTGCCGCTGCCGTGGTAGTGTGTGCGATCATGGACGTGTGTGTGTGAGAGTATGTGCGCACGTGAGTCTGAGCTCGTGGTAAATACATGATGCGGCAGTTGGGAGGGTTGCATGTCAGGCCCATCATTTTGTATTGTCGCTGCACGGGTTGAAGTTATAGACACGTATTTTTGAAGTTATAGACTTGTATTGTTGAAGTTATAGACTTGTATTATTGAAGTTATAGACTTGTATTGTTGAAGTTATAGACTTGTATTGTTGAAGTTATAGACTTGTATTTGTATTGTTGAAGTTATAGACTAGTATTATTGAAGTTAAAGACATGTATTGTTGAAGTTATAGACATGTATTTTTGAAGTTAAAGACATGTATTGTATAGGATGAGATGCTGTTCGGGGTCAGATTCGTCAAATACAAACAAATTTTCTAATCTTGAACTTAAGTACACGCTTTGGTAAGACCTTAAGTAGCTGTTCCAACAACATTTAGAAAACTAACAAATATCAAACCCGTTTCACCTAGTTCCACCAAGATACAGAGGACGGTGAAATAGTATTTTCAATAACGCTTGTAATTCCCGATACTGACAGTCATGCAGCACAAAATCAATAGAGATTTTTCTTTCCCAATTTTATTGTATTTTTTTATCTGGCTCACCTTTACCTGTCATGTGATTTGCTGTCATGTGATTTGCTGACAATTGCTGTCCATTCTTCTTCTGCCAGTCTTAGCGGCTCATCCAGAGTAAAGTGCTTCCATTCTTTTGATGATAGCTAACCCTTTGGCCCGATTCTCTTCCTTTTGCCTGGTGCTAAACCTTGAAGGAAGGTCATCGCCAAGTTGTGGAGATCTTGCGACATACGTGCAATGGCTTTGTCTACATTGCCTTGTTTAACGCTAGAGCTAGAGTATTTTACATAACAACATAGCAACAGGTTTAGCTCGTAAAACTTGCCCATTGTTTGAATATAGTGCATCTACATCGTCAGACGAGCCTCCTAGCGAGCAAGCTTCAATGACCAACAGCAGAGTGCTACATCTAAGACTGTACATTACGTTAATATTCGTAATATCGAGTTTGTACATAGCGATTTGGTAATATTGTTTTATAAACACAATGTCATCTATTTTTCTTTGACGTCATTTTCTTATTAAAACAGTTTATACTTCCTTTAACAGGTCGCATTTGTACACCCCCCCCCACCTTGTCTGAATTGTGCACCTGATTTTTGGATTGCCTTTATAACCACCATGCCCAAGAACGCACTCAGTCAATTAATTGTAGAGTGCGTCTGTCGCCACCATGCAATGTCACTAATATTTTCATTCCTTTCCACACATATGAAAAACTTAATTTCTTTCTCCAGAGCACCATCAACACTGCTGTGACCCCAAATACAACACTGCACCTCCCTAGACGCCCCCCCCCCCGCCTCCCCCCACACCTTCCTATCCCACCCACTATCCATCGTAACCCTTCAAATCAGACTTTAAACCCCACTGCCTATTTTTTTTTTCAAGGCGGTAGAAATCGAAGACTTTCCAATTTTTTCGTCCTTACTTTTTTCTCCAATGTTCTATTTAAAAAATAAATGGGGTGGGGATAAAAGAAGGGGTGAGGGGGGTGAAAAAATAGAACCTACTGCATTTATCTCTTATTTTGTTCCGTTTCTTCCCCTTCTCTTCTTTTGCATCTTGGCCGCTTACCTCACTCGTCATCCTCAACCTTCCTCTCTAGACACTGTCCGCCCCCCCCTCCCCCCCCCCTCGCCTCGTCTTCCTTGAGCATGCCTTCGTGGATTAAAAATAAAAGAGAGAAAGAGATTCAGTAACGGCATTTATCTTCTCTATCATTCTGTGCGCTCTTGTTTGGGTGCTGGTGATGGGTCAGGGGGGGGGGTATAAGAAAAGGAACGGGGAGGGGGTCAGTTTTGGAAAGGGGTCATGGAAGGGATATCTTGTCATTATGAGGTATTTTCCTTCCTTCTTTCAGTTTTTTTTTTTTTTTTTTTGGTGCCGTTACCGATTTTTCTCCTTTGGCCCCGAAACATGTATTTTGAGTGTCCTCTTTGCTTAGTCATTGGTTGCAAGTGTGAGGAATGGCGGGAAGAAGGGGGTGGAGTTTAGTCCGCGGCATCGATGACAGGAAGTGGAAACTATAATAAGCCCAGGACAGCGATATTTTATACTGGTCATGTTGTTACGCGGACCGCCATCTCATCTTTCCCTCTCGCCCTCTCCCCCCTCTCTTTCTTTTTATATCCCTCCCCCTTAGGGCCACTCTCCTCTCACACTCTTGATTTCGGGCGAGCTACTCACCCAATGGTCAAATACTGCTGGGGTTACTTCCTCCCTACCCCTTCACCGTTCGCTACTATCGATGGACTTTGTTGGGTAGCTTGATGTGTGTGTTTCACTTGGGGGGCGTCGTTTGGCTCACTCCATCTCGCGCCCCACTTTCTATTTTTGATCGCCTCCTTTTTTTTTTTTTGTCACTGGCTGACTATTTTGAAGAATAAAATATTACCATTGGAAGAAATTATAGATCCTGGAGAGTTTAGTGCTATCTATCTATCTATCTATCTATCTATCTATCTATCTATCTATCTATCTATCTATCTATCTATCTATCTATCTATCTATCTATCTATCTATCTATCTCTATGTGTCTGTATATCTATCTATCTATCTATCTATCTATCTATCTATCTATCTATCTATCTATCTATCTATCTATCTATCTCTGTGTGTCTGTATATCTATCTATCTATCTATCTATCTATCTATCTATCTATCTATCTATCTATCTATCTATCTATCTATCTATCTATCTATCTATCTATCTATCTATCTATCTATCTATCTATCTATCTATCTATCTATCTATCTATCTATCTCTGTGTGTCTGTATATCTATCTATCTATCTATCTATCTATCTATCTATCTATCTATCTATCTATCTATCTATCTATCTATCTATCTATCTATCTATCTATCTATCTATCTATCTATCTATCTATCTATCTCTGTGTGTCTGTATATCTATCTATCTATCTATCTATCTATCTATCTATCTATCTATCTATCTATCTATCTATCTATCTATCTATCTATCTATCTATCTATCTCTGGATCTCTGTCTGTCTATCTATCAAAAATTTGTAATATGCTTGCTTAAAATAATACATAAAGAGAGGCCATGTAGGCTTGTATGACATAAGACGCAGCTAAGAAAAGAATTCTCTCTTCTGTCCTCAAGTCTGACATATAGAGCTATAGGAAATAGTTGGATGTAACACTCAAGTCTATTGTCTTGTGTAGCACTCGGGGGAGGGGACGGGAGGAGCCATGCAACACTGGTCTAGTGTATCACTGGGGACTATACAACACTGGTCTAGTGTATCACTGGGGTCTATACAACACTGGTCTAGTGTATCACTGGGGGTCTATACCAGGGGTCGGCAACCTTCTGAGTCGGAAGAGCCAAAAAGTACAATTTACAAAATTTCAAAGTTTTTAAAGAGCCACAAAAGTTTTTTTCTCGCCTGCCAACTATAAATAGTACTCACACTATTTATTCTTCAATAAAAAAAAAAAGACAATTAAGCAAATAAATGCAATGAGAGCGATGGCTTTGCAAGGTTTTAGAAAGTTTGGATAAATTTGGCTCATAACTTGTTTTTAGTTTGAAACACGACTCTAACTTTTAATTTGTTAGTTAGCTTCTTACTTTACTTTTAATTATATTCCTGCAACAGAACGCTTGCTCGCACGAATATGTTGATCCAAAGACAGTCAGCATTCCAAATGCTAACTTCTTCACCACACTTTATATTCGCAGAATCAACTCGCGGCATTCCTTTTAAAGCTTTCCATTTTTGTTGCGTTTCGTACATTTCTGGACCTCCAACACTTCCAACTTGCTTTTTAACTCTGTAAATTTTGTACCCCACAAAGCTTTACTTTTTAAATCGAGCTATTGCATTTGATCCAGCACCAATTCCATATATGTTCATGAAGATTTCGTGACTATTTGTGTTGAGACGATGTACCAGGAATGCTTGAATGGTTTTGTTGGTTTTGAACTGCTCAAGTCTGTCAAGAAATTCATCTTTGATTTTTTTTATAACTGTGCTAAAGTAATTCGTCTCAAAAGTTGCACTGATTTTATCGCGATACTGATTAAGACATTGAAAATGAAGAAAATTAACGCTCTGAATATCTTCTGTAAAAAAAAAAAAATTTTTTCTTAGAAACAAACCAATTTCTTCTACCAAAACATAGGCTATGTTTCCCTTTCCTTGCAATTTAAGATTCAGCTTATTTAACTTTTCTGTTACATCCAGCATAAAGTAAACTTTTTGCAACTATTTGTCGTTCTCTAATTCAGGGTGATTAACGCCTTTTTTCATTTAGAAATGTATTTATTTCATTCAAGCACAAAGCAAAACTTTTCAACCTTTGGAAAGCCCTCGCACTTAATTGGGAAGAAGGAGGTCTAAATACCGAGTCTCCATTTCCTTTAAGAATTCTTTAAAATGACGATGGTAGAAGGCTTTTGACCAGATGCTGTTAACAATCTTGATTACCAAATATATGACCTTCATTATTTCGTTGCACAAAGCGCTACTTAGTGTATTATGTAGTGAAATGTAAGAATTTCATGAATCGTTGTTGTCCCTTTATTTTTTTACTGTCTTATTTCTGGCTCCATAAGTTGCTTTTGAAATAATTTTATTTAAATCGATCTTATTGTCTTCAATGTATTCTTGCACGGCACTCTTTCTTCCCCTTTAGTTTGTCATGAGAGCGGTAGCATTCCTAGAAGTTCTTCTTTTGGACCTTGGGAAGACATATTCCTGACAGAAAGGGCAACTTGTACCCTGTGTATATGTCGCAAGACTCATTTACAGCAAATGATAAGACAGAAGAAAGCTGAATATCTACCACCTGCGAATATATTACATTTGAAGACATTTTAGCTATTCTATCTTGCACTGTTTTAGCGAATAGTGGCAAATCTTTTTTTTTTTCAAGATTTATGATTTGTTTTTGAAATCACGAAACAGATCTTTAGATGCAAGCAGTCTTGACATACTCACCATCTGTAAATGGGTTGCCTTTTTGTGCAATTTCCAGTAGTACCGCAAAGTCTACCAGATTAGCGTTACTCATAGATTGCTTCTAACTTTGAGAAGACAATTCCTTCTAAGTACTTCTAACTCATTTATTTAAAACAACACACTATACGTCACAGCCAAAGCGAGTGGTGAAAATGCCAATTTGTCTTGCGTCGAAAGAGAATGGACCTCATTCACCAATCGTTAACAAACAACATTTAGCCACGTGATTCTATATATCTTCTATACAAATTATGTAATGGATAAAGGCTGTCATGTGATACGTGGCTAAATGTGTTTATTTACGGTTGGTGAATGGGGTCCATTAAAACCTACATAAAAACATCCGACGACTGAGTCATTCGAGAGCTTCCGACGGACTGTCGACAGTGACGACGCGTGTCACGGGGAAGGGGTGTGGTGAAAAGCGACAAGAGGCTGAGAAACAGAATCGGTGCCTAATGCTATTTAAACATTTCAGAACTATTTTAAAAAATGTTTCGATAAAATAATTAATATTTTCGAATGGAACTAAAGAGCCGCAGCTTCACAGCCAAAGAGCCGCATGTGGCTCGCGAGCCGCAGGTTGCCTACCCCGGGTCTATACAACACTGGTCTAGTGTATCACTGGGGACTATACAACACTGGTCTAGTGTATCACTGGGGACTATACAACACTGGTCTAGTGTATCACTGGGGGTCTATACAACACTGGTCTAGTGTATCACTGGGGGTCTATGCAACACTGGTCTAGTGTATCACTGGGGGTCTATACAACACTGGTCTAGTGTATCACTGGGGGTCTATGCAATATACACTGGGGTCTATGCAACACTGGTCTAGTGTATCACTGGGGTCTATACAACACTGGTCTAGTGTATACACTGGGGTCTATGCAACACTGGTCTAGTGTATCACTGGGGTCTATACAACACTGGTCTAGTGTATACATTGGGGTCTATGCAACACTGGTCTAGTGTATCACTGGGGTCTATGCAACACTGGTCTAGTGTATCACTGGGGACTATGCAACACGGGTCTAGTGTATCACTGGGGACTATGCAACACTGGTCTAGTGTATCACTGGGGTATATGCAACACTGGTCTAGTGTATCACTGGGGACTATGCAACACTGGTCTAGTGTATCACTGGGGACTATGCAACACTGGTCTAGTGTATACACTGGGGTCTATGCAACACTGGTCTAGTGTATCACTGGGGTCTATGCAACACTGGTCTAGTGTATCACTGGGGACTATGCAACACTGGTCTAGTGTATCACTGGGGTCTATGCAACACTGGTCTAGTGTATCACTGGGGTCTATGCAACACTGGTCTAGTGTATCACTGGGGACTATGCAACACTGGTCTAGTGTATACACTGGGGTCTATGCAACACTGGTCTAGTGTATCACTGGGGTCTATGCAACACTGGTCTAGTGTATCACTGGGGACTATGCAACACTGGTCTAGTGTATCACTGGGGTCTATGCAACACTGGTCTAGTGTATCACTGGGGACTATGCAACACTGGTCTAGTCTATCACTGGGGACTATGCAACACTGGTCTAGTCTATCACTGGGGGTCTATGCAACACTGGTCTAGTGTATCACTGGGGAACTATACAACACTTGTCTAGTGTATCACTGGGGACTATGCAACACTGGTCTAGTGTATCACTGGGGTCTATGTAACACTGGTCTAGTGTATCACTGGGGACTATGCAACACTGGTCTAGTGTATCACTGGGGTCTATGCAACACTGGTCTAGTGTATCACTGGGGACTATGCAACACTGGTCTAGTGTATCACTGGGGACTATGCAACACTGGTCTAGTGTATCAATGGGGTCTATGCAACACTGGTCTAGTGTATCACTTGGGACTATGCAACACTGGTCTAGTGTATCACTGGGGACTATGCAACACTGGTCTAGTGTATCACTGGGGTCTATGCAACACTTGTCTAGTGTATCACTGGGGACTATGCAACACTGGTCTAGTGTATCACTGGGGACTATGCAACACTGGTCTAGTGTATCACTGGGGGTCTATGCAACACTGGTCTAGTGTATCACTGGGGACTTTACAACATCGGCCTAGTGTATCACAAGAGTCTATAGCCGCCACGATACTACTGAAAATAAATCAGTAACTATGCTACGTATATGTCCCGGGTTTTACGATCTCCTCGTGAATGTGTGGCGGCTAGGCCTTGTAGCATTCTCTCCACCAAGACTGAGATCCTTGTAGCATTCTCTCCACCAAGACTGAGGGCCTTGTAGCATTCTCTCCACCAAGACTGAGGGCCTTGTAGCATTCTCTCCACCAAGACTGAGGGCCTTGTAGCATTCTCTCCACCAAGACTGAGATCCTTGTAGCATTCTCTCCACCAAGACTGAGGGCCTTGTAGCATTCTCTCCACCAAGACTGAGGGCCTTGTAGCATTCTCTCCATCAAGACTGAGGGCCTTGGTGTGATACAATTTTTTTTTTAAAGAAGGAGACGGTGGGGATTGTGGGGGGAGGCAAATATTTCTCATTAAGTAATAAATCAACTCTTTTGACTTGAACAAAAAAAAAACAGTCTGAATACTGAACAAGAGAGAAAGGGGGGGGGGTAATATGGCTGTAATATTGCAAGCGTGAAACTGCAAGTTGGAAAGACTCAACCTACCAGGCAAGAGCTGGAAGAATGTACTCACACTAAAGCTATAACTCTTTTTGTGTGGCCTGACTAGTGTGAGAGATTGTGTGTGTGTGTGTGTGTGTGGCTTTGGAGGAGATCGGGGGGGGGGGGGGTTAAGCTTCAACTCGTGACAAATAATATACGACCTCTGCGGCCAAGTTTGACCAACTGTACCGAACAGTGCGAATGCCCTGGGGGCATTGATACGAAGCATCTTCAAGATCATCCTTAATCTATCTTATCTATACCGAGGACGCTCGCGTAAAGCATTTCTTGCCCATACAGACAGCGCCCCCTCCCTCCCTCCCCTCGCGCCTCTTTATGTTTACACCGGTTTATTGCGCCGGGGAGTGTGCACCCTATGATTTTCGGGCTTGTCGCTGGCATTAGCTCTGGCTTACATACATCGACGCCCTGGTCCCCCTCCTATTCCCCCCCCCCCGTCCATCAGACCAACGTGACGCAGTAAGTATTTCCCCTCGTGACTCCAGCAAGTAGCGCCATCTACCAAGCCGAAAACACAAATAAGGAAGAGATCCACGCGCTTCCAATATGCGACAATGTCGTTTAAAAGTAGCTCCCATAAAGCGGGGGCTTTTGGGCGTGAGTGTGCGCGTGTGTTGCTTAAAACTGCAACTGCACATTGCACCCAAAAGAAAAATTGTGGAAAAAAAAAAAAAGGGGGGGGGGAGGGCAGTTTATGGATTTTCTACTTGCTTGGGCTTTCCCTGAAATTGCCAGCAAATATCTTCAACCGAAGCCAAAAAACGTTTCCGTCAGACTGGCAAGAACTCTTGTATCAAGGTAAAGTCTTAATCATTCAGTCAATTTACTGGGCCCTTTCATTTAGACATTCAAATAAGTCAAAGAAAAAAAAAAACATTTTGGAAGGGGGGGGGTGAGGGGAGATAGCGGGTCAGCTGACGATTTTGTTTTAGGGTCTTATAAGGCTAAACGGTATTAAAAAGGGAAAATAAAACAAGTTTAGGATTTACCTCTGATGCTAGAGAATCTAAAAAATGAACATTAATAGCTTGATGAGGGACCTTTCATAGGAACTGATTTCCTTATGGTCATTGGATGCATTATTCTCTCAGTTTTGGGATTATTTTTTGCAACTCGTTCCTTCGTGGAACCTTCTGTGAAAAACCTGGACACGGATCTCGAAAACGGCTCTAACTATTTTCCTAGAAATTCGACAACTGATCTTAATCGTTGGGAAAAGTGTGCTCGTTGGCCACACTGGGAAAATTCTAATTTGACCTTTTTTTTAACTTTTCAAATTATATATAGAAAAAAAAATTAATTTGGCTAGAGAAATCTATATCTTGAACTATACATCTGCGGGTATTTACCTACTTATTTAAGACTATAAAACAATTAATGTCCAGGAACATTTTTCGTATTGTCTTGTAAGTCTAGATCTAACATTGGAATATTATTCAGTCTAGTACCGGTAGATCTGTACCTTTGCTTTAACCAAGTTGTATGTATGAAGGAGCTATTGTCTTTAAAAAAAAAAAGTAATTTTGTATGTCTTTCTTGTATCTCTTTCTCACTCTTGCTTTCTTTCTCACTATTTCCTTCTCTCGTTCTCTCTCTTCCTCTCTCTCTCTCTCTCTCTCTCCACATTGGATTAAATAACAAAGATTCAACATAAAGTACATTAAAAACGACAGTGTTATTTAACCCAAAAGAGACACACCAAAAAAACAACAACATTGCCGACATTTTAATGTGTAATTTAAAGAAACAAAGATGTTTGAGAAAGGGGAACAAAGGGGTGGGGGAGGTGGAAGGCACTGTGCTATTCTCTAGAGACGCCATTGTATGTATAAATATATCATCAGTTCTAGCTGTCGACTATATATATATATATATATACTTATACTGTGTTCGCCCCGATACTCCCATGAGATACACGTAAGGAATATTTAATGACCTTGTCCACGATACGCCTAAGCTGCGTATTAAGTTGTCATATTTGAATACACAGTGCAGCGGTTCTTAAGCTACAAAATCGTGGCGACTTTACTACGAAATATGTCTGACTGTAAAAGAATCTTGTTTGCCCAGACGTTGCTTCGCTTTGTGGAGATGGCGCTGTGATCGGGTTCATTGTTCCACTTTGTGTTGGAGATAGATGGCGCTGTATCGGGTTCATTGTTCCATCATGTGTTTCCCTTCAATGTCTAATTGCAGAGTGTTTGGTTGCCGAGGGTGGTGGTTTATAAAAAGTGGAAGTAGAATAGTCTAGATTGTCTTCTAAGACACCTTAGTATTTACCATACAGCGAATACACACACACACACACACAAAGCGGTCAACTCTTTTAACTTTGGTTGTCACAGTCAATCTAGTCTGGAAGGAATTAACCTCATTCCTTCTCGTTGCTGGCTTAAGACACTATCGCCTCACCGATTGGTCAGCAAAAAAAAAATATCCTGGTCACACTACTCGTCCATTTTATTTACTAATTTCTCGCAGATCCATTTTCACCTCCTTCTGTGACCCTATAACAAGGCAAGGTGTGGCCAGCACTATCTAGGAACTGCCTTTTCTTCCCTAGCCTAAAGGCTTGGAAGTTAACACTGTTATCGCCAGTATGACATTCGGCGCAATCCTAATAGTAAACCTTTGAAGTAAGTCATTTAACTCACGGTGGCTTCTGTTCTGGTCGGAACTAGCGAGTTCCAACATCACATCAAGGATTACGAAAAGCCGGGGCACCGACCTGTGGCGAAAATTCAGAAAGTTTGTCTGCTTTATGAAAACATTTCGATAATCACTGAATGCATTTAATAATGTGTTCATCTAAAATGGCCATGAAAACATTTTTGCTTGACTTAAAACTCCTTAAAGGATAGTATTCAATACTATTTTTATCACTTAGTTGTTGAAGGTGTTTGATCTAGATTTAGTATAAGCTGTTGAAGATGTTCGATCTAGATCTAGTATTAGTTGTTGAAGATGTTCGATCTAGATCTAGTATTAGTTGTTGAAGATGTTCGATCTAGATCTAGTATTAGTTGTTGAAGATGTTCGATCTAGATCTAGTATTAGTTGTTGAAGATGTTCGATCTAGATCTAGTATTAACTTTGAAAGATCTAGATCAAGTATTAACTTTGAAAGATCTAGATCTAGTACTAACTGTTGAAAGATCTAGATTTAGTAGTCCGACTTTGTTTCTAAGCAACCAATACTGCTGAGATGACAATTCTGTAAAGTGTTTTATATCCTTCTGAGTTCGCATGCATGTCTGTTCGTAGGTTTGTTTGAGAGACAGTGAGGCCGGAAAGCATTCTTCGTTTGTGTCTGACAGGACATCAGACAAGTCTCACTGGTTCTAGGGAAAAAAAAAACAAGCATACCTTTTACTTATGTGGACATTTAGTATCCGGCACAAAATGGGGGGGGGGGGGGAAGAATATGCTGCGCCAGACTTGTGCACCTTTTTTTTTTAAAGGGTCACATGACCTTGACGTAATCCTCGCCACCTACACAGTCACACATAGATTCTTATACTCGTGAAAACAAGGTGTCTCCTGGCAGTGGAGGACTTTGTTGTTGAAAAAAAAAAAACAGCAGCAGAAGTGACCTCGCTTTGCATATTCACTTAAGAATAAAAAAAAATAAATATTTCCGCGGTTATAAGTTGTGTTGTAAAAAAGGAAAAATAAAATAAATGTAAATTTTTAATTATCAGCGTCTAAATCATCATCAACATCTTTATTAGGATCCTCCTCAACATAATTATCATCATTTAAATCACCATCATAAGCACCGTCACCATCCTAACTATCGTAAGTACTATCATCATTTAAATCACCATCATAAGTACCATCACCAGCCTAATCATCGTCGTCGTCGTCGTCATCACTATTAGCACCATCGTCGTTGATATAATCATCTCCTTTATCGTCATCTCAGAAATCCATTGTTTACCCTTACAAGTTAGACCTATTTTGAGCAATGCCTTGAATTCGGAGGTGTCGTCTCACTGGCCTATGTAGAGCAATGCCTAGCATCTTGAGGTGTCACCGCACTGGCCTATGTAGACCAATCTGAAATATACTTTCTCCTTCTCTCTCGCCCTTTCTCATTTTCTCTTTTCCTTCACTCTCTTTTCTTTCTTTTTTTTTTTTCTCTTTCAGTCTTTCATTATGTTATCTTTGATTTTCTCTCTCTCTCTCTTTCTCTCTGTCTCTCTCTCTCTCTAATTTAAGTGTAACCTCTCTATTTCTTTCACTCTCTCGTAAATAGTAACGCTCCAAGCATGATCTATTTATAAAATCCCCCCCCCCTAGCCTTGCTCCCCCCGTTCCCCGCCTCCTGACTTAAGTTTAAGGTGACACAAAGCTGAGAACATAACGCAACGCAGACCTCTTATGACAGGTGAGGTCAGTGAAACCTATAAAAAGGAAGCAAGGGTCGGCACAGTCACGTCCTAATTGTCTGGCCGTGTTCTGCTCTGACATGCGCTGTCATACCCTCACAGCTCTCCACATCATGCCTTGGTTGAAAAAGTATTGAATGAAATTTTAAAAAGTACACTATACAATTTAATACTTGCATGCGGAACTCGATTTCAGGGAAATATTGTTTTTATTTCATTGTATTTTGTTTTTCTGTGTTAAATTTGAGAATTCCCTTCCGATGTTCAGGAACGACGACTATTTAGTCGTGTGGTATGTCCTCTGGACTGTCATCTCGGTCAGCCCTGGTTCCTACCCTGTCCCCGCCATGCCTAGCCGCCTTGCAGGAGGTTTGTGTATGTAATCTTCAATCGAAAACGGCTCTAACGGTTTCCACAGAGTTGACGCGTATTTTTGGAAAATAATTACTAGCGAATTTGGCACATTGCAAAAACTTTATTCTTACCGCTATATGTTTTTCAAAGTACAAAAAAAAAAGAAAAAATTAATTTGGCAAGAGGGCTAGAACATCTTTATCTTAAACAGAAACGTCTTCGGGTATTTCCGCACGTAGGCCCTATTCATTCACGAATTTAATAAATCAAAATTGCTCACATTTTGCGTACCGTGGGGAGGATTAATTGGGTCAGGGTAGAAAATGCTCCAATTTTTTAAAATCTATCACTTGGTTGTAGTAATGTTTCCCTTTCAGATCTTGCGATCTATGGGGCAGATGATGTTTAGGTCACCTGTTTCTATGGCCAACGGTTAACAAGCATGGTGTTATGTGGCCAGCACAACGACCAGCCGCCTTTACTTTCCCCAACTTAAGTCCGGTACCCATTAGAGTTGGGTGGATTCAGGGGCGCCCTCAAAATCCCGAAATTTCAGTCTTCACCGAGATTCGAACCCAGGACCACAGGTTCGTAAGCCGAGCGCTTAAACACTCAGTCACTAACCTTAACATCATCTGCCTCATAGATCATAAGGTCTGAAAGGGAAACTTTTCACTTGGTTGACCCTAAGAAAATAATATATGATTTGGAGATAACGAAGAGTATGGGCGATATATGACTTCTTTTTTTATTTTTTTTGTTAAGCGTGACACCTGTAGAGACGTTGAGACCGGAAGTTGGTTATTATGAATTATGAACACGTTCAGATCTGAGGACACAGTTAAACAAAGACATTGTTCCATATTCGAGCACTTGTTTTCTTTGTTTCCTAAGATGTTTTTTTTTTTTACTCTCTTCTTTGTTTTCAAATAAACTAAAATACTTTTAGTTCTTCCGTTGTCCATGTTTGAGCCTGTCACCACGGCCATGTTCCACCATCAGACTGCATTGTTTCTAACTGCTCACATTACCTGGCTCAAGTGACCGCGGGGGTCGTCGCCTCAACACAGACAGTTTGAAATGAAACAATACGATGCGTGAGAAGATTTTTTTTTTATTGTCTTGAAAGTGACATTTTAGTCGACATTATTGACTTGTCAAATACTATTTCCAAAAATAAACTCCCCCCACCATCCTTTCGTTGTTGATATACTTATTAATAACGTCATCATCTAGTAGCAATCGTAGACCGTTGTCCACTATGTTCTGTGCTAGTTGATACAGTTATTCTGTGAGCTAAATCTTGTGGGACTGAAAGACTAAACTTGAAATCGCTGCGCGTATTTTAAAAATTAAACTTTAAATTTGGACTAAGTTTATATATATATATGTGTGTGTGTGTGTGTCGCTCAGGCTATTTAAAGGTAACTTTTAGTGCTTTTTTTTCAGCTGCCCCCCGAAAGGGGAATAGACGTTAATAGTTTTGTGTGGTCTGTCTGTCCGTCCGTCCCGTTTAGATATCGTAAACTAGAAATGATATTGAAAAATCCGTCATCATGTTATTTTAGACCTTTCAAAATTCTGATGCAACGGCTACTTTTTTTCTTATCTGAAAGCAAAAAAAATAATTTTTAAAATTAACTATACAAGCAATTTTTTTCATTAAAAAAACACACAATTTTTAGAACTATACACTATTAATAGTAACAAACACAGGAGGCTTTTTAGTATTTTTAACACATCTATGCAAACGGTTTTAGATTTTTTGTCAAAAACTATTATTTTTTTTATCTTTTTTACAAATGTATTGCCAAGTTAAATAAGTTCTATCATACTAACTATTACTAACTACTACATTTACACACACAAAAAAAAGTTTTTTTAAAGAGAAAAAAAATTTAATATGCATATAAGTGGGGAACATAATTTTAAACAGCAATTCATAAGTAGTTTTTCATATTGTCGCGTGAAATACTGTGCACATTTATATTGATAGGATTATTTTTTTCTTGAGGCTTTGAATAAGATATTGACCCTTTACAAAACAATTAGATCAATTATATGACATCAGTTAGGCCAGGTTCACATCTAACTTCGCATTCACCTATCCCTTGGTCTGCTGGACCGTTGGGGCACCACATAAGATCTGTCAACCTTCTTTCTCCATTCTTCTCTGTCATTTGCATTTGACAGAATTTCATTCTGATATTCTTTCTGAAAATTTTGAAACCTGCCTTTTTACCTGCCTGGGTGGTTTCCACACAAATTTTCTTTGTAACCTTGTTAAAACATTTTTTTTAACCGAGTTTTCAAAGTATCCATTGACGTGTATCCTGTAGGCCACTGTCATTCGTAATAATGATGCTGATAGCTTCAATAATAAGAACACTTTGGAAAAAATTCAAACTTTACTTTGACATCCTTCTGTAAAAAATAAATGTATAATTAAAAAAAAAACGCACTAAAAAGTAGGAGTGGGGGAAGCGTCAAGCGTGTTTAGCATGAGATAAGGTTAAATTCACACGCAACAGTTTATCGGTATAGCCGCTGTTACAGCGAACTAGGTTTGACCTCCAGCCAATCAGTCATGGTGGACACATGGCACATGATGACCATTCTTGCAAGCCACTTTGATTGATATCTAGATCTAAATTAGGCTTGCCAGATTCAGCAGCATTGATCTTGTAATTAGCATTGTTTTAGATGCGTTTTTTTTTTGTATGTGTTAATGTTTGATAGCGTCTCTAATAACACACACACACACACACATACACACACAAAGGAAATCATTCGCCATTAGCAAACAAACACACACACACACCAGCTCACGTACATGCATGTGCCATCAGACGTCTTTCTTGAATGATGCTCACCAATGTATTCGTACTAGTAGCATGCTTCCTTACACGTGTCACGTAGCATTAGGGCAGGTGGTTGTGTGAAAGCCGGGAAAATGGGGGGGGGGTGATCGTACCTACTACCTTCCTTCCCTCCTGAACCCATTCCTAACATCTATCAAGCCATTTTCTTTTTTTTTTTTTTCAGTTTTTCTCTTCCTATACATATCCAATTGTATCTTCTCCAAATACTATTCAGGGCCGGCCTTAGGCCACTACAACCTATGCGGCCTCGGTGGGCCCCGCACTTACATAATCCTAGGTGTAAATTATTAAATTAAACCATTATCATCGCGGCCTCCTGATTTTCCAGGAGCTTCTGAAAATCTCCTGAAATTATTAAAATATCCCGAAATCTCACTAACATCTCGTCGAACATAGACACATTGTCATTTTGGGCTGTCATTCAATATGGAAAAACGCGAATCCTACGCGCGATTAAAAAAAAAAAACGCCATTGTCAGCTTTCATTTTAATAAAAATGTAATGCAAAGACGAATATTTATTTTCTAATTTTCACTTATTATCCTTATCCCTACCCAAACTGGGCCCCGCGCAATTCGTTTCGCAAAGGGAACCTCAATTATTAGGGCCAGATACTAATCCTATGTTTAAGTTGAATTTATTAAGCCTCAATAGACTACCAGCGGACAACGGCTTTGTCCGCACGAAATGAGGGAAAATATGCAAGTCGCAACTACGTCTGCGTAGTCGTATGAAACACTGCACTCATCCTTAATCTTTGGAATCGAATACATTGTTCCTATGTTGGTGATTATTTGCTGGTCGATATAGTAAAAAAACAACGTAAACACTATATTTGCACTCTATTATTATACATGTAAACAAAATACAATAGCAAATTTTTTTATTTTTGTTTAGTTTTCTGAATCAAGAACTATGATTTGTGGGTGTTCGTCTATAGTCTAGAAACGTAAATTGAGCCCCACAAATGTGGGGGCCTCTGTGACTTGTATCTTTTACAATTACGACATCGATATTTACGACAATGGGAAGTAGCCAAATGAGAAAGTGCATTCTTGGGTAACGCCACCAACTATCTGCGCCCCAATCATCAATCTTGCGCTGCTGCTGGGATGTGAGGTCGCCCCCCCCCCCAAACCCTCCCACTCCCAAATCTTTTTGTATTCTGAATGGGACACTCACAAGAGAAGAAATATGTCAGGAACAGTCATGGCTTGCATACACCCGATAGTATCAGCCTGTGCCTCTTTTAGCCCCCCCCCCCCCCCCCCCCCAAAAACAAAAAACAAGAAAAAAAAAAACTCTATTACGAGCCCCCAATTTTTGTTCTTTTCCGAAGAAGGGGAGGTAACCTTACACCTCGACCCATCTTACCGAAGCACCCCTCGATTTGGCAGCGCCACTCGTGCACCCTCCATCGAGTCTCGAGAGTCAGATGACTGCTAGAGAGTCACGGTCGTAACAGCGTCACGTTACAAAACATAATAGTTCAATGCCACCAATAAAGAAAAGAAATCAGCCCGGCAGCCTCAATATGTCATGTATCCCGTAGTCCTTGAGTGTGTGTTTTCTTGTATTAACTTTACGCTGTTTGTCTGTTTGTTTGCGGGGTGGGTTAGGGAGCTATCTGTTACTTTGTCCTGTACATTTGTCTCTGTGACCTCGATTTAGTCCCAGAAAAGTTTTCATTGCATTTTGTTTTAATAGCTTTTTTCACGAACATTCATCCCTTATGTAATAGACGTTTCTGGGTTTAAAGTAACTTGACATCCTAACAACACAAACACAATTTTTTAACTCTTGCATCCCCCACCCTCCTAACTCGCTTTACGTCACATCTTTCCTTCTTTCTTCCCCTTCCCCCTCTCTCTCTCTCTCTCTCTCTCTCTCTCTCTATCTATCTATCTATCTATCTATCTATCTATCTATCTATCTATCTATCTATCTATCTATTATCTATCTATCTATTATCTATCTATCTATCTATCTATCTATCTATCTATCTATCTATCTATTATCTATCTATCTATTATCTATCTATCTATCTATCTATCTATCTATCTATCTATCTATCTATCTATCTATCTATCTATCTATCTATCTATCTATCTATTATCTATCTATCTATCTATTATCTATCTATCTATCTATCTATCTATCTATCTATCTATCTATCTATCTATCTATCTATCTATCTATCTATCTATTATCTATCTATCTATCTATCTATCTATCTATCTATCTATCTATCTATTATCTATCTATCTATCTATCTATCTATCTATCTATCTATCTATCTATCTATCTATCTATCTATCTATCTATCTATCTATCTATCTATCTATCTATCTATCTATTATCTATCTATCTATCTATCTATCTATCTATCTATTATCTATCTATCTATCTATCTATTATCTATTTATCTATCTATCTATTATCTATCTATCTATCTATCTATCTATCTATCTATCTATCTATCTATCTATCTATCTCCGACCCTCTCTCTCTCTCTCTCGTTATTTACTACTCAGTAAAATGTTTGAATGTCCCCATATTACGCTGTTACCTCTCTTCCTGTCTCGTTCTCTCTGTCTGTCTGCCTCTCTGTCTGTCTCTCTCTCTCTCTTAATATACTACTCAGTAAGATGTTTCTTTATCTAAGTTAGAATGTCACCATCATACGTAAGTATCTCTTCTGTGACTGTCATTACTCAAACCCTAACACACTTTATTTCTTGTCTGTTTTCAGATGGCCGAGTGAGTCCAACATAAACTGACCGGTGAGAGTACTACATCCAACCGCCGGTCCAAGCTTGTATGTGCCAGTCTTCAAAGCAACATCGGACACTCCCTGCCCAGCCCTCTGTTTCCTCCATCTAGCAGTATCTCTTCAGTTGCATTGTGATATCACCTCAGCCCTGTCTGGGTCATTACCTCAGCCAGCTGACAAACTCTGCTTCTTGTGATTCAACCTGTGATCCTAGAGATAGAGAGGGAGAGACCCATGAAAGGCTTCAACGAATCAGCATGATGTCGGAAACCAAAGTTCTATGCGAGAGCTTCCCCAGGGGGACGCCCAACGGCACCGTGAACGGAAACAACAACAACGTGGACACTGTGGAGGGGGCCGCCACCGGCGAGCTGGCCAAGTCCAGGTCCATCGACTTGATCGTGCCCCGCGACGGCTCCGACGTGAGACGCAGCTCCTCCCACGGGCTCGACCTTTCCAAGGCGCCCGTAAACGGACATTTAGACGAGAGCAACGGTTTGGACCTGACCAAACCGGAAATGATCAGCGCTGGAAAGTACCCCCGCTCTTCAGACCCTACTCCGTACACGAACGGCATTCCATCAGACAATCAGCCAGCATCCGTGGCCATGACCTACGGGTCCGGCCGCTCCCTCAGTGCTGGCGAATCTCTGTCTCCTTTCCGGGCTGACCCCGTACCCAACGGTTACAGCCCGGACAACCTCGCCAACGGAGGCGCGTTCAAGTCTAAATATCCAGACTCTTACAACAAGGGTCTTGACCTGGATTCCAAATACGAGAGCAGGTTCGGCTCAAAGCCCTTTGAGGCCTCAGCGCCGCCTTCCTCTCCCCCGTCCTTCGCGCCCAAACTGTCGGAGCCCTACAAAATGAGCGAGAACTCGTTTCCCAAGCCAATGGACGCTTACAACAAGATATTAGAGGATTATGGAAATAACTCTCGGAACAACAATAACAACAATATAAATCCTGGTTCAAAGCTGGATGAGGATTACCCGAGCCCCGGAAAAATGTCTCTTGAACCGTACAGTAAGCTTGCGGACTCTTACGCCAAACAAATCGAGTCACTGGCCAACGGCTACAAACCCGAAGGGGGTTCATTTAAGCAAGAAAAACCTTCCTCCCCGTCCGGGTACAAGAAAGAGTCACCGCCCCTGATAGGATTCCCCAAAAGCGAGCCCCTCCTGACGAACGGAAATATCTATAATTCAAAAACAGATGCAGTGACCTCTTCGTCCTCGCAACCCACCGGCCAATCCCTTCCCAGTATTCTCAACTTCTCAGCCAGCCATCTTCGCGGCATGTCCTCAGGGGACGGCGGGCTCGCCAACTACTTGAACAGTTACGGCGGCGGTGATTCCAGGGGTGACAGGGGCGGCAGCCAAGGCGGGAGCAGCGACAGTATGTCTCGCTCCAGCCCGAACAACAAATTAGCCTGCAGGTTCTGTGGGAAGACTTTTTCACAAGCTGGGTATATTAAGGTAAGACTAGCAGGCCCGCACACAAGCACTGTAATTGAAAGACTAGCAGGCCCGCACACAAGCACTGTAATTGAAAGACTAGCAGGCCCGCACACAAGCACTGTAGCTGAAGTCTTCTTTTGCACAAGTTACCAAACTTTGAAATTTTTTTAAAGTTATAGTTATAGGTTAGCGTCGAGTGGTGAATGCATCACTGGGATGGGGGGGGGGGTGTCAGCGACTAAGCTTAGTTGAGGATAATGGAATAGTCTTCTCAAAGAATAGATTTATTTATTGGCCTTATTTAAATCAAAGAATTAGTATACCCCACCCACGCACACAATTTGAAGTTAGAATGTACAATTCAATTCCAAAACTGGATGCACACAGAGAGCTTAATTAAAAAAAAAACCGTTAAAACTTATGGGACGACATCGCTTATCGTCTTTCCTTGTATTTAAACCCGCTCAAACCAAGGCAGAACTAGAAAGTCCGAGAAATCTCCAGAGACGCAAGTTACATTTTGGTTTTATCCACACACACACACGCCAACACACCGCATTATTAACACATCTTGGTAGGGACTCGAAGCATCTAGAATCAATATACGAGTAAAAGCATTCAGTTTAAGTTCTGCAACCTTGACACATTTATTTATTTGACATTCAGTTTAAAGAAAGGACTATCACCAGTCGACTTGCACCTACAAGTTTAATTATTGTATATTAAGAATGAAACAGAAAGCGCGTGATTATACTGAATTCTGGGATTCAGCTTAAACCAATTTTTTTTCTATCTTGATTAATCTTGTGCAGTGACCTAACCTTTGGTATTATTTTATTTTATTGAAGCGCATTACCTTAAATGAGATACTGTCATGCGGATCGCAAAGTCACTGCACAGAAATCCCATATCATTTTAAACTCATTACAAGGAGATGCAGACGATGCAGTATGTCTCTTTCTGTTGACGTTGAAACTTCTTCTTCTTCTTGAAACAATTGTATGCTTTTAGCGTCACAGCCTACCGTCTGAGCCGGGTCAGGGTCAGAGACGCTATAGAACCTTAAATACCAGTCTTCATCGGGACTCGAACTTAGTCAAGTGCTTTGGGCAGCACGCTAGCAACAAGACACCTGAAAACAGTTTTGCACAAATGCGAATAGCTTTTTTTTTTCAAATGACAATATGGCGTCAGGCTTAAATCACGCACTGAGAAGTTCACCTCTAGCACATGGACTATGGTAAGAAGACTAAAAATAGCGGGGAAAAAAACAACACTAGTTCATAGTTGCACTTTTTTGTTGGCATTCTTTGGGAAGTTTGTCTGCCAAGAGATTCTCACCTGCCTTTAAGAGGCTCGAGAAATCCATCTTCGTTCAAATAAAAAATTTGAATTAAAAGTTTCCTTACTTCCATTTGGATTTAAACCCGAGACTAATAAGCATGAGTTCTTTTGCCTCACAAAAAAATGGGTACATACAAAAATGTCACGTACAAAAAAGTTTTCGGGGTCCCCCTCTCACCCCCCCCCCCTCTCCCACACACAATAAAAAAGTGAATGTTTGTTATGAAGATACATTATTCTTTTTCTTTCTGCTTCCCCCCCCCCCCTCAGGCCCACGAAAGGCTCCACACAGGAGAGAAGCCCTTCGCCTGCTCGGTGTGCGGGAAGCGCTTCAGCGACCCCAGCAACTGGAAGAAGCACGAGCGAGTCCACGCCAACAACAAGAAGCAGGGTCACCTGATGGACTCGCCGGAGACAAAGGTTGGTCCCTTTATGGCGAGTATAACTTTCACAGCCTTCACCGTCGTGTTGATGTCATTCTGTGTACGGTGTCATTTTGGTGTCATTTTGGATGTACATTTGGATGTTTGGTCTTGGAACGTATCTCTGAAACTGTCTTGCACATTCACTATTTCACTTGCATGCAACTGTTTTCTGGGCACTTTCTCTTTTCTTGACATCTAAACTCTCTTTCTTCCAGTTTTCCTTTAATTTTTCTGAAGTATGACATACTCTCCAATTGTCTTCCTTTTCGTTTTTGTGTTATATTTTTCTTTCCAACTTCTTTTCCACTTCGCTATCAATCCTTCTTTTTTTAAATATCTTTCTGTTTTCTGTCTGTCCTGTTTCTTTCTTATTTTTTTTTTAAACTATTCTTATCTTTCTTTATTTTAGTTGTTTTGTACCAGTAATTATAAATATTGTTTCTCTCATTTGTCCAATTAAATTTGCTAGATATTTTTGGGTTATTATCGGCCCCTGTAAGGGGAAAGCCGCACCGCTATTGGTTTGTGTAGTCTGGGTGTCACGTTTAGATTTTTGTCTGTCTGTTTTGTTTTTTTTGTCTGTCCTTCTCTCTTTCTCTTTCTCATATTTATGTAAACCCAATCTCTCTCTCTCTCTCTCTCTCTCTCTCTCTCTCTCTCTCTCTCTCTCTCTCTCTCTCTACTCTACTCTATCTCTATCTATCTAGATCTCAGCCTGTAGGCCTTAAAAAGGTTTATTTCTGGTTCTTTTAACTTCTTCCAAAATTTACCCAGGACATATCGATATTACAACTACGTCTGCTATAGTACAAATTGTTGTCTGCTACAGCCAGCCCATTGGTAGTCATCAGGTCTGTGAGACGTTTCCACTTTGGCATTGAACTTCCACGTTTTTCAGTGTTTGGTCAGTCAGACATTGACCAGATCCTCTTCGCGTTGTACGTGCTGGCCTCTTTTGACATGTAGTTTATCCCTCCCCTCTCACACTTTTGTCTCTCTAAAAGCCCCCAAACGAGACAGTAGAGAAATGGGAGAAAGTGAATTCTTTGATAGACTGACCGACTGACCTAGTCCCCAACCTAGGAGACGCCCACTAGTATTGACCAGTGAAACAGTTATTAGTGGTAGATGCCATGTTGACACAGGACGTGACGTGGCATTTCCTATTGACACGAGCCCCCCCCCCCCTTCTCCTTTCCACGTTCAGTTGGTGGAGAAAAAAAAAGTAAAAGCCCTGAGGCTTTGGCTTAGGACGTGGGGACGGGGGGGTGCACCTCATTCTGTTGGTAGCCCTCGCTGTCACGTCGGCAAGTCATTGGGGAGATGGCAAGTCTCGTCACAGAGTAGTGTATGTGTGTGTTTGGGGTATAAGATTGTGTTTCTTTGGTGCACCGCTGCATTGCAGTTCCTGTTAAGAAAGTTTAGACTTTATAACTTTAAGACTAAAGCCCGAGCGAATCTTTTTCAAGTGTCCAGGGGATTCTACTCCCCAGATCAACAGGGGTACAAGAGTATCGACCTTTTAAATTGCCAAAACATGATATAAACACCCTGAATGGATGATTAAACTCCTTAAAAATAGAATCATTTGCACTAATCTTCGATGTTCCGGTTTTATTCCGGGTAAAACTTGAAAGGTAACTCAATGGAGAGAAAAGAAACGAGAGAGGAAGACGTGTGAGCAGGCAGTGGACGACTGCGACCACTACATTTATTGACATGCACCGCTCGGTGGACAAAACAAAAAAAAAAAAAACAGTTCTAATAGAATTTAACGATTCGAATCTAGTTTCCATCTATTTTCAGTGTTGTCCGAATTTAGACGTGTTGGCTCGTTAGCGACGTTCCTGTTATAATTGTGTTACTTTCCTTAGGGCCTAATACAGAGTTATCTTATGCTCTTATCACTTTGAGGTCCCGTAAAATGATATCATGGCTTCATTTCCATGACATAAGCGCATTTCTAAATGTGCCTAAACCAGCTAATTCTAACCAATATTATTTCTGATGTGTTGACACCGGGAAGCATTGGCCGGCCATACTTTCCTACTTTCACCTCTATAAAATATACAATTACTGTCAGTTCTTGGTGTCCTACTCAATGCATCTAAGTTGGCGGAGGGTGTCTTTTAAAGTTTGATCATAAGTACGTTGGACAGGGCATGCTGTATTGACATTAAAACAATTCCTACGCACTGGCACGTAAGCACGCACGTGCGCGCGCGCACACACACACTTGTACCACACGATGAAGAAAAGTTCAATTTTCTGTAATGGGAAAACTGTCAAAACCAGCCAGCTACAAAAAAAAAAATCGAAACTCACCAAGAGGACCAGAACTAAATACACACACAGACGCATACACAGACACGCGCACACACAGTGGAATGACAAGTGTATGCAAAAGATTTGATAGGGTTACGTGTTGACGCTCTGACTACTCGCTCTGACCTTGATGCTAGTCTTGTCAGTCACGGACTTCCCTCACACACCCCAAACCTCGAGCTGGCTGGCGAGAGTCTTTATTGTGGGGATGACAGGGTGTCAAAACTGCCACACAATGGCACGATACTGTAGTGCCGATGTCAGTAGTTACTACATGACAGTGTCAAGTAAATAGGAAGAACTGCTTGGTCAGTCACGTTAATGAATTGATGACTTTAGTAGCTCGCTGACAAGTTGACTCATTAATGATAGTTCCTCGCTGGCAATTAATTTATTAATGATAATGACTCGCTGGCAATTAATTCATTAATATCGAAGACTGGCTGACAATTGTGACTCATTATTGAAAATGACTCGTTGACAACCGTGACTCATTAATAATAATGGCTCGCTGACAATCGTGATACATTAATGATAATTCACTGAAATATATTTGATGTAGAATTTCTAGAAACGTGAATACATTTCTCGAGTACAAATCTAGCCACCGTTTGGTAGGCATTCATTCATGAGATCCCCTCGGGTAGTTGTGTGTCGCTTTTGAACGCTTGAAAAACAAACGTATTATTTTGGGAGTGGTTTGCTTCGTGGTTGTTGATATCTACTGTTTGCAAATTACCGTTTTGACCGTATGAAAAAAAAAACAACACAAAAAAACAACACTTTCGTCCGAGGATGCAAAGAGAGATCGTGGTTGCTTTTCAAATAACAACGTGAAAGTAAAATGGTTCGCATCTGCCCTCGACGGTTGCACTACAGAGTGAGTTGGGCGCCTGGACTCAATGCTCTACATCCTGTCACACTAGACGTACAGCTACGTGAGATGAACCAATCACAAATCAGTCATTTGAAATGAAATAAATACAATTTTGAAAAAGCTAGATGCAGCGAATTTTCGTCGGACTTGAAAGCTACAACGACACGGGGAAAAACGCACGGTCAAACCGTGTAGTGTGCATGCGACGTTATAGTGAGCATAAGATAATTTTTTTTACGGAAATGTTGTTTTTTTTTCCCTTGAGACCTTGAATATGAGATTGACACTTTACAGAACAATTAGATCAATTAGATAATCATTATATGTCATCAGTTAGGCCAGGTTCACATCGAACTTCACCTTCACTTTTACCTATGCCTTGGTCTGCTGGACCGTTGGGGCACCACACAAGATCTGCCAACCTTCTTTCTCCATTCTTCTCTGTCATTTGCCTTGGATAGAATATCATTCTGATATTCTTTCTGAAAATATTGAAACCTGCCTTTTTACCTGCCTGGGTGGAACACTTCCGGAGACCGATTTTGAGTTTGTGTTTCCACACAAACTGTCTTTCTAACCTTGTTTCTTTTGAATTCGTGATCTGTGTGTGTTTGTGTCTACCCTCTCAATCTACTGACGCCTCTACAATAAGCCTCTCACGAACCCACTGTTGCAATCTTCACTTCCTGTCCCATAATACTTTGCAGACAATTTTAAAAAAACAACCTAGAACCGCGACGTGGACTAGGGGACATAAATCAGTATTTTGTTGATCAAACCGTGTTTTGAGAAAAGACAAAAGTTTTTATATTGTGTCTTTAAAAAAAAATTCAGTTTCAACTTTTATGTAGATCGAATTATTAAATTTAAATTTTGCTGAACAAAATGCAATTTATAAAATAAAAAAATATTTTTAAAAACTAACAAGATTTGGGACTTGAACCCCTGACCTTCCCTTTTAAAGTTTGATGTTCTACCAACTGAACCAAGCGAGTTTTACTAATATCGAAGGAAATTACATACAAGAAGTAAAGTGCTTAAAATTGAAGTATAATCTAGTACAACAGCTCTGTAAAATAATAATAATAAAAATAGTTTTTAGAATTCGATCTAGATTAATGTGCTTCAGATTTGCTGCAAGAGTTTTTGTTGGATTTTAAGTTTTTGATCTTCCAAACATGTCCTTCTAGATCGACTCTATACAATATAGACTATTTTAACCAGGTAGATACTTGTTATCCCAATTAAAACTTACATTGATATATTGGTAGGCATACGGCTCTAACTTTAAAAAAAAGTTACTTCACAGTCTAAAGAGAACATTGAGAGTTTTATTATACTTGAGTCGGACGTTTCTCAGACGTCCCTTCACAAATGACGTTTGTTACGTCCTGGTCCAAGCCTCCTTCAGGATGGCGGCGCTAGCGTTCGAATCAGGGACTATGAAGATTACAGTCAGGGGCGCATACCACACCATTTAGAAAACATTCAAATGAACGAATTGAAAAAAGTATCGTTGGCCACATTCTATATGTGTTTCAAAGTCTGTGAGTTCATATTCATATAAATACACTTCACTGTAGAGATCATCACTTTGGGTCTATTTACTTGAGTGGTTGATATTTCAATTTATTATTACTATTTGTTACCGGCTTTAATTGGATTACTATTTAAATTGTTTTGAAAGGGTGAATTTATTCCTGCGGGATAGTATTATGGTTGGTTTGGACAGCTTATATATATAATTCTCTTCATGGCTCAAGAGTAATGGAAAGATCACTCTTTATTTCTGCAAGTCGGACGGATTAGAGTTACCCCACGTTATTTTAGAGGCGAATAAAAAAAGAGGGGGCGGGAGAATAAGTAGTATACATATATTAATGACACAGTAGTGCCTATACGTTTTTTTTTTTGTTTTTTTTTGTAAGATGTCTTCCTATCCTCTTGTCAGTAATTTATTCGCATGCCCTTAGAGTATTGCAACCATGATTAACTATCAAACATTTAGATAACTTTTTCAATCAAGGGAAAATCACCAAAACATGGTCAACCGTCAGACCCTTTGGTAGCTCTTATTAAACACACGGCAAAACTCTTAGCTCATGGGGAAGAACTCTTAAATACATGGGGGAGGGGGGAGAGGCCCTAAACTCATATAAACCAATGGGAACTTCTAAATTTATTGGAAACTCTAAAACACCCATAAGGAAACACACATAGGGAAACTCTTAAACACCCACAGGGAAACACACATGGAGAAACCCTGAAACACCCATAGGGAACTCTTAAGCACACATAAGGAACTCTTCAACATATGGGCAACCTAAAACACATATATATGTAGTTCTTAAAAAAGTGGCAATCTTAACACAAGGGGAATGAACTCTTACACAACTAAGGGATCGAACTCTTTAGCACACTGAAAACTTTTAAGTACATGGGGGTCAATTAACTCTAATATTTTTCTTATGAATCGACGACTGTGGACAAAAAAAAAATAATGGCCCTAATTATTGACCTCTTGGATATTTGTGTTGTTTTTGTTGTTGACAACTTTCACCGCTTCTCTATCAAGGTGAAGAATTTGTTCCAGAAATCCATACCATCTTTCGTGGCGTCCTCTCTCCACCACAGACTGGCTCTGCGGATGGACCCTGGCGGACCAATCATGTGCAAGATCTGCGGGAAAATGTTCTCCAGCCAAAGCAGCCTCAGCACTCACAAACGCATCCACACCGGAGAGCGACCGTATAGGTACAATTATGAGTAGCGGGCTATCTGGGGGCCCAGCCACGAGCTGTCTGGGACCCCTGTTGGTGGCTGAAATAAACTATCATTAAATGACTTCTCTCATAGCTAGCTAAACTAATTACTTAGGCAATGCCTAGATTCTAGCAGATACTTTCACTCTGTTGTAGCATTACTGTAAATTGATGCAGAAAAGAAATATAGACATGAAATACAAGTTTACTATTAAATTTTCAAGAATTAGATTTCTAAGATAAAAATTTCTTTTTCATTAGGAAAAGCGATAGATGCTGAGAATATGTTTAAAATCTCAAAATTTTTTGGCGCCCTATTCCTCGTGCACCCACCGCCACTGAATCTCTCTCCGTGTGTTTTCCCCAGATGCTCCTCCTGTGGTAAAAGTTTCACACAAATTGGTACCCTGAGAACACACGAGAGGATACATACAGGGGAGAAACCTTATATCTGCAAGGTGGGTGCCACGCCTTTTTCCTTAAGTCTGCTCGATGAGCTGTCGTAGAGTAGTAAAGGCGCGTAGTCGGCCTGTTTCATAGGTGGGTGACACGCCTTTACTTTTGGCCTTTTCAATGCCGGGTCGCAACATGGACGTCAAGTCTTTTTCGGTGTTGCACAATTGCACAGGCGTTTGGCGGCATGTCTGTAAGGTGGATGGCACTTAGTTTTACTGAGTACTAAAAGCGTAGTCAGTCTGTTTTGCAGACACGCCTTTACTTAGGTCTGCTCAGTAGAGATAAATGCTTAAGGTAGATAGGGAGTTGTCAGTCTGCTGTTAAAGCATCGTGTCAAAGTCAAATCTATAGGCAGGCTAATTAGGTTTTAAAATTTATTTAATTTGCTTTGGCGGAGGGGCTTTAGCTCAGTTACAATGTTATTTTTTTCAAAATGTTGGTAGCGGGCTTACTCTTGCAGTTTTAATTGAATATATGTAGGCGTTGTGGTCTTTGGCTGGCTCAGTCTCTCTGAAGGACAACAGATTCTTTCCATGGAGTCCAGTGTCCACCTCTCACCTAACAACTAGCTACGTTTGAACGGTTGCTCTACAAACTGGTTGCGCGTGTTCATTCTTGTCAACTTTGGCTATCTCGTAGGATTTCGAGATGCAGTGATAGCTGACAATGATCCAACTACAAACAAACAAAAAAATACGCAATGTGTAATGCTGCTATTGGAGAAATACGTATATGGTCTGCTCAAAAAGAAATTGGTAGGGCTACTCAAGGGTACTTTTTTTTACTCAAATTACTAATTGAAAGGTCTACTCAAGGGATACTACTTTTGCATAACAAATTATTGAAAGCTCTGGTCGATGGATTATGCCGGTTCGGTTTGACCATTCTCTACATTTTAGACCACATCCTCCTGACGCGCTTTCACTCCCTCCACAGAGGTGAAGCTTTGTGAACTAAAGATTTATAAACATCTGTTGAATGTATTAAAAACAAGTCATAGAGACCTTGTTTAGACTCAATACGTATATTTGAGCCTGTGACATCACTCGATGAGCTAATGTCAAAAGTCACATTTCTACGAGCTCTAGCTCAAAGTGGCTTGGGTTTTTTGTTTTGTTTTAATTCTCTCCTGCTTTCAAAGATCTTCACCCAGTAATTAATAAACATTATATTCCTTTATGCCCTGGTCGTTTAATGAGAATTTGTTTTCTTTGCTTTCAAAAAGAGAGAGAAAAAAGAAAAAAGAAAGTTGCCACGGGTGAGGATAATTAGAACCTGGCCGTGTTGAAGCGATTTCACTCCTCCCAAGGTGATCAAAGACTTGGCGACCAACGACTCCGCTGGTCATTAGAATCAAAGATGTGAAACCTATGGGAAGAGATTTAATCCCGTGTGTTGTAATTCAGCTTTGGATGATTGGGTGGTTGAGATGAAAAAGATTTTTTTTTTTTAAATTACAAATAGAAATGTGGGTGTCCAGCTTCCGGTATTAACTGCGAAACGTTTTGTCTGGTATCAGTGTCTCTGTGTTGAAATCGCATTTGTTGCTAAAATCTTATGTGTTTACGTGAAGGGTTCGAATCCCTTTTTGTTTATTTGAAAAACTAAGTTTTCTAAGCCATGATTCTGTTATAAAATTTGGCGGGAACGGTGCAGAGTTTAACATAAGAACACTTCTAACTACAGTTGGGTTAGGTTAATCAGACTACTCCTGGGCACGGTCATTTTGTTCCAACAAACCTTCTGTCCCATTACATGAACCTTTTATGTGTTACAGGTATGTTTCGGTGGCTTAGGATTCGCCCCCAATAAGAAGCTGCTCCAATTATTCAATTGTCCGTATAAATGGAAACGACTGTAAATATGAGATGATGAGTCTCATTCTACATCCAATCAGCGTCAACTAAAAATGTTGTCAAATTAAAAATGTTATATGACAAGTCTTTTTGCTTTTCTTAAGGTGTAAATATGCTTTGCACAATCATTACGTAACCCTAGTGTCATTTGATTATCATTGCGTGCACGTTGAATACCTTTTACTGTCACGTGACATTTCAGTCGCCATACGTTGTGCCAAAACATCGACTGTACAATCTATATACAGCACTGTCTTGTGTTGTTGTTGTTGTTGTTGGTTTCCGTTTTTCTCATTTTCGTGAAAGATGAATATTTCGTTTTGAAACAAATTGAACAAAGTATATTTTCTAAACAAAGCTTCTCTAAGGGAATAACACCAGAATCACTGGCATATATCTCACTCAATACGGCATGAATAAGCTATCTTGTTTTAAAAAACAAAAGCTTATCTTAGGAGAATAACCACAAAATCTCAGGCATATATCTCAGTACTGAATGAATAAGCTCCCTTTTTTCTTTATAAAACAAAATAAATTAATTATTTTTGTTTATTGATTCATGTATTGTCAACGACTAATTGTGGCGAAATTTAAACTTGAATCGAGCATTGGAAGTGGGAGAAAAAACAAAGTGTACAAAACATAATGAGGGGAATAACTCCACATATGCCGCCACTCTGGCTTTCAGACAAACCCGAGTTTACGTTTCTTTGTGTGTCTATGAACTTCAGCACTAAAGTATATTAAATGTTCATGGCATTCTCGCCTCTTGTACCTTTGCAAAACTTGTGCTACTTTGTTCATGGTCTTCTTATTATATGTATTTTTATTATACATGATTGGTATAACATTACGAACCCTGATTTATCCCTTCTGTCTGTCTGTCTGTCTGTCTGTCTCTCTCTCTCTCTCTCTCTCCACATCTAACTAAAATGTATTTTAATTAATTAAACTCAGATCAATGTAAATGCTTTAGAAACCACGCATGTTTTTGTTTTTGTCGAATTTAGTAGTAACCTTTGATTTTTTTTACATTGTTTCATTTCTTGACCCCCCCCCCCTTTTTTTTTTTTATATTTTCTTAATTTTTCTCTTTGCCGTAATTTTGTTGTTCACTTTGTGTGTGTGTGTGAGTTGTTCATTAGACCGGGTGTTCCAAAACGATCCTGTGCACGGACTGAAAACAAAATGTTGGATATACTTTGAGCTATCAGTCGCGCGCGTGCGTGTATGTGTGTGTGTGTGTGTGCGTATGAGAGGAATGTTGTTGAATAAAGCCGGAAAGATATTTGTTTGTTGTTTCATGACAGCCAGGGAGTGTGTGTACCAATACAAACTTTTTTTTACCTGAACGTTCTGTTCCCCCCCCCCTCCCCCCCCCCCCCCTTCCCATTCCTTTTGTTGAAACCTTGTCCTTTGGTTTATTGATGGAAGCAGCAGATTGTAAAAGTTGGTGTTGGGACACACGACGAGACCAGAACTGAAGGTGTCTGGAAGTGATACGTAAGAAGTTGTTTACAAAGCTTATCTCAACTCTGTCCGTCTGGGTGGGTTTTTTTAAAAGTTTGTTTCTATTCCGTTCTCGGATCAAGTTGAAATTTGGCATATTTATTCAAATAGTCGAAGACCATACACGAATCCATAAAAAAAAGTTAATCAAGTAGAGGTAACTTACACAAACGCTGCATTTCCGCAAACCTCTGATGATTGCCCTTATATAAGCTTTTGTTTTCTAAGTATTCTTTTATATTTTGCTTGTTTTCAAGCTAAGGTGATTGTGTATGTGCCAGTGGGTGTTTGTGGTTATCTATGTGACTAAGAAAATATTGCACCCGAAACAAAGTTCAACCATTTTGAAAAAAAAAAGTAAATAAAAAAAATATTTTAAAAGCAACAGGAAGAGAGACCTTAGTCCTTTGCACCCCCCGTCCACCCACCTCCTCCTATGCCCAACTGCAGTGCCAATTATAATAAGTTCATCGTTGAAGATAAAGAAAACAAACAAAATGAGAAACTTTCTATTCCATTTAAAAAGTTACATTCAGACAATTTTTTTTTTTTGGGTTGAGATAAATAAAAATGTACAAGCTAATAAGCATGCCCTAATTAAATTAGCTTTTTTGTTTTGTTGTATGTCCGAGTACAGAACGGAAGTATATAATTTTTTTTGAAGCGCACTGCGCATGTCGGAAAGGAATGTTCCGGAAGCAAGAATGATGCTATTGTGTCTCCACTTGATGGGGCACGAGGAGAGAAAAGATGAAACGTTGTGTATAAAACTAAACAAGTAATTTTTAATTTTTTTTTCTTTCGTCCAGGTCTGTGGCCGGACATTCGCACAAAGTGGGAGCTACCGCATGCACGAACGACGGCATATGGCGGACTCCATACAGAGATGTCATATATGTTACGCCACATTCTCCTCTTGGCAGGACCTTCAGCGCCACATGGCGTCGCACCCACAGGTGAAATATTACGTCATTGTAATTCAGCACAGTGTAACATCCTTGTAACAGTTAAACTTTCATTGTTTGGCCATTTAGCCGATTAAGCTAACCATCAAGAGTCTAACCTTCCTACAAGTAACCAAACAGGCTCGGGGTTGTTTGTTGTTTTTTTTTAAATCTTTATAATTCTTTAAATTGGAGCAAGATGTCTGTTCAACTTTAAAGCCAACCCGATAACCATTAGGTCTCAAGAAAAACAAATGGGATATAATTAGGAAAGAAGTGAGAACTACTAGGCCTACCCAGAACAGCAAATAAATCTCCTCTGTTAAATATTATAACAATTTCTACTAAATAACTTGCAAACTTTCATTAGGTTTAAAAGGTTAAATATAAAGTATGACTAAACTGGACGGCTATTACGAAAACACAATTTTCCTATAAATTTGACAGTTTATGGTTTATGCATATCTTTAACGAAAAAAAATATTACTTAATTGGTCACAGTGAAAACTCTGGTTTGACCGTTATAATATATATATATATATATATATATATATATATATATATATATATATATATATATATAATCATCTTTAAGTTAAATTTGGTTTACGCCTTTTTTTTTAATGGAAAGATTTCTTATATCTTGCAATAATGATAATAATCTTGCAATAATAATTACAAGAAAAATAAAGAATAAGATATTATTACCAGGCTGTCTGGTCCAAATCATGTACACGTTAGTTCTCCCACTTTCCGTTCTCGGATCAAGTTGAAACATTGCACAATTATTCTTTCTCGGTGACAAGTGATGAATGTATTTAAAAACAAATTAACCAATTAGTTAATTAGTCGTAATTAATTAATATTGTTTTATATGGAAAATGTACTAGGCCAGCGGGATCTAAGCCTTGCAAAATGAGAGCTATTGCAGCGATTGAACGGAGCTATTTCTCCCTCCCCTCCCAAAGTGCGAATGTGACTCTGGTCGACATGCAGGACAGCAGACGCGTAAAAGAGGCAAGACCAGGAAAATGACTTCTGCAAATGTGTGCAGTTTTTATTGATTAAAAATATTTGATCCTTATATCTGCGAAGCTAGACATCCTGACGTACATTCTATTATGATTCTTTCATTAAAAACAAGACTGAAAGGCTACGTATGCACAGAACTTAAATTCTCTCTAACCCTAGGTATAATTCAACTCTATGATAATTGAACTACTCTTCGCAAAGATAGTTTTATACTTTAACACATAAACATACTAAATATTGTCCATTCATTTCATATTTTAATAAAATACCCCCCCCCCCCCAAATTTGTTTTTCAAAAGCATTTTTACAAACTTTCGTTTGCTATTTCTGCGAAGCCGTGTCGATATACATTTTAATAGTTCCATTCATGTGTCACGCACGCCTTACATGCGCAGTGTGTTCACAGGCTAATGAGGATCATATGGGTGATATTAAATATATTAACATAAAATAATTAATAAGCTTATTGAACCTTAAATTCAATCTTAAGCTTATTGAGCTTTAAATTCAATCTTAAACTGATAGATCAAGAATGTTTAGTGAAAGTATATGTATTTTACTTAATTTAAACACATGTATCTAAGTTTAATCTTGGTCAAAAACTATATTAGACTCTAAATCTAGATCTCAATATATATGCAGGCAAATCTTTTTGTAACAAAAATGTATGTAGGTCGATTAGCTATTTTAATAGCACCATTCATACTATTTTTTTACATTCACTCAGTCGTTTTACTTATAACATTATTGTTTTGTTTAGATGTTTCTAATTATTATTATAGCTTTTATTTAGCGCTACTTTCATGCTTATAGCATGCTCAGAGCGTTATGGTCCAATCACATTTCTGGACCAGTGGGGAGGGGGTATCTGGGAGAAGGTTTTCCGTGCTGCCTTTAGGTTCTCATAAACACAGCTCTACTCAATTCTGCCCAGCCTCGAGCCCCCTTCAAAGGTAGCCAAGCCAAGTTCAAGCGTACTTAGCCCCTCGAACATGCTTCCCACAAACTATTCTAATACACTACATCAGTGACACGCTGGCCGCGGGTAATATATATATATATATATATATATATATATATATATATATATATATATATATATATATATATATATATATATATCGTATATGTTATCTTATTAACTTATGTTTATATGTTGTATGTATATATCCTTACAGGTAACGCAGGCTATCTTAGAGTTCGAAGAAGGCAATCAAGGCATTATTGATCGATTAAACTCTGGTGACCTTGGAGGACAACTTGGGGATGGAAGTATAGGTCAATTGGGTCACCCTGATAGTGACGGTCAAGGTCATGGTCACTTGTTACAAGGTGAGGGAGCATCCTTAATGATTACTTTTATGTATTATTACAGGATATGTTTGTTATTGGGTGGGGTATTATTGGATTCCAAATCTCTTAAACGTATTTGTTATCTAACATTCACAGGAGACTCCAGGGACCTGGGCGTGCCACATCCACGCTGCCCTCCCCCGCCACTTATACCAGAATCATTGTTGCTTGAGTCAGAGGCAGCGTTCCATGTCCAGTCACAAGGTCAGTCTTTGAGTAGTTCATTGTAATGGAGGTCATATTTTTGTTAGCTAGCGTCCTTAAACTGACATACCAGACGTGATGTTCAAGTCACATGATGTTAGTCATGATAACAACAACAAAAATATAACCTAATGTCGAGTACTTGCCATTATTCATTATTAATGATCTACAAGTTTTAATCATTTTTTATATATCAAAAAATAAGATGTAAAATGACCGGAAACTGCAAGACTTGAATAGTGCCAATGTGATATAAACTCCCAAGTCAGTAAGTCCATGTTTTTATTTGTTTCTTTCTGGTCATCCCCAGGTCTGTATCACTCTCCTGGTCAGCTGCCTCCGTTCTCGTCCATTCTTCCGTTCCGTCACCACCCTGGTGGTCCACCAGCGTTTCCTCCAAGCTTCCCTTCAGCCCTTGGACTGCTGGGGCCGCAGTCACTTCCGGTCACATCCAACGCAGATTTCTTGACCAAGCATTCATTCTTCAACGCCATGTTGGGCGGGCCGCAGGTAAGCTTAGCCTTTAACACACCGAGTGCATTTTTTTTCTTTAGCAGCTTCATACTTTTGTTGTTGTTTTTAACGAGACAGCACATCTTAGGGAATTGTTTTTTAGATAATGTTGTTTTTTTTTTAAGTATGTTATAATTATAGCTTCTATTTAGCGCTAGTTTCATGCTAATAGCATGCTCAGAAGGCTAGGGTCCCATCTCAGTTGTGGACCAGTTGGAAGGGGGGGGGGTATCTTGGAAAAGGTTTTCCTTGCTGCCTTTAGGGCTCAGTAGACACAACTCTGCTTGAGTCGGGTGTCGAACCCCATTCATAGGAAGCTTAGTTTAATCGTACTTAGCCTCTCGACCACGCTTCCCAAGTTTCCTAAGTGGTATTGAGTTTACATCTTAGCAAGTTTGTTCTGCATAGCTCCAAGATGAATGGTGTACTGGTGTATATAGATTAAGCCGAATCAAAATCTTGAAGAAATAAATATGAAATGTTTTTGAACAGACTTCTTTTACAAAACAACAATATCTTGTATTTGTAAATGTGCACAACTTGAAAGTAGATATATGTAGAATTACTTTAACCCCTAAAGTGCTGTGTTTTTTTTTTATTTTTTTTTTACAAGAGTGCATACAAAATGGAATTACAATTCTAGTGTTTAGGGGCTAAACTACCACACGCGTCTAAAGGGTTAAATGAATTGATAATTTTTAACAAAATCTAACTTTTTGCAAATATATGTCTTTTGTGTCTCACGTCTCTTGATTATCTCCCCTTCAACTTCCACACCAGTCCTTATTTTTCACTTGAATTACGCCAGACCACCTCGTGGTTGCATCAGAAACTATTTTACCTTCACAACCTTAACCTCCGTTCTATTATCAGTGTGAAGGTAAATTAAAGTTCCCCTTTCAGACCTTGTGGTCTATAGGACAGATGATGTAAAGGTCGTCTGTTTCTGTGGCCTACGGTTAACAAGGGTGTCGGGTGGCCAGCACAACGACCAACCGCCTTTACTTTTCCCCAACTAATGTCAGGTACCCATTAGAGCTGGGTGGACTCAGAGGCGCCCAAAGAGCCCGAAATTAAATATCCCAGGATTCAAACCCAGGACCCCCAATTCGGAAACCAAGCCACCGCTCAGCCACCGCGCCTCCATTTCATTATAGTTGCATCATAAACACGCCACGTTCACTCCATAAGAACTGGAAAGTCGAAAGTTTAAACCCTTTTAGAGGCCACGGAATTGTTATGATTGATTTGATGTCAGGACTAAACTGAGTTAATTCAGCACTAAACGAATACCTTGACCAGACGGATAAAGTAAAGAGCGGTTGGTACATGTGCTAGTCTATAACACACTGGTCAACCATTGGTATGGATAGGAGATTTAACAAAATATGACCCTCCCCAGAAACATGATTTTTTTTTATACAGTTCCTACAGCTTGATCGGAATGTTTTCTTTAATGTTTAGTAAAGCCAATGTATTTTTTTTCCTCCGTGATTCTAACCTTTCAATCTAAGCTTAGCAGATTAACGCCGTACCTCACAGTTATCCCGTATCACAGTTTAACTAGATAAAACTAAGAGCCGATCCGCCAAAATGTATTTTTAATCGCTTTTTTTTTTTGTTTCCTACGCCAGATGAAACATGACGCCCTGGCCAAACTGTCTCCCGGATACTCCACCCAACCGCCACAGCATCATCTTCAGCAGCAGCAGCTCCTTCAAGAACAGCAGCAGATGCCCAAGTCTCACGAGAATAGCGACGGCACGGACGTGGTTAGCACCACATCGGCCGGAAAGAGGAGCGAGGCCGAGCAGAGAGCTTCCAGCCGATCCTACAGCCCAGACCGCAGGCCGGAGCTGGACCCGTTGAGCTTGCTAAAGGACGACAAAGAAAGCCCGGCGTTCGGTAGGAGCGTGTCCAGCGACGATGGCCTGGCCAGTCCCGATGACCACAACATGGAGACCAACGGGGAGGATGATCTGGCCCACGAGATGGGAGATAACGAAAATGACGAGGACACGGACATTGATGACCGATACACCAATGACAGGGGCAGTTACTCGTCCACTTCTCGCCGCTTCAGTCCCAGCGAGGACAGAGATCGCCACAGGGAAAGAGAGAAAGACAGAGAGCGAGATAGGGACCGGGAAAGGGAGCGAGAAAGAGACAGGGAGAGAGACAGAGATCGAGACAGAGAGAGGGAAAGAGACCGTGAAAATCGAGAAAGGGAAAGAGAAAGGGACCGAGACAAAGACAGTTTTAGGTCGAGAAAGCGAAGCCGCAGTTTCGAGCGAGAGAGGAGGGACAGTCTGAAAGAGAAGAATTCAGCCAGTGGAAACTCTGGAAGCAGCAGCGGAATGGGTCAAGCCGGACATCGGGATACCGAGTACAGCAACGAGGAAGAGCCGGAGAGAGATGGCGACTACTACGACCAAGACCGAGGCTACGAACAAAGCCACAGCGGCCGAAGCAGTCGCGACAGCCGGCATGATGGCATCTTCGACCACATCCAGGCCAAGCACAAGGAGGACAGCCCAGGGGCGGCGCCCCTCAACGCTGGCGGGAGCAGCGAGACTGGGGACCTTCGACCACCCAAGAGGCTGATCGAGCGTCAGAACCTCAACACCCGCATGATCCCTTCCTCCTCTTCCAGAAAGCAGCGGCACCCCATGCGTAGGTTCAGCAGCGCTGGGAGCGAGCAGGAGTCTCCACAGTCCACGTCCAGCCTGCCGGTCAGCTCCACCACGGCTGAAGCCATCGAGCGCGGGGACCTGGACGACAACGACCTGGTGGTCTTCCTGCTGACCAAAGGCCGGGTCCACAAATGTGTTCACTGCCACATGATATTCAAAGACGCGTCCCTGTTCCTACTGCACAACGGCTTCCACGCCCACGATGAGCCGTTCCGCTGCGTGGTCTGCGGGTCCGTGTGCAAGGACAGGATAGACTTCAACTGCCACCTAACCAGTCATATTAAATGACTACCACCAAAAACTATGCTCAAATAACTTGTGACTTTTGATCAGCAGACGACAACCTAGCCAGATGTCTCGCAGCACACTCCACACTCCAATGGAAAAAAAAACACACCAAAAACTCAAGTGGCATATACTTGTACATATTGTAATAAAATGATAACCTTAATTGGATCAAATCATCAGTCTCATTAACAACTTTATATAAACCTAAATGGAAACGATTCGGATTGAAAAGCAGACACTAAGGTTGAATTTACCTACATATTCAACTCAAAATATCTCTGGAGTTTCCCAGCATGGACACTTCAGAATCAAGATGCGGACCAGTATCTGGTGCATTGTGTGCTGTCCACTAGTTCCCCTATAGTATCGGTGTTGTCCACTGTGGTCAGTGTAGTCAATGGCTAGTTGTGTGATATTGTACACTCAAAAGTGCCATATCATAGAACACTGTCTGGCTTTCACTTTTTATTTTCGTATTCTCATTCACTTTGTACTCTTTAGTTTCGTAAAAAAAAAAAAATTTTCTTCTAAATACACTTTTTTTTTTCTGGTTTTTCTTTTATGAAATTTTGCATAACATTTTTTGTGACTCGACTGTTTCACCGTGAGAAACTAGATCTGAAATGTATACAATAAAAAGGGAACATTTGAATGCGTACAAATTTTGGTCCACGCATAACTTAACCAGAAAAAAATAAAAATGGGGGGAAATGACCATGACTTCATTTGCTGGATTTCTTTTACACATGACTTACAGGGTGACAATAGTCGTGTCTATTCCAAAGTACCGGTACCTCATTGATGTAGTCTGTGTACTTTTTTTTTTATAACTAGGTCAAAGCACTATAATTAGAGCAACGACTGCGGGCGAGATCTTAGTGTAATAACTTGACTTCAAACTAGGTCACTAAAATAAATCTCCCATTGGGTCTTTTTTTTAAATGCTAATTCCTAGTAGGTCACCGAAACAAGTCTCTCTTCCCCCTTATAATTTCCTTAGTGGAACATGTGTAGGCCTATTGCTTACATCGGGTCAGCTTTTTTTTTTTTTATGTCGCTCCAAGAGAACAGGACACTGACTGCTTATTGATATTCACGTGAACACGACGTAGTTGATATTGATATATATATATATATATATACACAATGAACATTCATGTAAAAATATCTTTTTTTTTTCATTTGTTGTTGAGATGCAATAGAATAGACAATTTAGCTGTTGTTTTATCCTCGTCGTTGGTTGACTTCATTACTGTTATCTATTTTAACCTGTTGTTTTTTTTTCAAATATGTTTTATTTTGTGTTAAACAAATAACAACTGGAATCTCAAAGTATACTCACTAATCGTGAAATGTGTGTTCGCTATAAGTGTATAAATATTTATAATGTACATAGACACATGTTATGGAGAAATGTCTACAAAGGATACATTAGTCTGTATATATAGTGTATGTTCATATAAAAAAAAAAGACTCATGACTTTCCCCCCACCTCCCCCCTCCCCCCCCCCCCTGCATATCATGATACAACGTGTATAGTTGTATTCGATGGACCAAAATATTGAAGAAGAAATTTAAAAAAACAACTGTGTTACATTTGTTGTATTTGTCGGCGGCTCTTGACCACCTGACCACTGAAGGGAGGTAACGCTCTATTCTATAATGACCCTTAGGGCTAATTTCTTTAAAATGGGTGTCCTTTCTTCCTAGCTAGTGCGAACTGGTATCTAACAAACATTTTTGTTTTGTGTGAGGTCGTGAGTTTTGGGGATAATTTCATTTCGCAAGGTTGAGAGTTTATCAGTTTATAGCAAGGTGAGGACTGAATGAACCCCCACCTGCCTCTCTTCTCTCTCCCTCCCTCTCTCTCCCTTTCTCTCTGTTTTTCTCTCTCTCTCTCTTTCACAAACCACCGACTTGAGCGTACTGCCCTCTGGACGTACTAAATGTTTAGAGCCGGGCCTGGGGTCTCAATTAAAAATGGAGATATCTAATTGTATACAAGCTGTCTCTGTCTCATCAAGTAGCTCCCCCCCCCCCCCAGGTGCCACTTCCTTTTTTTTTTTATTTACCCACAAGTGCTCTACAAGATAGCGCTCAGCCTGCACCCGTAGAGAGGTCACGTCCGTTGTGTGTTGACAAATCTTTTAGGAGTTTATATTGACATGGGAAACCATCCTCTCTGTGTTTATTTATAGACTTTTTTTTTTTCTATTAAAATTTTCAATTTTGAACTTTACCACTAAAAAAAAAATTGAAAAAAAAACAAACAAAAAACTACTTTAAATATAAAAAAAAAATCATAGTCCTCAGTGGTCAAAGCTGCACAGTTTAAATTATTTGACCTTATATATCCTATTACTGTCCTTTGTATGGTACATTTAAAGTAATCATTTGAATCGTGACACTTCGATGGTATGTAAATGTTATATATATGACTATACATAATTATGAGCCAGATGGGAGTCTGATTAGACATACAGCTCATCTCTATATTCTTCTCTTTTTCTCCCATCTTTCTCTCCTCTCTCTCTCTCTTTCTCTCTCTTCTTTTCTCTTTGTCTCTTTCTCTCTCCTATCAACATCTCTTAGTGTAGCAATCAATCCATAGGCCAAACTCAGTGATCCAATTACCTTTTCTAAACTCAACCCTAACCCTTACTCTTGAAAATAAATACTGCATTATCCTCCCCGCCCACTACCCCCCCCCTTTTTGGGGGGCCATTATACAATAAGCTCTGATGGAAAAGCACTAAGTTGTCCCCATTCCCCTCACAGTGCCCTCTGAGTCAAACGCAATGATACCTAGATATAGGCTTACAAACATATCTACAATAGAGACCATTTCCAATAGAGCTAACAACATTATTTTACCTGGATAGGAGTAATATAGTTTGGCAAGTCATTTATTCCCCTAAAAGTAACGTTACTCAAAGTTTGGCCGTTTCGTTGAGTACTGTCGTGTCGAAGTCAAATCAACAAGAAAAGAAGAAAAAAATCAATAACAAATATTTCCTGAAGTCTTGTGAAACCTTTCATCATAGTAAGACAGAATTTTATATTTTTTTTTTGTTGGTCTTAGCACCAAGTTCTGGGAAGTAAATGTCCGATTTTTAAATTATTTTTTTTTTATCAAATTAAAAGTTTAAGGTCAGACACTAGATTTCTCTCACAGGTTCTCAAGTAGTATATACAAGGTACCCCAAAACAAAAATGCTACTCATAAGTATGGTGTTCTTTTTTTCTGGAAATAATAAAAGAGGAAAATCGAGTCTTGAACAGATTGTAGGGTACGTAATACAGAGTTAGCAGGTTTTTAATAAATACATCAGTTTTAAAGTACAGCTCCACCCCGGGGTTTGACAACAATGTTTTAGTTCAAAAGTACCAAATAGTGAAAGTGGCGAAACTCTCTCTCTCTCTCTCTCTCTCTCTCTCTCTCTCTCTCTCTCATTCTCCCTGATACACACTCCCCTTTATGCCAAAAGATGTTTTCCACACCATGACCGTGGCCAGATCTTCAAAAAGCCCCCAATGTATCCTTTTCTGTTGCATTGTTGTACGTCAGCATTAGAGGTAACGACACACTATCAACTCATTAACTGACTGTCTTTCAGCCGTGAGACACACATCCTACAGTGTTGTGAACTGTTGACCTGGAGGCGCACTCTGGGGCTCCACCCACACCCCCTCCCCGTCCCCTTCCATCCTTATGACTACCGTTAATTGTATGGCCCGCTTTTGCCGACACCTGTTATTATATCCATGCACGCCTAGTTGATTTTCTTATTGTTAATTATTATTTTTATTTAATATTGTTGTTTTTATTCAATTTTTATCCAAGATGACTAAATATGTGATATAACGGTGGCGTCAAGTTCATTGGCTTAGAATTCATATAGACGTATGAAAAGTTTGAACTCATACCTTTGGGTTAGAAATAGTCGTAAAAGTGTGGAGGCATGCTGTGACAGAATCGCTTGCTTTTTTGAACACATCGTTTTTGGAATCTGACAACAACAACAACAACAAAAAAAGCCTTTGACTTTGGAGACGTATTTACATTTCTGAAATAATTAATGACAGCGATAAATAGAATTTAGTCCAGCACTGTAGTATTTAGTTCTTGTCCAGCACTGTGGTATTTAGTTCTTGTCCAGCACTGTGGTATCTTTTGTCTTTTGTTCTTATTTATTTGACTTGCACTTCCGCAACCCCCCCCCCCCCCACCTTTGCACGCACTTTTCTTTTGTGTGACACATCTGCTTTTGCTGAATCGTCATGCAGCAAACCCCCCCCCCCCTTTTCAACTCTTCTTGATTCTATCCCTCGTCCAGCCTCTTCCTGTCAGCTGACCACCCGCCATCTTTGTAAATGTGTTTAGTGGGCGTGTCCGCTATGGTTTCATTGAAGTGAATTCAATTCTTGTGTATTGTTAAACCCCTCCCCCACCACGCGCCCCTCCACAAAGATCTGATGCCAAATATCGATGTTTTGAACTTATTCAACTAAATGGCTGTTTTATCTGTTTATGTTTTGGTTTTTTCAATGACTATAATATTTTCATGTTCTGTATCTTTACCATGTTGTACATAGCTGGACATAACGTGTGGTATTAATGATGGGGCAGGGTGTTTTCACTATGTAGATATTTTACATGCAGTCTTCTAGGACATTGAGATAAAAACTGCAATACCGACAGCCATACGCTTTGATTCTCTGTTTGTTACAGGGAAGTGAATATAAACAAAAAATAAATTTTAATAACATGATGTCACTGACATTATTAAAAGAGGAAAAAAAAAGTTTAATTTTTTGGTCCTAATATATGACATAAAAAAAGACCTTTAGGGTTAATGTGACGTAATTTTGTTGAATATTCAGAAAGATATCAACCAAATTTCATTACAGCAAATCAACAAGTTCATTCTTCTGTCTCGCATTTCATAATATATGTGCACATGTAAGTTTTATACGATGTGCATCAATTGGATGTATCTTATAAACATTTGAGCGGGGTCCTTTCTCCCCTCTGTTCTCTCCACACTCCCCTGCCCACCCCCCACCCCCTCAAATGTCGACGGTTCTTAAACCTTTCCAATTGATTCAAAAACAAGATCCTTCCGTACATTCAAGGTGTCTAGGACTCCCAGAGTTTTGAGACTCAACCGTGACTCACTCTGTATATTGTTGTATTTGTATTATCTCAGTATTTCAATGCGTGATTCTATGATTTTTGTTGTTATATATATATATATTTTAAATGTTGGTATAAGTATATTATATATATATATATATATTGACATACTATAAAACAAATAAAAACGCATCTCCTGTCCGTTCAGCTATGCGTAGTGCTATGTATTACTATGTTACATTATTATGTACAACTTGTTCCTTTTGTGTGTGTGGATATTCTTAGAAATGATTCAATCGTCACTAGGTACTCGTCCCATCAGTAATGGAGAGCTCAATTCATTGTCGCTTGTCCTTAAACACAAAAGTATTGACCTCTTTTAAGTTTCATTGCATATGTTTCAGTACCAAAGCCACTTTATATATGACATGCTGTACAGTTGCCACAAAGTAGGGAGTGCGCTTGTATTAGCCTGAGCTTGTCTTGTACCTTTTTTTCAAAGACTAAGACTGTATCGTATATTAGTTTGGCAGTTAGGTCTAACCCTTCCACTGAGCTACTGCCAGCTTAATGTTGGCAGTTATAAAGTGCAGAAAGGGCAAGGACCTGCATAGCGCCAATCTGTAGCAGCAGCCAGATGAAGAGCACATAGAGGTGGCTACTACAGCCGCTTTGTACGTCTGTGATTTCTCGACGACTAGTTAAGATGAATTGTTATGGTAAATGTCTCCTCCCCCCCCCCCCTCTATTGTGTTATTGTTTGCACCACATTCTCATGAACGGATTCAACCTTTATGTCCAAGAGTCCACATTCTCAGAGCCGGACTTAACATTCATTTTTGTTTTCTAAAGTAATTGCTATTTAATATATACTATCACGAAAATCTGTGTTTCTTTGCTTTTCCATTTTTTTCTCTTCTAGTTTTCATTGGCTGTTTAATGGGTCACGTGACACGCTCTCACATATTATTGTTTGAAACAATGCTGCTATTTCTCTCTCCTTTTCTCTCTCTCTCTCCCTCTCTATCTATCTATCTCATCTTTAAAAAGCCCAAATCTATACACGGTATTTTAAAATATATGTAAATGTAATGCATTCATATTCACTTCTATTGATTTATTCTTAACGTGCCATAATGTAGTTCTAAATTATTTATTTTTGTTTGGATAACACCGGAAGTGAGCTCTTCATCTATTTGGTTTCTTTTATTTCCGCCTGTACATAATTTAATGGTGTTTTTTTGTTTTTTAACTTTTGTGAAACCACACGACAGCTAAATTCTTGTATGATGCTAAGGGGAACTCCATGCAAAACCAATGATCTAGATTTAGTACCTATTTTTCGACCCAAATGGCTAATGTCTATGATCTACTCACTGTAAATGTTTACTGCGTCTCATTGTTCAACTGTCCACTTTATGCCACCCCTACCCCTCTTTCACACAGATTAGATTTTGATATTTGAACATTTTTAAAATGTCTTTGATATATATGTTTGTTTGTTTGTTTCATTCAATGACTTGTTAGTTATAAAGTTGTGCGGTAGTTTGGTTTCGTTGTGTCATTCGATGTCATTCGTGGTCATTGTCAGCGTGGCGAACTGACTGAAGCCTAAAACTTCAGCAAAACTTATGGCCGGACACACAGTATCTTGTCATACAGATCAGTCAGAATACTAGCACCTATAGCACCATGTTCACCGGCGCCCTATTCACTAGCACCTTTTTCACAGGCACCCTATCCTCACTTTTTTGACACACAGGGTCTCATTCTGTCTCGCTCCACACTTCCCCCTTTCTCAATCGTCCAAACATTTTGAGTTTTTACACAGATATTTTATCATACATATATTGAGTTATTTTTAAAACATTCGTGTTGTTACATAGGTTAGTGACCCCCCCCCCCGACCTTTATATTTTTCTATTCACGGCTCCGGTCTGCCATCACGTCACTGACCCTAATAGTTGACTAACATACACTAGAGATTCTAACACTAACAAGTTCTTCAGAAACCAAAACCTGGACGAGCTGAAAACAAAAATCTCTTTGTTGACGATGTTTACAATCTGTTTCATTCCATTTCAAGTTAATATTTTCTGATGTATATTGTTCATGCGTCTCATAATTTTTTTTTCTCTTTTAAATGGCATATGTCATCTTAGTGGGCAGCGTTAGATGTCATGGCATATGTCAGTGCGTTTTTTTTTCTTTGTGAAGGATTTGAAGTTGTTTTATATTTTTAAAAAAAATATACGTAAATACTTCGTTACATAATATGATAGCCATTTGACAGCGTTACTTGAGATGGCAGAGTGACACAAGTCATTTATTATGACACTACAGCTAGCGACCCCTATCTGTCTACACTGTTAACTGTGAGTCTTGCTTTTTTTTTTTTTGAAAATAAATTTGATATCGTGTTAAATATGTCCATTAAACTATTGGCAGCATAATCTGTTACTTAACGCAGGCCTATGTCGTCGTCAGTTACTGGTTTCATTGAGTTGTCAGTCTCAAGTGTCATGTAGATGTCAGTCACTGGTGCAATGTATTAGTCATTTGTTAGTTCCTTTTAGCAGTTAATGTGCCCTACACTTCAAACCAGCAGATGGCGTTTACTTAACAGACAATCTTGAAACGATGCAGCCATCTTTTGCTAGGTTCGACATAAGTCAGAGACGTAGGTTTGACATATGTCAGACAAGTAGGTTTGACGTATGTCAGAGAAGTATGCTTGACATGTTAGACACTCAATACCATGCGACTGGCATGTAGGATATTACGGCATACTGTACTGTTGGCATGCAGATGACACAGTTTAAAACATCGAGCTATGTTGGCTGACATTTACTTGGTACTAGTGACTGGAAGTTGACATTTGGCACCAGAGGGCGTTGAATGACATGCCCCCCAACCCGTGTGTCAATTAGAACGCCGAGGTTCTCATTATGTCTAACTTGAATGGCGAAGTGCACATAGAAGAACTTTTAAGGAATAGCGATGCACGATACTACAGATTAAATCACTCGTCTCATAATCCATATCAATAGATAACACAACACACAGAAGGCGCTGTGTGACCCGGTGCTTCAACAGATATTTTTTTTTGACATTCTCCAGCGCTCTTGAGCGCACACACATATATTTTAAACCACGTCCACCATTGCCATCTCTCCATCTTTGTTTTGACCTTCACATTTTAATTTTGTTTTGTGTGTGTCCGAGGCTGTCGTCTGCACTTGTTTCAAAGCGAGGCTAGCAATAAACTGCGGAAGTGCAACATCTTTTATCATTGACACATAATATCACGAGACTAGGTTCCTTTTTTGTTGTGTTTTCATATGACAGTGCCAAGTGATGACACTGTCAGCGAAAAGAATGCAATGCTATTCCCGTGGCAGTCAGATAGGTTTTAGTTTATTAAATGTCTGGAATATTGAGTCTCGCCTGAGGCCTATTTAGTAGCAGTGATCGCTGATACTGCCCGACATCAAGTTATCTATGAATGACACTATTATCTTCTGTTGTATCTCAACCCAAACTGTACCAAAGATTTATGTAAATAGTATGTATAGCATAAACTCCATATGTTCATTGTTGTGACGGATACATATGAAAAAAAAAACAACAAAACAACATACATCTTTTGTTTCGTTCAGTTCGTGAAAAGCATGTTCCATATTTTTAATGACTTTCTCGATAAGATGTATTTTTATTTCCTTTTTTCACCCTTTCTCATAATATTTTGATTTTGTGTTCCTAATCCTGTGTATCATTTTCTGTGTAATTCATTCTAGATTCTGACATGTTGTTATATACATTTTATGTTTAAATATTCTAGTTATTTATTGGTCCAAGCTTTTTTTTTCTAATTGTACAGATATAGATCTATAGATCTAAATCTAAATATATATTTTTGTACGTAGGGCCTACTCAGTAAATATGTCAGCCAAATGAGTTAAAAGTTTCTAGTGAACTAAAGCCCAAAATGGCACACGGGGAACCACAACGTATTTTTTTAAAAATCTGACCACTTTTGCAGCTGTCTAGAGATCGATACTCTCTCCCTTGACAATTTTTTTTTTAAATACTTAAACCAAAGCAACACAGAGTGGGATTTCTTTATATCAACTCTAGGGCCCTTTTATTCTCATGTATATGCTATATTCCACTATTTAGTTCCTTTGTGTTTGCGTGTAATTGTTATATTGAACCACGTGACTTGAGCGATACCCTTACATTCACAGACGTTATTTTATTTGTGACGTACACTTCAAGAAACCACCTCTCTATGCTATAATTCAGTTTTTGTTTTTTTTTACTTCAAAGTATTTCATTGACCTCGATATAATATGATTCAATATTTTAACTTTTTTTAATTATTATTTTTTCGACGTTCCTCAATTGGTGATTCTTAACTTGTGAGTTTGACCAGAATTATTTTTTTTTAATGGATAATTCACTTTTGTAAAATATATGTGTGTGTAATGTACTTTTAAAAAACTATTGTCTACACACACACTCGGAAACGTGTATAATTCAGTTGAGAGATGGGTCAATGGATGCATAAGTAAATATGTATAGGCAAGTTTCTTTTATTAAAAAAAAAAGCAACAACTAAATTAAAGTATTCCACTATTTAGTAAAAGTGAAGATGTCATCAATCTAATTTTGTTTTTCTATGTGAACCACCGTGAACATGTTTTTGCTTTTTTTTCCTCGGAAAGTTCTTTGAACTATTTAGATTATTTCCCAGTAAGTTGTTTTGAAATATATAAAAAGATAACAAAACAAAGTTTTATTCATTAAAAACTCCACGGCAATGTCTTGGTGAACACATTTCAGGAACAAATTTGAAAAGATCACAAAGTATTGTAGCTGTTTGTGCCAGTGATAGAGAATCATTTTGAATATTAGTTTGATCATTTGTGTTTTGTTTCGGTTACCTTTGGATATTGTTCACTTTATATTTTTATATTTTCAACGTCTTCTGTACACTTTTAATTTCTTCCTGTACATGAAACTTCTGTGTTGTTCAACGTAGAGATACTACGAGTCACTGTTTAGATTTTTGTTGAGTCTCCTCACTACAACAGTCTGGGTTTTTTGTTGTTTTTTTTTTCTGTCACAAGTGATAGAGTCATTTTATGTTTGTTTATTATTAATTACATTTTATTTGGGTCAGAATCATTGTATTATCTCCCTTCCCTCCTTAAATTAGCTATCACGTGAATGGATCATGTGACATGTTCCCTACATTCATATTTCAACAAGAAAATTGTGTCTCTTATATTTTTTTTTTCTTTTCAAGAAGCTGACCTGTTGATTGTGCTTCCAGCAAACATTGAAACAAATAAAACGCTTTATGTAGTAGTGAGATGCAAGGCTAGAGTTGTTTGGTTTTGTTTAGACGTTTGTTGGTTTGTCTTGTGTTTAGAGATAGATAGATAGATAGATAGACAGGCAGATAGTTAGATAGATAGATAGACAGGCAGATAGATAGATAGTTAGATAGACAGATAGATAGATAGATAGATAAATAGATAGATAGATAGATAGATTAAAGGTGCAAGTGGACAGACACAATAATGGATACACAAGATAACAAATACTATCTATTCCAATGATTACTTAATAAGCAGTACTTAAAATGACTTAATTGTAAGTTAAATTGATAAAAGTTTATTTTGTCAATTTCAGTCAACTTGAAATGTAGACATGAGTCTAGTCAAGAGTCTTGCATAAACTTTTAATTTTATTTAAAAAAACAAAAAAACATTCACTTTACATTACAACCTTACCCACCTACAGAACTGAGACATGAATATCAGTTCGAAATTAATCATGAATATAAATTTGATAATGACACATGAATATATACGAGAGAACCTCTTTGATAAGTCACAAATGAAGTCAATGACTGAGAAATCACTCAAAAGTAAAGTAGCAAATATATATAAAACACTGAATCATAATCTTCAAATACAAAAGACAAAATTTAATAAAATACTTAGAAAGACACAAAGATAAAGGCACATTCCTCGTTACATATGCTAGGACAAATTTGTACAACATTCGAAAGCTAGATAGACTTTAAGGCAACTATCTGCTTACTTCCTGGGGAAACATGAATTTATGAAAGAGTATTTGAAAGGCTTACAAAATAGTATTCAATTTTCAGTTACAGAAGTTTACTTGGCCTAGACCTAAACATTATGTATAACATTTGAGCAAAGTTATGATAAATCAAACAGTGCACTTCTTTTGTTGTTATTTAATAAAGTGACCAGTCAATTCGTCCTAACAAAACAAAACAAAAAAATCTGAAGGGACATAAGCGATCATGTAAAAAAAAAAGGAAATAGACATACACTAACACTATAGTGCAATAGAAAATATTTGTATCAAGTCTTCTTGTTTAGCGCAACTTTTATGAGCATGTTCAGTGCGCTATGGTGTAAACACTTCTGTGGACCAAAAAAGGTTGGGGGGAGGTGGTATCTGAGAGAAGGCTTCCCTGCTGTCTTTTCAAAAACAATAAAAAAAAAAAAAAAAAGTTGCTTGAGTTTGATATCTAACTCGAGGTCATGGTCCCTATGATGGAAGGCGGACGTTCTAACCACTGATCTATTCAAAACCTATATTTTTTATGCTACTAGGATTAGTTTCGTTTATTTAGACCGCGTCCAAAGAAAGCAGAAATGGCCTAAGGCTTATTAAAAGTAAGTGTGTGATATTTTCTAATGTCTTATATATAGACTGTGGCATTTTGGGAAAATACCGAAAAAAAAACTACAATGGTTTGATAGAAAGCTTTGTCGCGATTAGTGGTGGTTAGGTTGAGTATCCTTCTAAACCGGTTCTAGGGGGTAAAAGGAACGTGTGTATCAAATTTCATGCGAGTCCGTACAACAGTTTAAGAGATTTTGTGATCTTGAGTCAGTCATTCAGTCAGTCAGTGGTATTTTACATATATAATAAAAGATTGCTTGTTTAAAATTTTTAGCGGACGACCTAATTCTCAACACAAGGCTTATTTATCTCCCTTAAGCTTTGTATGTTTTCTATTTTAAAAAATTCAAAAAAATTAGTTAATTAATTACGACTAATATATCTAATTGGTTATTTTTTTTTTTTGAATAATGTGTTTTCATCGACAATGAATATTTGTGCAAAGTATTAATTTGATCCGAGAATGGGAAGTGGGAGAAATGACGTAAAGAAGATTTCAACCAGACTGACAGACAACCAGACTGACAGACAACCAGACTGAAAGAGTTGATAAAGTTGTTCAAAAAAAAAAAAAAGATGATTTTAACACAGGCCAACCTTGACTAAATGGAGAAAATGGAGGCAATACTGAATCTTCTCATTTAAACATTCCCAGATTATAAGATAAGATAAGATAATTTTTATTGATCCAATCGAATGGAAATTCAGTTTAACTAAAATTGACAACCTCAGTGTAACTTTGTACAATAACAATGTAGATGCAAATACGAACAACATTCACACACGAAACACATACACATTCATAACCTTTAAAACTTCTACAATTATGAGAAAGAATGAGTTTTTAAACGTTATACATGACTCTTCTAGTATTCTATCGTAAGTGTAGTCTTTAACATACCTATCCGAACCTCTTGTGTTATCTAGAAATTTCTCCCCAGCCCCTGCTCTGGTCCCCAAAGCTCAGCGCTAAATAGTGTTTCTGCAAACATTCACACTGACCGTATTCAGCCCGGAAATACAATTATGCAAATATTTGCACTACCACAAATATAAAGTACACATAAAAAGTAAACTCCGTTGGCTTCTGATTTGATCAGTTCCCGGGGATTCCCCTCCACCTCCCATCCAAACACCCCTTAGCACCAAGCGAAATGCATGGCAATGTTTTCTATACAACAGGAACCCATAACCACCAATAGTTTAGTGTGTAGAAAGAATCGACTACACAAGAATACAAACCTTATGACAGTTTGAGGAACCAGCAAGATATCCGGCCATAATTTATTTTTAGTCAATAATATTTTTAAAATGATATTTGTAAAAATTACTTTAAAAAATTACATCCTTTAGAAAAGCTTCAAATTTGAATTGGATCTAAGGGAGGCAACTCAACGAAATATCATAGAATTACCATATACCAACCTAAGTTTAGATCAAATCATTAAAAAGCCAACTAGATTAAACAACACATTAGATCTCTTCTTAACCAACAGACCTGGATTAGTAGTTGATTATGATATTACCATATACCAACCTAAGTTTAGATCAAATCATTAAAAAGCCAACTAGATTAAACAACACATTAGATCTCTTCTTAACCAACAGACCTGGATTAGTAGTTGATTATGATATTATCCCTGGTCTATCAGACCATGAGATCATAAAAATACACAGTCAGATAAAAGCAGTAGCCAATACAAAACCCAAAAGAAGAATCATGCTCTGGAATAAATGTAACCAAACACAACTATACCAAACTGCATTAAACTTTCAACAAACATTCTTATTAGAAAAAGACATTAACCAACCAGTCAATGACCTCTGGAATTTCATTAAAAACCATCTTAAAAGCATTATAGAAAAGCATATACCAACTACATATGACCCGAACAAAATAAATAAATGCTGGTTTAATAATAGACTAAAGAAACTTTGTAAACAGAAGGAAAACCTATATAGAAAATTTAAAATAATTAAGAAAGAGTTTACAAAAAGTATATAAAAATAAACACTTAACCCAAAAAGTAAGCAGACAGCTGCAGAGTGAATACATAAACAATGTAATATCTAAAGATAACAACAAAAACCTATGGTCATACATTAAGTCTAAGAAAATGGAAACAACAGGCGTAGCGCCATTAAAAGATGAACATAACATAATACATAATGATAATGATACTAAAGCAAACATCCTAAACAAATACTTTGCATCAGCATTCTCAGCCCCAAGAGACAAAGACATATTACTGAATTTGAACCAAGTAGACAACATAAAAGATATAGTAGTACAAGCAAATGGAATTCAAAAACTATTAGCCAATACCAAACCAAATAAAGCGTCTGGACCTGATGGTATTCCAGCTAGATTACTCAAAGAACTAAGCAATGAGCTAGCCCCAGTGTTCAAAATACTCTTTCAGGCTTCACTTAACCAAGGCAGAGTACCAAAGGACTGGAAAGAAGCTAATGTCACCCCCCTATTTAAAAAAGGAGAAAAATCTGACCCAGGAAACTACAGACCAGTATCACTTACCAGCATCACATGTAAAATCCTAGAACACATAATATGTAGCAACATCATAAACCACTTAGATAAACATAATGTCCTCACACCATACCAACATGGCCTTAGGAAATATAGATCATAAGAAACACAACTAATAGGACTAATTGATGATTTTTCAAAAGGTTTAGATAATAGTGAACAAATAGATGCTATCTTACTAGATTTTTCTAAGGCTTTTGACAAAGTTCACCACCATAGTTTGCTTAAAAAAGTAAAATATTTCGGCATTAATGGTCCACTGCATCAGTGGATTAAAGATTTTCTGATAGGGAGAGAACAAACTGTAATAATAAATGGCTCTAAATCAACACCGATAACAGTAAACTCAGGTGTACCTCAAGGAACAGTCTTGGGTCCACTACTATTTTTAATTTACATAAATGATTTACCAAATTGCATTACTTCAGGAACAAAAGTCAGATTATTTGCAGACGATTGCATAATATATAGAACAATAAAAACAACACAAGACACAGATATTTTACAAAGAGAATTAGATGAATTACAGAAATGGGAATCAAATTGGAGCATGTCTTTCCACCCAGAAAAATGTCAGTTGTTAAGAGTAACAAAAAAACTAAAACAAATTAATTCCACTTATCTTATTCATGGCAAACCAGTAACACAGACTAAAAACGCAAAATACCTAGGTGTTATAATAAATGAAAAACTGTCATGGAATCCACATATTGATGAAACTACAAAAAAATCAAACAAAGCATTAGGATTTATTAAAAGAAATTTCTATAAATCAAATAAGAACATAAAACTAAAATGTTATTTAACCTTGGTTAGGCCAATAATAGAATATGAATCCTCCGTTTGGGACCCCTCAACTCAAGAAAACATTAAGAAACTGGAACAGACACAAAATAGAGCAGTGAGATTCATAACAAAAGATATATTCACATTTGACTAGAGTAAAACCTTTAGTAAAATCACTAAATTTAGAAAGCCTTCAGGACAGAAGGCTCAAAAGTAAAGTAGCAATCATACATAAAACACTGAACCATAATCTTCAAATACAAAAACAAAATTTAATAAAATACTCTGAAAGACACAAAGATAAAGGCACATTGCTCGTCCCATATGCTAGGACTAATTTGTACAAACACTCCTTCTTCCCTAGTGCTAATAGAGCACGGAATGGGTTGCCTGAGCTAGCCAGGAAAACCAGTGACTTGGCAGAATTTAAGTCATTGGTTAATATGCATGGCTAAATGCATGACGCGTAGGACGTAATCATCTTCTTTTTTTGAAGTAACGTCTGTATTATATAAGATAAGATAAGAACATATTGATGAAATTATTTATTAGCAAAACATTAGGGTTTAATGAAAGAAATTTTTATAAATTAGGCAAGTGTGACGATCACACTTGCCGGGGATTATATTAACAAACTTGATAACTCAATGAAGTGAAGAAAGAAACATCTCTCTGTATTTTCTTAAAACTTCTTTAATAACTTCTTCAACTTTCACATAAAATGACTTCTCAATTCAATAATAACTAGATTATTTATATCGTAAATAAAACTTGAAGATTCATGAAACTTCACTTAGTATAACTTCAACTTCAACTAATAAAACTTTAACTAATGGACCCGCTAATATCACAAAACTTATAACCATTACTAATCGAGGACTAAGCGAGGACCTTCACTCTACAAGAACTACTACTATGCGAGGACCCCGTCTAACTGACTTTCCCTTAATTTATACCTTTCTTAATCGTACATTCCAGAATCATGGAACCTTCTCCGATAATTATTTTAGTAACTTTGACCTTCTAGAAGCTGACATGTGCTATTTTTTCCCCTTAACCTCTTTCTTTGATTGGATACCTAAAATTAACTTGTTTACGCTGGACACTTGCACTGGTTTGAACTCGCTTCTAGAAACTGGTCGAAATAGGTCACGGACTCGACTCGTGACAGCAAGAACATATAACTAAAATGCTATTTAACTTTAGTTAGGCCAATATTGGAATATAATATTTATAACTTCTATATTGCGCTACTTACATGCTTATAGAATCCTCATAGCGCCATGGTCCAATCTTATTTTTGGAATATGACTAAATTGACACAGTAAATGCATAGGACGCAATTATTGTATTTATAGAAGTAACGTCTGTAATATATAATATAAGATCAATATTTTGGATAATGTTATTCTTTCTCATGAAATAGTCTCTCTCTCTCTCTCTCTCTCTCTCTGTCTCTCTCTCTCTCTCTCGGTAACAGCGACACAGAACCTCAGAAACACAGTTACATTGCAACACGGTGAACAGGCAAACAAATAGTTGAAACATTTTACATTTCAAATAAAACATTTTCTCTTGAACTAAAGCAAAAGTTCCCCTTTCAAACCTTGGGATCTATAGAAAAGATGATTTAAAGGTCATCTGTTTCTGTGGCCTACGGTTTACGAGGGTGTCATGTGGCCAGCACAACGACCAACCGCCTTTACGTTACCCTAACTTATATCAGATACCCATTAGAGGCGCCCAAAGATCACGAAATTAAAAATCACAGTCTTCACCAGGATTCGAACCCAGGACCTGTCGGTTTGGAAGCCAAGCACTTTACCGCCCAGCCACCGCGTCTCTTCTCTTCAACTACTCCCGTCCAAAAGCTTGTAAGAGATCAAAGGGAGGCAACTCAACCAAATAACAAACGAAAGCGACGCAACTCTAATAGCAACTAAAACACAAGGACAATCACGACAGACTTATTGTCTTTGATTTCCTTTTCAGATGCCAAGATTGTCCATAACTTCCTGTTTTCCAGCTGTGATTTCAGTGGGTACCGAGTCCATCAGTAGGGAGTGCTAACTTACACCACATACCTAGCTGGCTGTAAGTTTCCATAAAGCCTGTAAGAATGCAGTGGGTACCGAGTCTCGCAAGTGTGATGGACAAAACCATTGCTGACTCCTTGGCACTGGCGAATCCAGGGGGGAGGGGGGTTAGGGGCGATCACCCTCCACTCGACGACCCCCCCCCCCCCCGAAGGTTAGGGTTTACAGGACGTTAGGGTTAGGGTTTAGAAAAAAAATCGCCCCCCCCCCACTCCAAAGTTCTGGATCCGCTAGTGGTTGTTGGTTCCTGAACATTTTCTCTGAGCCTTAAAATAATTTAAACACACTTTATGCAGACTTAACGCAAGGGAAGCAACCTTTAATAATAAAAATACTAAACGCAAGGGAAACAACAAATATGTACAACAAGAAAAACGTTAAAAATACTTAAGAAAAAAAAAACTTTTATAGAGCGATTTTTTTAATTGTAAAGTTAAACGAATGTTACATTAAAAACGTGTACACTACAAAACATCAGGCTCTCTCCTCCTTCTTTTCAAGAAAGTATTCTGGTTCAGTGAATCCCGGGTACGCTATACTGCCTCAACGTGGCACTCGGGTGGAAACGACCATTTGAGGAAGTGATTAGGCTAAATCTAAACGAATAGCGAAACAAAACTCCTGTGGAAGTGTCCAAGGGAATGCGAGAGCCTTCCCATTGCACGGAGCGGAGCTCCCACGTCCCTGTCGATAATCCATGTGCCGTTCCTCAAGGGACCGTTACACTAATGGCGAGTCCTGCACGGTTAGCTTGGTACAACATAGGAAAATGGCGGAGGCTCCCGGTGTGCCCGGCCTTCGGCCATGCATTCTAGTCCATGCGCCCGGAGTACCAGATATATCGGAAATAGCAATGCTTTACATAGGCATTGACTTGGATCTCTTCCAGACAGAACGGTTGTTCAGGCAGGCTTACACGCCTAGAGCTCTGAGAACCTTCAGCTCAGCTCTTTTGACTATCAAACGGTTCAGTGAATGTGGTTAAGTGAATGTATAGATCTAGTACATTTTATATTATTACAATTATAAGCATTTATATCTGGATTCAGAAGACAACATCATTCACCCAGTTGACCCAGCGATATACATCAACTGTTACTTGCGTAGCAGCACTGGCGGATCCAGAACTTTGGAGTGGGGGGGGGGCGATTTTTTTCCAAACCCTAACCCTAACGCCCAGTAAACCCTAACCCTATGCATAAACGTGAGTACAGCATGTATATATATATATATATATATATATATATATATATATATATATATATATATATATATGTATGTATATATATATATATATATATGTATTCGACATATGATAATAAAATAAGACTGTTTCTAAATCTTCGGCGAAAAAAACAGAATAAAAAAGTCTTTCTCTTGCAAGCTTGGGGGTCTGGGAGAGCGCTGTAAGCTTCTTAAGTGGGGTTCGGGGCGAAGCCACGACGCCCAAAAGCGTTTTCTTGCATTTTTCTCTGCAGAAACGCATTCTTCTGACATCTACAGCTCATTATTTCTCAGTGGGGTTCGGGGCGAAGCCCTGACGCCAATAGCGTTTTCTTGCATTTTTCACGGCTGAAACGCATTCTCCTGACATCTACAGCTCATTACTTATTAGTGGTGTTCGGGGCAAAGCTTCGACGCTAAAAGCGTTTTCTGGCATTCTTCACTGCAGTAACGCATTCTCCTGACCTACAACTCATTATTCATTCTATTATAAAGTGCCTTTTGAATAATGAGAAAAATATTCTAATATGAATTTATAGTCCCTTAATACATTGCAAATACAACTGATTTGTTCTTTGAAAAGATTAGATACCCCAGATATTTAGATTAAGGTTTTGAAGATCGCCGCCGAAAAAAATAAAAAATTCGATTAATAATATTCAATAGAATTCAAGCATAAATTATGAGTTATAGTCCTAAATTTATTTAACTAGAAAAATATGAGATAGAGTAAAGGTTGGAAAAAGTCGACTAGGAAAAGATTATCTGGCTTTTGAACTCATCTCAACCGTGACTGTTATATTGAAAAATTTCGTTAGAATTATAACTTTTCCAAAGCAAAGTCTTTCTTAAAATAGTTATGATAAATTCATGTCAAATTACACAAACTCTGTCTGGAAAGGGGAAGGGCGGTAAAATGAAAACGATTAATTCTCGCTCCTTTTTATAATTTCTGCTATTGATTGCATTTTGCATTAAAGAATAGGGGTTGGGCGACTCGATATAAGAATTTACTTTATAGCATATATAAATTATATTAGTGACAGATTTTTGTAATTTTGTAATTTCTTACTATAATACAAAAAGAAAAAGTATTGATTTGTCCGATGGGGGGAAGGGGATTGCATGTATCACACTTCCACCTGTTCATATTATATAGATATTCGACTAATTTTGTTCACATACTATGATTTCTCCATAAAAGTAGGACCGCCCCCCCCACTCAAAGGGTTTAGATGGGAAGGGCGGTGGAGGTATTCGCTCTTCCCCTTCCAATCGGCCAACAGGTGAACGAAATTATATAAAGACCGGTTAAAATACAAATAACAAGTTTTAATCATATAGATATTTAATTGATTCTGTTAGCAAGCTGTGATTTCTACAAATAGATTTAACCGCCCCCCCACTCGAAAGTTTATGGTGGGGGGGGGGGCGGATTGATGCCATCGCCCCCTCCCGACCCTACCAAATCGGCCAAAATACTAGAAAAGGGGGGGGCGAAATAATCTAAAAATAGGTTGAAATATAAATAATTTGTATATATTATTAACATAAGTAATAAATTCGCATACAAATTGTGTGAATTCTATACCATAATTCGTCCGCCCCCCCCCACCCTCGGGGGGGGGGGGTCGGCCGAGTAGGGGGGGGGGGGCGATCGCCCCTACCGCCCCCCCCCTGGATCCGCCAATGCGTAGCAGAAAGATCGTAGGACCCGTTTTTGATATCAGCGTCCTGGTTCCGCCCTCCATAAAGTTCTGACTTGAATAGAGGTATTGTAAAAAGACAAGAGAAGCAACCATTACCATCATAACCAAGAAGAGTTATTGCAAGGGAAGCAACCAATATTTATAATAAGACATATCGCAAGGGAAGCAACCAATAATTATAGGAATACTTAAGGGAAGTAGCCAATATTAACAAAGAAGAATTAGTCTTATTAAAACAATGATTCAAAGGTTAAATACTCATGGAATAAAAATACTATTAATAATGAAATAAATATCAATAATAAGATTTATCACAAAGGAAATAATCTATATTACAAAAGGAAAACTTAACGCAATGGGAGCAACCAATGCCAATAAGTGGACTACATAAACAACTCTTATATAATTCAGAAGATAGATTCTCATAAGAACACCACGGTCTCTGGATCAACGAAACAACTGACGTACTTCAATGTATTAAAATTTTATTTTAGCTTGACATTTTTAGTGGTTAGGCCTACTATTTAGCAGTCGATGAGAAATGAATTATCTTTTTAAGATTTGTCTCATGTTACTAGCAAATATTAGTGTCATGAGTAGCAGAATAAGGTCACAACTGGAAGTTCAGAACCATTAGTGAAGAGGACAACGTCTTATTACGATATAACTAATGCAATATAGAGGGAACCCAAGCTCCTAATGTATTGTTCAGCTCGAAAGGACCTTCAAAAGACCCATTGACCACAAGAGATAAATGTGATATTTTGACAGCTAAAATTTGCTTTGTTTCTAATCTCTTGGTCAAAGAATATTTAGATCTTCAGATTCTAACAGGACAGAATTCAAAGAGGCATGGCACAAGGGCAAGAAGGTCTTTATTACGTCTGCTCAATCTCCATGTGATGCCTTCTTGGATAAGCAAAACATTGAAATGAATAGTAAAAAAAAATAAAAAAATTAAAAAATTCATTAATGTATTTGTATCCAATTACTGAAATTATTTTTTTTTACATTGTTAGGTATGTTTTAAATGTAAGCCACTGATAGACATTGAATTAATTCCAGGAAGATTTAGACATATATTACATCCCTTAAAGGTTTTCACAGCATGAGTTATAAAATAATCCGGAGGCTGATATACATCTAAATAGAGGTGCGATGGGTGACTGGCTAAGCGCTTGGCTTTTGAACCTGGGGTCCTGGGCTTGAATCTCGGGATTTTGAAGGCTTCCCTGAGTCCACCCAACTCTAATAGGCACCTGACTAGTTGGGCAAAGTAAAGGTGGTTGGTCGTTGTGCTGGCCACATGACTACCTGCTCATTAACTGTTGGCCACAGAAACAGCTGCCCTAGAGACCGCATGGTTTGAAAGTGGAGCTTTCTTTTCTTTTATACATCTAGATCTATGAATGTATATAAAAACAAGGTCACTTCATCAACAATTAAATTTTTTTTTTGGTCAATGTGCGATTGCGTTGTTAAGGCTTTGACTTTAAGCCCTCGTGTCATCTAATATGTAGCTATGTATAATTAAAATACTTTTTAACATTTTTGACATGTAATTTTAGTGTTTATAGATATTTCCCTTTCTCACTTCATTCCTAAAGAGAAATGAAATTCTCAATGTAAACAAGTATATAGGTTGTGAGGAGGAATTTGTAGTTACTTTTATTGTTTGTATTTGATGTAGGATCTCAATATTATCTTACATGATGTAATGATCAAAGGCCAAGGTGTGGTGGAAACTTTTTGAGAGATGAGAACGATTAGCATGCTTATGATCATGTCACTGAGAACTCATCATTATTTATTGAATACTGGCATGTCATTGAAAACACTGATATAACAGTTGTATTCTAATGAACGGTGAATTCAATCCTCCTCTAGAGCCAATTCATATCATAGATTATTATCGCCTATATACACTCTGTTTTAACCCCTGGGGGAAATATGCAACACTGGCCAAGAAATTACAAACAATTTACAGCAATACCAATCAATGGATTCTGTATGTACTATCAATAGCCTATAAATTGATTTCGATTAACACACAAAAACATTTTTTACATTAGCTTTATACCTATAGTTGTTAATTTTTTTTTTTAATGACATATTCGATTTTTATTTAATTCTATTTTCATTTAATGTGCCACACTTTTTGTCATGTAAATGAAAATAAATGTATGAAATATGGTCTTAATTTCATCCTTTTTACAATTAGTATTTGTTGGATCAGAGGATGAAAGGAACAGGACCCATAAAAACAAACACACAACAAAGCAAATAAAATAACAATTTGAATAAGAACAATTTTTTTTTATATATTTACAAGAAAATATTTCAGCCAATATTTACAGTTTCAAAAAAATTTTTTTTGTTTCTTTCAAGATTCATCACAATTGGAAAACAATAAATAGATCCAATGTACTTTATAGACCTAGATATATATATATGTTACAACAGGTATTTTATAGATATATGACACAGCTAGAAAACAACAAACTCACACTATACAAAAAAGTACCCAGCTTTAGGTACCACAAATCAGGTTCCACATGACAAAAATAGAAAACTAAGAAACAAAATAAATAACCCCCAGAAAAACATAGAATCCCTTTTTCTCAAATAATGGAAACAGCTCTCAGGTATACATTTTTTGTGAAATGAGTTACAAGTTTATAAAGTTTTGTGTTTGCCAGTGTGCTGGCAGGAGCTCTTACTGTTACTAACTGTAAACAAAAATAAATTAATAAACCCAACTTTTACATCAAAAATACCCATCAGCACAAACATTAGAGTGAAGTACTTTATACACAATAATATAAAATGAATTAAAATGAACTATACTAAAGAACAACAACACAGCAGTCCTGGAGAATCTAATTGGAAGGACTTGATCCAGTTCATGGACAACATGATCAAGTAAAGAGCTCCTGAGGACACATTCCATCTCCCCCACCCCCCTTAGAAATTCTATGTGGGGACTTGGTCCTGGGGAGAAAAAGTAGGAAGGAAGGGGGGGGGGAGGGGCTTTCCACTACACAATTAAAGTACCAGAACCTTGGCACATTCATTCAATATTGAGATGAGCAAAGGATTTAGACACATGAGGGGTGTAGGTAAGTCAACTTGTGGGTCATTTTTTGTGGGCCAGTTGGAGACACCACTGAATGTTGACCACCAGGAACATGGATCATTAGTGGACCACCTGAGACATCTATCATCATAGAAACACCTGAGACACCTATCATCAGTGGACCACATGAGACATCTATTATCAGTGGACCACCTAAGACATCTATCATCAGTGGACCACCTAAGACATCTATCATCAGTGGACCACCTGACACACCTATCACCAGTGGACCACCTGACACATCTATCACCAGTTGACCACCTGACACATCTATCATCAGTGGACCACCTGACACATCTATCACCAGTGGACCATAGGTTGAGGAATGCTGGTCCAACCAATAACATGTTTTCAGAGACTATATGACATTGACTTACTGATCAGCTGACGTGGAAAGAAAAGGTGCTATACTATTACACAGAAATGCATCAAACAAATTTTATGAAAGCAATTAATGTTTTATTGGAATAACCCAAAAACTGATATGGAATTAAAATTAAATATTAAAATTTTACTTCGTTATTTCAAATGGGATAAGACCACTATGATTCCCAGGGACTTATTTTCTGGCCATGAGATGGGAGGTAACCAACTTGGGTTTGAAACACATTTCACTGTATACACATTTGTACATATTAGAAATGAACATTGACAGACTAACATAAATTGTGATTCAATAAAAATATATCAAGACTATGTATAACTCAATGCTAGAGGTCACAAACAGTCCAAACTTACAAAGCTGATACACAGCAGGATCTTTTCCTAAATCAAATTTCCTAACAGGAAGTCTGACACCACATTAACTCTTTCCTGCAAGTCTTAAAAGGACTTAATCAAGAGCAGCCAATACAAGCTTAGATCAAAGGAATCAAATGTTTGGTACAGTGTAAAAACCAGATATGAAGGGAACATTCGTAAACATTTGCTGCTCAGTTAAACATGTTTAATTTCACTGTCAGAGTTGAGAGAAAATAGTAAGATTCTATTTGCGTTGAAATATAAACGTGACGAGTGGTACACCAAGGACCAAACATACGGTAGGAAGAACTCTTCTGGACTCTCCTCTTCAACGTACTTAAATTTAAGCTCTGGAAATTTCTGGGAAATAAATTTTTTTTAATAAATGTTAAAATAAGTAGACTTTTGCTAACAAGATGACTATTCATTATTTAATTTAAAAACAGCTTAATAGGGGAACACAAATATTGTCATTCCCATTTGTCAAGCTACAATCAAATATCAGCATGAAAATGTACTTTTAAAATGAATACTAAATAAATAGATCTAGACATAATTTTATTTTTAAATGTTTGGATAAGTTGCCAATATCTTAACTCAGTATTTTGTTTGCAATTGAGGACATTGTGTCATCTGTCACTGATTGATATATATAAATATATATATACTTTTTTTTTTAAAATGACAAACATGACATAAAGAAAAGACAGAGGAGAATGGAGAAAGACAGTCAACTGATCTTGTGTGGTGTCCCAACAGACTAAGGGATAGGTGAAGATGAAGGCGAAACAAAAAATCCAATTAGAATTAATTGAAACAATTTCTACTAAACTAATAATCAGTTTCCTAAACCTAAATTGAAAAAAAAAAAAAAAAAAGGATAAAGTTTAAATTTTAATATAGTTATCCAAGGCAAAAAACAAGAGAAAAAGTCCAATCTATCCAAGACAAAAATAGACAAAAAAGTCTAATCTATCCAAGACAAAGACAGATGAAAAAAATCTAATCTATCCAAGTCAAAAGCAGAAGAAAAAAAGGCCAATCTATCCAAGACATTTCCTCACAGATAATTAGGATCCAAGACATTTCCTCTTAGATAATAAAGATATCATTATTATTATTATTATAATTATAAAGTGAAGAATACCAACACAGTTGTCCTATCCATTGTTTTAGTAACTTCTATATCTAAGCATCTAGTGCAGGGGTTCTCAACCTGTGGGTCGCGACCTCCTTGGGGGTCGATTGACGATTTGCCAGGGGTCGCTTAAGACCATCAAAAATATGGATTGTTATTGTCTACTCTTCTATTTCTGTATGTGTGTGTTGGGGGGGGGGGGGTTGCGGCAGAGTAGGGGATTGTAAAAAGGGGTCACCAAGCTTAAAAGGTTGAGAACCGCTGATCTAGTGTAATTATTAGACATCTGAGTGAGGTGAAACTTATATAATAAAATAAGCTCAATCATTACAAAGTTAAAATTTTCACCAAACTAAATATTCATACTTTCAGTTTTTCTTTTTTGAAGACCATACTTCCATCTTTGATTGCCTGTAGGACACTGCCTGGTGATGGGTTGGCGCCAAGATGTTCCAGACGAGAAGAGAAAAAGGCTAGAAGCTGGGAATGTTGAAAAGTTTGGTTTATGTAATAAGACACTAGTCTGGATCTATAAAAATTGCAACAAAACTTATCCATACATCACAGTTTTGTCATCTGGGTGGTTTTTAATGGTTTCTATATCAAGCACACAACAAAAAAATGATTTTAGGTTTTGAGATCAAAATAAAATCAAATGTAAACAGTTTTTTTTATTTACATAAGAGCTATCTAGTAACAATTTTTACAAATCTTATATCAACTCACTTTGTCTGATAAAAAGTTTGCACACATTATTTCTCCCACACCCATTCTCAGATCAAGTTGAAACTTTGCATAATTATTCATTCAAGACATGAATTAATAAAAGAAAAAAAAATTAGTCAATTAATTACTGGTAATTAATTATTTTGTTTGATACCAACAAGGGAAATTAATTCTTCAGTATTCACAGATATGGCAAAATATTTAGGGTTGTGTCCCTTTAGATAATTGAACACATTATTTCTCCCACACCCATTCTGAGGTGAAGTTAAAACTTTAAACAATTATTTATTGTGCCTAACAAAACTCCATGAATCAGTTATTGGTATTTTTTTAAAATATTGAATAAGGGAAAAATTCTACATTATTGAGAGATATAGTTGTATGTGCAGAGTTCTTTCGCTTTGATAGGCTTTGTTTTTTTTTAAGGATTTTTAAAATTGTACTTGTTTATAAACAGACACACAATCTGCTTAGTCAAGTGATATGTCCTATCTCAATGATTCTGCCATTGTGGACTAGGCTGCAATACTCTTCATTTCAGAAGGAATGTCAGAATCTTACAAATCCAATTTGTGTTGGGTTTCATCTTACTTAAGACATATGATGGCAAGACAGGCCTACAATTGGGGATGTTCTTGCCAATGCTGGTATTGACAGTGTAGAGGAACTTCTTGCTGTTCGATAGGTACACTTAGCAGGGCACATAAAACTTATGGAGGACAAACTGTATGCCTAAAGCAATACTTTTTTTGGTGAGCTGAAGGTGGATGTCGTAACAGAGGTGCCATGCTCTATAGACCAGCTCATGCACCAGCTTGTCTAACTGACATATAAGAGGGAACAGCAGGCACCTTACAAATGAGACAGCTGGAGATTTCTTATATAAGAGGGAACAGCAGGCACCTTACAAATGAGACAGCTGGAGATTTCTTACTAAGGTACTGGAATACACATTTAATTATTTTATAGCTTTTATATAGCGCTACTTTCATGCTTATAACATGCTAAGAAGGCTATGGTCCAATCTCATTTGTGGACCAGTGTGTGTGTGTGTGTGTGGGGGGGTATCTGGGAGAAGGTTTTCCATGCTACCTTTAGGCGTTCAGTAAACACAACTCTGCCCAAGTCGGGTGTCGAACCTCGAATCCCCCTTCATAAGTAGCCAAGCCAAGTTTAAGCGTACTTAGCCTCTCGACCAGGCTTCCCTAAAGGATAAACTACTGCATAGGACAGAGGATGGCAAAAAGAGCTCTTAAACCAACCAGCAGCAGACAGTTAGTTCTGAGCTGGATGTATTAAAATACACTACATCTTAGCTAGGACTGCCAAATACTGCATTCCTCCTTAATCTTCAGTCTCAAAGACGAGAGCTATTATTAATAAAAATATACAATTTGTTTCATAATACTAAAATAGTGTATGTAAGTGCTATAATATATTCTCTTTCATGGATCAAAAGTTGAAAATACCAGAGCTAGATTAGATGTATCTCAATCCTCGACAGCCTTACTTTATTAATTTTCCCAAATTTTGCGCAAGGTGCACATATATTTAAAGAAATCAAAACAAAGGATGCACCTACTGTGTCAATATTCTGTATAATGTCCTGAAACGTGGGATGTCCTCTAAAAGCACTAAACAAGTTCCTCTGGTACAGAAGTGAGTAGATCAGGTGAGGATTACTCTGGAGGCCTGAACTCAGACAAGAGTTGATGATCTCTAGCACCATGCGCAGCACTTCCTCCAGAACAGACAGATCCTGGAGCTATAGAGGATATAATAAAACTTACAAATTATAGTGAATGCATGAAAAGTTTTCAGTTTTTGACAAAGAAACTTGTTCAAAATAACTACAAAATGGTTTGTGGTATGTAAAAAAAAATCTATTTTTCTACATTTAATGAAATAAAAAGCCAATGTATGACAACCATTACACAATAAGTCTGCCCATTTCCTTATTTTAGAATTAGATCTCAATTAGAAGGTTTAGTTCAATAGTTAAATATTTAAACCTCGATTTTGAACCTTCAATATCTTGCTATATAGAAATTAAACATTTTATGAGTAGACTCCCATGGAATGATAGTATAATACCTTTTGGTGGGTTGTTCTTTTTATTCAACTAGATTTTAATCAAATATAAAAAAATTAGACATAAAACTCGTACATAATCTTGCTGTTCATTGTCTGTCTGTTCATCATTGTTGCCACTGAGTGCTGACTCTCTGATTTGGTCCACTAGTTTGGAATGGCGTTTACACAGTTGTGAAAATAAACTGGAGAGAAAATAAAAACAATGAAACAAAAAGTAGCTAACAAATGAAAACATGGACAAGACTATAAATGTTTCTCAAAAATATAAATCTATATAATAACAATAATAATTTAATTTATAGAGCGCTGTTAACAAACAAAAATGTAGGCTCAAGGCGCTGTGATAACATTATAAGCATGAACAGGAGAGATAAAATGACAAACTAATCTAAAATGTTTTAAACAGATATAACTGTAAATTAAGATCATATTTAATTTAATTGGCAGCGACTATTATGAGTTGATGAAAGACTTGGAGTAGGTCTACTTGGACCAGACATTCCCCTCGCAGAAAAATTAATTAAATTACTATATCTAAACTAGGATTCGTATGAATTTACACGTTTAATCTTAAAATTACTAGACGTAGGCCAATGTTATGAATATGATCATGGCATTTTGTTACCGGGTAATGCCATTACATTGTTTTAAATTTTTAATGACTAGTGTCATTTGTAAGGGAAAATACAAATCCATTGTGCAGAGAAAATAAACTGCAGACTACTACAAAAAAAAATACTCTGACAGAATTTTATGTCTTGAAATCAAACTTTATTTTAAAAACTAACTTGATGATTTTCTGTGAGACAAATGCACTCAGGTTATTGAACTGGGCAGACATATTGGCCAGTGCCGCCAGACAGTTGGTGTGGAGGTATTTATCCTGAAAATAAACAAAAGCTATTAAATTACTGTCCCACAAAAATAGTCACATCAATGTACAACTTTGCAAGACCATAAAAATATCTGTGCGTAACATTTTAAATACCATGAATGGCCTTTTTTTTTTAAAAAAGCATAACAATTTTAAAAAAATAATAATAAAATGATGAAGATTTTTAATAAATAAAATGAAGATTTTCATTAGTGCTATAAAGTAAAAATTTTCTTTAAAAAAAAAAAAAGAGGTGTCTGTCAATAAAATCAGCTTTTCAAAAGATTTGGCTTCAAATTTGTAATCTAAAATAAACAAGATCACTGAAGCTGTCATAGAATTACAAAAACTATTTGTATCACCTAAAATAATTTTTTTTACTGCTTATTTTAGCCACTTCTGCTTCAACATGTGGAGCTCCCTAGAGTAAATAGAACTACTATTAATATTAGTTTTTCTATGTTATGAAACTCTAGTTTGTATAAAGCTTTGGGTGATTCTCTTATCTAAGTGAATGGTCAGTCAATAACACACTTCAGACTGTACAATAAATAATATTTGCAGTCAAGAAATATTGTTTCCAAGTTTGAGTTATTGTGGAGAATGAAGTCGACAAGGATTAAAACTTTCAAGCCCACAAGTTATTTCTTTGAGCAGAAGAACAAAGTTGGCATCAAGTTTAAAAACAGTTACATTTAATTATTACTGCATTAAGGTTTTGGTACAGTAAGACACTCTTGTCAAGCAAATTTGCCCTCACAAATTATAAATGACTATATTAGCTCCATCATGCTTTGCACATCTCAGACTAATTGGGTCTGTACACTGAGAATTATTTAAATTAATAATAAGCTATGCAATTAAGACCTACAAGGCAATCGATGACGGAGATGACAGTGTTAAATTATAGAGGGTTAAATTAAATGGATTTAAACTATAATAAAATGGTGTTAAATTAGAAGGTCTTGAAATAAAAGGTATTAAATTAGATGTTAAATTAAAAAGGTGTTAAATTAACACCATTTAAAAAGACTGTGTTAAAATTAGTATTAAGTTGTCAAGAAGCCAGCACTGAGAGAGCAAATGCATTTTCCCTCAACTCATGTTTTGGTATTCCTCAAATTTGGTTGGATTCAATACTACTCTAGTTGTCCTTATAAAACATTTTCAGCCTTAACAAAGATTTCAAATAGTAGACGTTTGTTTGAAAACAATATTTTAACTTATTTTTACATTAACCAAATTCAAAACATAATTGATGTCAATGTATTCACTTCTTTACAAATAAAGTTTTAAAATCAATGGTATAACAGGCTTAAGACCTTCAAATATACATAAACATGCTACTATGATTTTTAACACACACACAAACATAATTATTCACTCTCACTTATTCCAAACCACAGACAAAATAATGCGAAAGTTTGAACGTACCCTCATCCTGGTCATGTTGTACTGAATGGTCCTAATCACCACGAGTATAAGTAAACCACCCAGAGAGATTTCTGAAAGAGGGCGCTCCTTATACCACTGAACATTCTTTACCATCTGGAATACAAGTTAAAAAACTGAATGAGTTAATAGCACTGGAGCTTTAAAAAATGTGTTTGCTGTCAGCTATTCTTTCATTTTGCTGTTTCCCTGGATGAAGGACAGTTTTAGATCTTTGTGGAATACAATAAAACATAACTCACTCTCAGTCTTGAATCTCAGACAATCTGAGCCAGAAACACATTTTATTAGTTGGTATGGGAAATATCTTTCAACTCCAGCCATTAATTTGTTTTCTATCTTCAAATATTTCAAGGGAAATGGAAAAAATAGGTTCTGCATTGCTAAGTTAATTTTGTTTTACTCACAGAAACCACTTATAAAAGAGAAACTCTGGACAGGAGTGTATGGAAACATGAACCTACAATCTCATGAACAGCCTTGTTAAAGACTTCGTCTTCGCTAAGTATCAACAGGATGATCAAGCCCATGTAGATGTGATGGGAGCTCTTCTCTTGGGAGTCATACAGTATCTTCAAAAGTGGCATCACCTGAAAACAGAATACATCATTTGATGTATAATAAGCCTACTCAGCATAGTTTCCCCCATAAATAGCTGATCAAACTCACAAGTGAACTTAATATCATGACCTAGTAAAAGACTACATGAATTTGACTCAAAGACTTTCAGTTAAGCAATCAATGACAGTCAATGGCTACTATCTCCCTTTCATTAAACTGTAGCCTAATTTTTCTACTAATTAACAAATGGTCAACATGGGAGTTTGATGACCTGAAACACTACACACCAGCAGGTCAATGTTGGTCCGAGAAAGGATGAAGGCTTTCATGTTGGGGTTCTGGTGCAGAAGGAGATAGAGGAGCAGTGTGGTCTGGTCATCGTGTAACGTTTGGCACAGGACATGGTACACTTTGCTCATGTCCAGCTTGAAGGTTGAGGCAGAATGTGTCAAATTGATAGCCCCAGACTCTGAAAATTTAACAAATCAAATGTGGGGGAAATGAAGATTATTATTTATTTAAGTTAAAAAAAAAAAGCAATTTTTATAAAAAGAGCAATAATTATGTGATGGGTGGAAGAAATATTTGTGTACTTTTATTTTTCAGAATAGCATGATCTCTGTCAGCATATAAGTTATGTTTTGATATCAAACATTAATCTCATTTCTGCTTTTATCTAAAAAAAAAAAATTAAATTAAAATGTGTTTTTTTTTAAAATATATCAGTTTTGATTTTTTATGCCTTGGCTCGTTTGCTCAGGTCCCCTGAAATTCTAATGATTAGAAATAAGCCAAGGGCATATTAACTAAATGACTTGATAACTCTTTAAAGTACATATAAAACATTTAATGCAATGATTATTTACTATGTACAGAAAGGATGGTAACAATGTAAAATTTGATGCAATTTCATGAGTAACAACTACCAGTACAGATGATGTAATAGAATCATAACCCATTGATACAAATCAAAATACTAGCCCACAACATCCATCTGACCATTGAAACGCTAGCCCAAGCTTCAGCACAGGTCCGAGCTACAGTCCTTACAATATTTCCCTGTGAAGCAGCAAAAGACTAAGTCTTTGGAATATTACTCTGCAAAGTATGGCAGTGAAACAACTGCTATGGTTCAAAAGCTATAGTGATTACAGATGCCAGACATTTAATCCCTAGCTGTGTACAGAGGATTAGCCTCTTTAGTCACATGAGAAAACTGCAATCATCTCTAGAGACATAAAATGTCACACACCATGAGACTTTAGAGAATCCCCTACAGAGATGAAGCAAGGCTAAGATCTAACTTGATGTATTATGGGATAGCTTTGAAAAAGATTTTATTTAGATTTATTTACACCAATATTACAACATTTTCCCTGACTATTTATAACTGAATATATTTTATTCAATAGACACACATACTGTTACATCATTGTGTGAGAGCTACTGTGGCATGTGGTAATCGGTGTTCTCTGAGAACACCTAATTATCTTTTGTTTGGAATTATGGGCAAGCCTCTTTTTTATCTGGCCACATGGTCATACGGGCAAGCTTTCAATTAAGTCCTCGGAGAGTAAGGACATATGTTTTGAGGAGCTCTATTTGCATTGAGTGGAGTGCTATAATGTATCATTATAAAATCTATTAGATATTGAATCTTGCAAGTAATTATTGAAATATTGTTCATCGGCCTGGATTAGCCAGAGTGCTATTACTTTACATTTCATAAATATATTGTCTGCTATTAATGAGTTAATTTGTGAATTTCAATATCTGTTGTGCCACTCTAGTTATAGTAGACATCCCCAACAATAGAAGTGCAATAATTCAAGAAAAGAGAAGAAGTTTAGTTAGTATACAGCTGATACTTTAATAAGCACCAGAAGAAGTGTTACAGAAAGTAACATTCAAATGATATTGCAATTGATTAGAAACTTAATAAATCTGGTTCACTGGTATCAAAATTAGTGACCTAACACTGTTGCTGACAAGTAAAAAAAAACTTTTGTACCTTGTGAATCTGTGAATGAGAACAAAGCTTGTCTATAAGGGTTGTGTACACTTTTATCACAAGTGCAGTGATTGGTCAGCACCAAGGTGAACAGCAAGCTCTGATTGGCCAAAAGAGTCTCAAACTGGTCAACCTCAGACTTCTTGCCTTTGCTGGCCATTCCCAGAGTGACCACACTCCATAAACTTGCTGAAAGTCAACCAGGGAAAGAGAGGTATTAAAAGGAAACAGTAATGTAATATGAAGTTAAGCAGTATTTGATAATGCCCTAATTAATAGTAAAGAAGTGTGCAAAGTTAGTTTATATATATATATATATATATATATATATATATATATATATATATATATATATATATATATATATATATATATATATATATATACATATATATATATATCAGGGTTAGTAGCACTTTTCCATGACAAAATTTTAGGAGATTTTAGGAGGTTTTTTAAGGATGAAATGTATGATGTGTGTGTGTGTTTCCTATCCGTTTGTGTGATACATAGTAAAACATACACAAAACTAAGCATTTATCAAATCAATTATTGTTATTTGATTTTTAAAATAATAAATATCTTGCCAATATGCCACAGAAACAATGTTATCAGCTGTGGTATGTCCACAGAAAATGTAATGAAAGTTATCTTTTAATCTAGTAACAACTTGACTGTCATCCCAAAACCTCAAACAACCATTTTTTTTCAAAGATTTATTTAAAAACATTACAAATGGTTACTTTTCCTTTTTTTTTTAAATAAGAAACATTCTTAGAGATGCCTTATTCATGATGTATATTCTCTGTGATGGAAATGTACATTTTTAGTTCCTATGTGTATCTTATCTTATCTTATCTTATATAATACAGACGTTACTTCAAAAAAGAAGATGATTACGTCCTACGCGTCATGCATTTAGTCATGCATATTAACCAATGACTTAAATTCTGCCAAGTCACTGGTTTTCCTGGCTAGCTCAGGCAAACCATTCCATGCTCTAATAGCACTAGGGAAGAAGGAGTATTTGTACAAATTTGTCCTAGCATATGGGACGAGGAATGTGCCTTTATCTTTGTGTCTTTCAGAGTATTTTATTAAATTTTGTTTTTGTATTTGAAGATTATGGTTCAGTGTTTTATGTATTATTGCTACTTTACTTTTGAGCCTTCTGTCCTGAAGGCTTTCTAAATTTAGTGATTTTACTAAAGGTGTTACTCTAGCCAAATGTGAATATTCGTTTGTTATGAATCGCACTGCTCTATTTTGTGTCTGTTCCAGTTTCTTAATGTTTTCTTGAGTTGAGGGGTCCCAAACGGAGGATTCATATTCTATTATTGGCCTAACCAAGGTTAAATAACATTTTAGTTTTATGTTCTTATTTGATTTATAGAAATTTCTTTTAATAAATCCTAATGCTTTGTTTGATTTTTTTGTAGTTTCATCAATATGTGGATTCCATGACAGTTTTTCATTTATTATAACACCTAGGTATTTTGCGTTTTTAGTCTGTGTTACTGGTTTGCCATGAATAAGATAAGTGGAATTAATTTGTTTTAGTTTTTTTGTTACTCTTAACAACTGACATTTTTCTGGGTGGAAAGACATGCTCCAATTTGATTCCCATTTCTGTAATTCATCTAATTCTCTTTGTAAAATATCTGTGTCTTGTGTTGTTTTTATTGTTCTATATATTATGCAATCGTCTGCAAATAATCTGACTTTTGTTCCTGAAGTAATGCAATTTGGTAAATCATTTATGTAAATTAAAAATAGTAGTGGACCCAAGACTGTTCCTTGAGGTACACCTGAGTTTACTGTTATCGGTGTTGATTTAGAGCCATTTATTATTACAGTTTGTTCTCTCCCTATCAGAAAGTCTTTAATCCACTGATGCAGTGGACCATTAATGCCGAAATATTTTAATTTTTTAAGCAAACTATGGTGGTGAACTTTGTCAAAAGCCTTAGAAAAATCTAGTAAGATAGCATCTATTTGTTCACTATTATCTAAACCTTTTGAAAAATCATCAATTAGTCCTATTAGTTGTGTTTCACATGATCTATATTTCCTAAAGCCATGTTGGTATGGTGTGAGGACATTATGTATGTCTAAGTGGTTTATGATGTTGCTACATATTATGTGTTCTAGGATTTTACATGTGATGCTGGTAAGTGATACTGGTCTGTAGTTTCCTGGGTCAGATTTTTCTCCTTTTTTAAATAGGGGGGTGACATTAGCTTCTTTCCAGTCCTTTGGTACTCTGCCCTGGTTAAGTGAAGCCTGAAAGAGTATTTTGAACACTGGGGCTAGCTCATTACTTAGTTCTTTGAGTAATCTAGCTGGAATACCATCAGGTCCAGAAGCTTTATTTGGTTTGGTGTTGGCTAATAGTTTTTGAATTCCATTTTCTTGTACTACTATATCTTCTATGTTGTCTACTTGGTTCAAATTCAGTAATATGTCTTTGTCTCCTGGGGCTGAGAATGCCAATTTATATCAGGTAGGTTGAAATCACCCATAATCCAAAAAACTGCATTTTTATTTGTCTCTTTAAGTGTCGTAATCTGATTACATAGTTCCTGCATGTATTCTAAACTAGAATTTGGTGGTCTGTAAATGCTGCCTATTATTAGGGATGTTGAGGTGGTATTAATTTTACAAAATGTTGATTCTATATTTTTTGAGTTAGGTAAGGTAATTTCTTCTGCTATAAGAGTGTTTTTTATTGCTAAAAGAACTCCTCCATGATTATCAGCCCTATCTTTTCTAAAAATTTCATAATTACTATTGAAAATTTCTGCATTATAAATTTCAGGATGTAGCCAAGTTTCTGTGCCTGCAATTATGTCTGGTTTCTCACATTCTAATAAAATTTCTAAGTCTGCTGTTTTGTTCCTAATGCTTTGAAAATTTATTACTAAGGTTTTAAGGTATTTTGGTGTTACTTCTTTAGTAGGTTTGTTTAGTGAGGCTGTTGTATTAATTTTAGTAGATTTAGGTTTAACAGGAGTGGATCTGGCTAGTGGTTGGTGAGTTTGGTTTGGGATGGTGTTTAGGATGTTGTATGGGTTAGAAGTGTCTGCATCAAAGGAATCAAACAGTCCTGATGTAAACTGAGGTAACCCACACGGTACACAGTGCCATGATGCATCTTTGTTGCCTAAGGCATAATACACAGGTGTATTCATATGGAGACATGATGCATGGTACCATTCATCGCAGGTGTCACATTGAATGGCTTTCTGTTTCATGGTGCATACTTTTTTGCAGATGTTGCATCTATCTTTAGATCTAGGCCCTGGATTTGACTCTACATCTCCTGCTATTAATATTAACAGTGATAGGTATTTATTTCTGCTGTGTCTGATTGAGAACTTCCATTTGTGATGGGTAATCTTCTTTAGTGTTATGGATGTGTATGTTAGGTTATTTTTTAAGTTGCTTTGATCTAAAGTGTGATGATTGATTATGACTGTTGTTTCTTTTTTAAGTTTAGTGTTGACTAAGGTAGATCTGGTTCTGTGTTCAGCTAGTATGTATTTAGTAATTATTAGGATAAATAGCCAGAGCAATTTCATGATGACTGTTGTTGATTTTAGTTTTTAAAGGGGTCTAGTCTAAATCTAGTTTAAGGTTTACAATGCCTAATTTATGTCTAAATCTAAATTGAAAGCTAATTTACAATGACAATTAAATCAAATGAAATGGTTTATTAAATTCAAAATATGGACCTAGACTAGATCTAATTCTAGATCAATATATTTACGTGTATAATTAACTATATAGAATATTACTATTAGTTATTATTAGTAGTATTAGTAGATGATTAGTAGATCTAAAGCCTTAATTAAAGTCTAAGTCTAACACTAAAACTAGACTAGACTGACTTGACTAGGTCTAGATTACTCTAGATCTAGTCCTAAGGGCTAAGCTAAGAGTTGTTAATTTGAATTTAAAAAAAAAAAAATGCTGAATTATAGATACTAGAGTCATGGTGTGCATTTGAGGTAATGTTTTATTCTTCTATTAGTTAACTTAAATCCTTTTCATAAACAGAGCCAGTAATATATAGGGCAATATTGGCCTATTTGAATGTTTAGTTGACATTTGCTTACTAAAAAATGGCTTTTGGATTTGGGGGGGGGGGGGGGTTAGACCTATTCGCGTTTTTCTCCCTAGCAGAATCATTTTCAACCATATAGTTTCCCTGGCTTTTTACGAGTGAAATAATTTTTACGGACTTTTCACAGCTGTATGAGAAATATTTTCGTTAAATCTACAGTAGATCTAGACTCTTGATGTAAGTCACTAAAATTCGCGGACTTTTCAGGGATGTGAGAGAAATATCTTCACTATATATATTCTAGTGATTTAGCGTAAATCTAGAGTCTAGATCAAAGTCACGAAAATTCGCGGACTTTTCACTGCCGTGTGAATATTATCTTCACTAAATTTACAGAAGATCTAGACTATAAAGCTAATTCGCTAAAATTCGCGGACTTTAACTCTAAGTCACTAAATTTTGCGGACTTTTCACGGCTGTGTGAGAATTATCTTCACTAGATTCTAGTGATTTAGAGTAAATCTAGAGTCTAGACATAAGTCACTAATATTCGCGGACTTTTCGCGGCTGTGTGCGAATTATCTTCACTGAATATACCGTAGATCTAGAGTCTAGATCTAAGTCACTAAAATTTGCGGACTTTTCGCGGCAGTATGCGAATTATCTTCACTGGATATACCGTAGATCTAGAGTCTAAATTTGCGGGCTTTTCACTTCTTTGTGCTAATTATCTTCACTAGACTCAAAGTGATTTAGCGTAAATCTAGAATCTAGCGTATTTCTAGAGTAATCTAGACATTAGATGTATCGAGATCATTAAATTGACAAAAATTCACGGAGTTTTCAGGTTAGGTGCGAATTATCTTTACTAGATCTAAATTAGATCTAAATCTAAATCTAGATACTATTACAGTTACTAGATACTAGCTAGATCTAGAAGATTTACGGACTTTCCACGCGAAATCACTCTTAGTCTTACACTTACAACAAGAAGATTTTAGGTGAGGGAGGGCCCGGAGGAGTGTAGCCTACAAATTAGTCTTGTAATTGCTCTAATTATAGGCAATAGTCACTACAGACTAGATCTAGCGCGTCTTTAGTGGTAACAATAAATGACTTCAGAAAAATACTGCCAGGTGAAATGCTTGCTTGATCCAAGGCCATCTTCAATCACGAGGTCGCGCTTCACAAGTGGGTGAAAGGCGGTGTAGACGCGTCACTGGTCAGCTCATTAACACAGCCAGCCCGTAAGGTCATGCGATCAGAATGCCAAGTTACGCTGTTGTTTTTCCCCTCACATTTTTAGCAAGGAATAAGCAAGATTTTTTTTTTTTAATATTGGGTAAAAATTTTAGGAGAGTGGACAAAATTTTAGGAGACTTTCGGCAATTTTTAGGAGAATTTTAGGATTTTAGGAGACTTTTCATTTTTTAGGAGATTTTAGGAGTTTTTAGGAGCGCTACGAACCCTGATATATATATATAAAAGATTTTCAAAAGGAAAGGCATAGGCAGTTTTGATAAAAGATTTATAATGTTGAATATTTTTATTTATCAAGAGATCAATGAAATTGATAAAATTAAAGCTTTTTAACCTGCTGTAATGTTACTAAACCTTAATAAATAAAAGACAAAGGCTAAAAGTTTATTAAAAACCAAATATAAGACTTTTCAATCATTTTACTTGGCATTATCACATTTTTAAACAGTTTGGTAGATTGCAAAGCCATTTTCGTATTGTTACATATACTGTGTGTAAAAAGCAGTTAGAAGTTGCTGTTAATTTATATTTTCATAGTAATCTAATGTACATTATGTTTCCTTATATGTATTAAGTTTTATAATTATTTCATATGATGATATTATTTTTTTTTTATTATTAAAATGTTTTTTTACTATGTGCAGACAATCAATCAGAAACAATGACAAAGACATTTTGCTGTATTTTGTTCTGTCTGAAATTTTACTGCCAAGACCAAACGTTTATCTTATTTCTCTATAATAGATTTCACCATCTATAAGTCAACTATAAATGCGTTAAGAAAAAACCCACAAAAAAAAACAACAACTTTTACTTCACTATAATGATTCCATGACTTCATTTAAAAAAAAATCAATTTCAATGTTTCTTATATAATTAAGTATTCACTGTCAGGGATAAGTCACTTTTCAAATATTTTCTTGGTAAAAGAAAGCTAGATGTGAGGGACAAGTGTAGGATGTAATAATCTTCTTTTTTTTTTTTTTGAAGTCATGTCTGTATTTTGGTAAGATAAGAAAAGTTCTAATGCTGTAACAATACTTACAGGCAAGTGCAGCTGTAGCATTGTAAATGAAGCTCCCATCCTCGGACTGATTCCTGTACAGTTCAGGGGGACACTTCTCTTGATTGATGTAGTTCCACATTAAAGCTTTTATCAGGAGAGGGGCATGTATGGCACTGAAATGTAGATTACAAACAAAAAATTATGAAGTTGGTTTTTTTATTGATAATCCATGGAGGTTAACATCATCAAGTAATGGGTTGGCAGCTCTTAGTATGAGATTCACCAATCTTAGTTATTGGCTAACAAATTAATTAATTAATTGGATCACTCTAAACCAAAGTTGCAGCCATCAAGCTTCAAATAATTGGTTGTGATGACAAATCAACAAGGGAAGAAAAAGGCTGGGAGATCAAAGACAGCAGGGAGGACATCGAGGTTATGGTTGCAGCCCTAAGCTCAACTGGGAGTGAAAAGGATTAAATAAGCCTTCAAGTTATTTCCATTACTTCAGATTTTAAAAAACATGATTGCACAATAATTTTCTTTTACTCAAACTTTGATGTTTCCCAAATCTTATTAAAGTTATTAAAGTAAAATGATGCAATTTAGATTAAATATTTGTCTGGAAAGGAGAAATTAAGTTAATAAAAAAATATAATGTTGAGAAAATGTTGTGCCTTGATGTAAAATTAACTCTGATAAAAATATAACTCCATTTACCATTTTCCTTGCATGAGAATCTTGTAAACAGCAAAGTTACTGGCAGGCTGGCTGTGATACATTTGAATAGACAACAGTACCATAAGAGTGTTGAGTGTTTCAAGATGGAGGGCATATGTGAAGTTTCTGGAGAATTTAATGGATGAGAATCATTACAACAAAGAATTTTTTCAAGCACAAAAATACTTCAAATAATTGTATAATTTTAAGTATTGCTTTTTCTATGTTTTTTTTTCTCCATATAGCACACATATTTGCTATGCTATAATATGGAAAGATTATCTTGGAGAAGGATTTGTACTGTCTTTAGGTGCTCAACAAACACAACTCATGCCTCTTTCAAAAATTCCTAGGCACTCAAACTTGTAGCCTCGCAGTCAAGTATGTATGCTACAAAGTAGCTACACCTTTTAAACTAAAAAAAAAGTCTACTATGCAAATAAAAAAGCTTCTTTTTTATTTCAAAATGACTGCTGTACTACATAAAAAGCATTTTCAAACCTTTTTTTTAAAAGAATATAGAATTAATTAAAAAGCTTTAAATAAACCCTGAATTTCTTGGAGCAGTTAAAGTGAATGTTCAATAACCCAAACACCTTATGCAAAGAATTTATACTTTCTTTAAATGCAAAAACTACTTTCAAGGACCTAGACTAAACTGTTTCATCACACATGTAGAAGCAATAAGAGTGTTTCAAGGATACTATTTCATCAGTATCTCTATTCCAAGGTTTCATTCTTCCAACTTCACAATCATCAAAACTTAAATTGTTGCATTTACATCTCTGATGCTTGCTGCTAGTAGTCATACTATACACAAGTAGTTCTGTTGTACACAAAATTAACTCATTCATGCAAATTTTTTTACTTACAGAACAGGAACATCTACAATAAGTTCAACCAGAGCATTGATAAACTCTTCAATCTGAGATCCAATCTCTGCTGTATCATCAGCAGGGGTGCCTACAATAATAAAAGTTTACTGCAGATGACGAAATATTTTATATCAAGATTAAATTTAACATTAAATCATATAGAAAAGCTTTAAAAAAAATAATTAAAGTTCTGATCACCTTATCAGAGCACTGAAACTGAATAGAAATGTAAATCAGGTTGTGAATTAAAACTAAAAGAATAATAGAAAAGAACTAAACATATAAAAACAAAAAAGTTTTTTTTTTATTTCTCACATTCAGTAGTGTACTAAACTGAGAAACCAAAGTCAAGTCAGTTGATTTCATCTAGATTTAAAAAAAATAAAGTTCCCATCTCAGATCTTGTGATCTATACAGCTGATGATGTTTAAGGTCATCTGTTTCTTTGGCCAATGGTTAACAAGCAGGTTGTCATGTGGCCAATGATCAACTGCCTTTACTTTCCCCATCTTTAAGTCAGGTACCCATCAGAGTTAGGGCGCCCTAAAAATCCTGAAATTCAAAATCACAGTCTTCACTGAGATTTGAACTCAGGTTCTGAAGCCAAGCACTTAAACACTCAGCCACCACGCTGTCGCATCTAGTTAGCTTTGAGATAAAAATGTTTAGGGTGAGTTTTATTTCACATTGTAAAGTTATTTTAATAAGGATTCGGTCGTATTTCTATTTTGTAGTTAGATTAGAAGATTAGAAGAATCAGTTATTTGTCTTTCTATAGGGATTCAGGTTCTGGATTCCAGATTTCAGATTTTCAGTGTTCAGTCTTGGTGTTACATTGGGATATTGTGAGTTTTCGTGCTACTATGAACTTTGGTTATCTTCATCGTTGGTGAACATTCATCTTGGCTAGAAGATACTTACCATGAACATTTTTTTTATATGAAGTGAACTGAACCTTTCATAGAATCTTTGGCTTGAAATAAAATATTGTTGAGGGCAATATTATTGGACATCAAACTGTTTTAAATACTATTTAATTTAATTGAACTGTATTATGCTATATGTACTTATATTCATTTTTTTTTCATTCCCATTAGTCATGTGTCATTTCATTGTATAAATCTCATTGGATTAAATGTATAAGTTTAATTGTAAATCATCATACACATCATTGATTAATTGATGTACAGCTGGGTGTGTGTGGTGTGTCTGTTAGACTGAACCTTGGGACTGATATATAGTTATTAAATAATAAGAAATTATACATTAATTATAACACACACGCACATTGCAATCCAAATTACATTTTTAATATCTAGACAACTTAATAATTATTAATTAAATAATCAAAGTCTTCATACGTGCCTATCTATATTTAAAGCTACTGGGCAAAGAGCCCTACAATCATTTTCAACAGCATGTGTTGCAAGTGGATAAATATTGGAAGTAAGTAGGCTTAAAGACTATTACATTAATCTAATTTTTTGGTGTACATGCCAAAAACTGCTGCTACTAACTTTAACAGGCTATCTCATGCTAGACGTCTGTCAACTGAACTAACAAAAAAAAACCAACCTACCCTGTTTGTATTCAGCACAGATTTCAATGTTAGTTGGAAAACAACAGAATCTTACCATCTTGTTTTGGTGGAAGACAGTCAAACTGATGAAGCAGCAACTCCTCACTCAAATGTTCGACAAAATATTTACAAAGGCTTCGTATGATAAACAAGGCATTGTACGTCTGCCAAATAAATATGTTACTGAAAAAAAAAATTAAGTGTATTGTAGTTAGTAACTATCGCAAATGTTAAAAAAAAAAAATAAAACATATACAAAAGAAAAACAAAGCATTCAATTAATATTTTTTCCATTTCTGAGATTAATTTTAGTTCTAAGTTTCAGTAGGGAGTCATTGGAAGAGTGACAAATGTTAACTATATATATACATATATATCTAGCCAGCTTTTTTGCTGCTGAGCAGTCAGCTCTTTCGAAGACAGTTGCAAGGAAAAATATTGTGCTGTTTTCTTCAGTTGTTCAGCACTGCCGTACAGGGTGTTGGTTATGTTTTTCCATTTCTGGGATTAATTTTAGTTCTCTAAGTTTCAGTAGGGAGTCATTGGAAGAGTGACAAAAGTTAACTATATATATATATATATACATATATATCTAGCCAGCTTTTTTGCTGCTGAGCAGTCAGCTCTTTCGAAGACAGTTGCAAGGAAAAATATTGTGCAGTTTTCTTCAGTTGTTCAGCACTGCCGTACAGGGTGTTGGTTATGTTTTTCCATTTCTGGGATTAATTTTAGTTCTAAGTTTCAGTAGGGAGTCATTGGAAGAGTGACAAATGTTAACTATATATATACATATATATCTAGCCAGCTTTTTTGCTGCTGAGCAGTCAGCTCTTTCGAAGACAGTTGCAAGGAAAAATATTGTGCTGTTTTCTTCATTTGTTCAGCACTGCCGTACAGGGTGTTGGTTATGTTTTTCCATTTCTGGGATTAATTTTAGTTCTCTAAGTTTCAGTAGGGAGTCATTGGAAGAGTGACAAAAGTTAACTATATATATATATATACATATATATCTAGCCAGCTTTTTTGCTGCTGAGCAGTCAGCTCTTTCGAAGACAGTTGCAAGGAAAAATATTGTGCAGTTTTCTTCAGTTGTTCAGCACTGCCGTACAGGGTGTTGGTTATGTTTTTCCATTTCTGGGATTAATTTTAGTTCTCTAAGTTTCAGTAGGGAGTCATTGGAAGAGTGACAAAAGTTAACTATATATATATATATATACATATATATCTAGCCAGCTTTTTTGCTGCTGAGCAGTCAGCTCTTTCGAAGACAGTTGCAAGGAAAAATATTGTGCAGTTTTCTTCAGTTGTTCAGCACTGCCGTACAGGGTGTTGGTTATGTTTTTCCATTTCTGGGATTAATTTTAGTTCTAAGTTTCAGTATGGAGTCATTGGAAGAGTGACAAATGTTAACTATATATATATATATATATATATATATATATATATATATATATATATATATATATATATATATATATATATATATATATACATATATATCTAGCCAGCTTTTTTGCTGCTGAGCAGTCAGCTCTTTCAAAGACATATGCAAGGAAAAATATTGTGCTGTTTTCTTCAGTTGTTCAGCACTGCTGTACAGGGTGTTGGTTATGTTGGGCTGGAGTGGTAGGAAGGGGCATTCAAAGAGGATATGATTTACGGTTTCATAAGGGTGGGTGCAGTGTCTACAAAGGAGGAGTTGTGTGAATTTATTTTATTGAGATGGTAATTTAACAGAGGTGTGTGTCCTGTCCTTAGTTGGAAGATTGTAGATTGCTCTTTGCATGGGAGGAAGTTAATACTGTCCAGTTTGTTAGGCATGTTCATTTCCTTGTACCTGGATCTGCCTGTGTTTTCTGTTGCCCATTGGTTGAGCCACTCCTCTTTGTGGTTATTGATTAACATTGACCTTATGGTGAGGTAGTTAACAGGTCTGGTTGTTCCATAGATGATCCGGCCTTTGATAGCTTATCGGCCCGTTCATTTCCCATGACGCCAATGTGTCCAGGGATCCACTGTAATGTGATATTTATGTTTAATTTTGTCATCATCTGATGTATTATCACAATTAGTGTTGTCAACTCTCTTGGGCTTTTGGAGGTGCTGCTGTTAAGTGCTTGAAGAGTGGATTGGGAGTCTGTAATGACAACAATATCTGATGGTGATTGTATCCCTTCATCCCGGGTACGCTGTTCAGCCCTTTTTTCAACGTGGCACCTGGGTGGAAACGGTTACTTGAGGGGGTAACTAGGCTAAATGAATGGCGAAACATAACTCGCGTGGGTATGCCCATGGGTAGACGAGAGTCCGCCCATGGGTAGACGAGAGTCCGCCCATGGGTAGACGAGAGTCCACCCATTGCATGGGCGGAGTTGCAAAAGAGTCCCCATAAACCTGTCACACATCCATGCGCTGTTCCTCAAGGGACCGTTACATAAATGGCGAGTCACCCACAGTTAGCTTGGTATAACAAAGGAAAATGGCGGAGGCTCCCGGTGCCCTCGGCCTTCGGCCATGTACAGCCAAGCATGCATCGGCGGCCAAAGGCATTGGAAACAGCAATGCTTTACATAGGCATTGACTGGGGTCTCTCACAAACAGAACTGTGTTCCCACAGGTTTTTTTTTTTACTGTTTGGTGTCCAAACAGGGTTTTTTTCAAACTTAGAGCTCGAAGAGCCTTTGGCTCAGCTCTTAAGATGATCAAAAGGTATTCCTTCATATAATTTGTTTTCAACTGTCTGCAAAACTATTGTAATTGCCTCAATTTTGGCTTGAGAGTTTGAGCAGTAGTTGCCACAGGGTGCACTTATTTCAAAGTGTTTATTTTTGGGGAAGACCAGGAAGGCACCAAGACCAGCATTTATGGTGGCTTGGAAGGCTGATCCATCAGTGTGTATATATAGATGGCTGTTTTTGGATAGCTTTCAATTGTTTCGAGTGTGCCTACTTTAAGTTCCAGTGGATTTGATTCTTTTGTTAAATTGTTTTGTTCATTTATTAAATGTGTTTTAATGGTTGGTTGTTTGTAGTTAAGTCCAGGAGTTCTGTTTGAGAATCTGGTAATTTTGCTGCTCTATTGCGCCTTTACTTAAGAGGTTCAATATTGGAGTCTATTTCACAGGCTGCTTTGGGAGTAGTTCTCATACCTCCACTGATTAGATGCAAGGCTTGGTTTTCGATATATATATATATATATATATCAATAATTAATGTGCATATAATATATATATATTTATATATATATATCTATAAATAAATATATATATAAATATATATATTTATACAACATGCTCTGAGTAAACTTACTCTTCACACTGTGCTGAGGCCTTCAACTCTGAAGCTCTGATTAGAAAATTATAAATGAGTGCCCTTAGATTTCCAGTGTGGCAATTGTTTAATGCAAAATTTCTGGCTATAATTTCTGTAGACTCTTCTAAAACTTTGGCATCAGAGCTGAAAATATACATAAATAAGAAATTGACTCTAAATTCGAAGTTCTAAATTTGAAAAATTGTCAGTTTGATAAAACTTTAATGTGTATATATGCAAATGGACATTTAAAAAACTTACAAGCAAACTTTATTGTGAAATTTTACTGTAAAAAATATGTACAATATTCTAACTCATACATTCAAACCCTTGATCGTAAGCATAATTATGCTAGTAATCCTAAACATTCACAGCTCAAAGCAAATTTGATACTAGCTCTAGTAAAAAAAATTAAAAATTTAATGATCTCTAGAATCTAATCTAGATCTTCTAGTCCTGAAAATGTTATCTGATTGGTTAGATATATTATATATATTACATTTTGGCATATTAATGTAATATTTATAATTTAGCTTACCTGTTTACTGGTATTTGAAATGAAAATGACAATAATTGATTCCAAAATGGATCCATAGGATCGATAGGGTGCTGGCTCGAAAGATGTTTTAAATACTCATTATTGGGCAGCTCACTTAGACTACTACTTGTAGTTCCCATTTTTTGAAAAGGTTATGTAATTGTTTCCCTAATGACTGTCACTGACACTGTGCTGTCAGCCGTGACACTCAAGAATCTGGCTGAACAGAATTAAAAAACTAAAATTACACTTAAACAGTTAAAGAACTCACATTATTACAAATGATCACCATGATCAATGAATTATAATAACAATTATAATTTATATCTATCATTAATATCATAATCAAGAAAATATGAAACTCCAAACTCATTAAAAAATTGTGTTAAAAACTAGAACTAGAATCTAAACGATTTACTTAGTCGGTCTAAGTAAATGTAAATCACCACACACTTGTGACACTACGTGACTACTCACTAGTCAAGACTAGTGACTAGGCTGTCTAGGACTAGGTCTAGGATTAGGACAACTACAACTAGGTGACTTACCGTGACTAGATCAGTGTAGTAAGTGAGTAGAAGACTTTGCCACTTTAGCTTTATATTTAATTTATAATACTAACTAGTTTATTAGAATAATTAGATCAATTGTCAATAGTAATATTAATAGACTTGAAAACTTGGTCTTGAATTAATTATAATTAATAGATTAGATCATATAGATGATCTGCTGAAGTCTGAAGTGATTACAGATTAGTGACTAAATATGTATATAGAATCTAGACTAGTGAATCTTTAGTTTAGTCAAATTTATAGAGTTGGAATAGACGGACTAGTCTAGACGATTAGAATTTGATCTAGAAATCTATATATAGTCTAGATCTACATCTAATATCTCTAGTCTAGATATGTGTTCTTGGTTATTCAATAACAAAAATTTTATTTTATTGACAATACACGTATCTTTTAATAAAGAGTGGTTTCCCCTTGTCTTGCCAACTGCAACGGAATAATAAATAATTAAGGAGACGCATTCTAAATGGAAGTGATAAAAAGGAACAATTGCTTACTTCTAAAAACTAATTTTATACCAATTAAGCTTTTCGAGCCCAGATTTTAAAATTAAGTGATTAATAAAAACTCTCCCTTCAAATCCGAAAGGGAAAAGGCTTCTATGCTATTTGTTTTGAGTGGTCTGTCCGTCTGTTACGTTCAGATCTCATACTAAAAACGATAAACTAGAAAAGATATCCTATTGAAAATCCGATTTCATTATACATCATGGGCGTAGCCAGGGGAGGTGGGTTTCCTTGGGGTTCACCCCCCCCCCCGATTTCATTTCGGGGGGGGGGGGGACGGAATTACGTGACTGATTTTTGCTTTCATTTTGAATATTTTAGGTGAGATTTTAATACTAAATCATCACTTACCACAGCACAGCCGAGGGGGTTTTGAGTTAAAATCCCCCTACCAGGCGGTTTTGAGATTTAAAAAACCCCTATCAGGGGGGTTTTATATACAAATCCCTCTACCAGGGGTGTTTGAGTTTAAAACCCCTTACAGGGGGTTTTGAATGTTAAACCCCCTAACAAAGGTTTTTGCAGTTAAATCCCCCTCTTCTATAAAACAAAACAAAAAAATGCAACCAACAATCTCCAAATTCCAACAGCACAGTTAAGGAAGATTTTGATTTTAAAACCCCCTCCAAAATTTACGATAAACCCCCTCTTCAATATAAAAAAAGCAAATTACACACTCAAAATTCTATGAGCGTAGCCAAAGGGGTTTTGAGTTTACCCCCCCCCCCCCCACTCCAGTTGGGGTTTGAAGCTAAAAAGTACCTCTTCAATATAAAAAAAAAAGCAAATTACACACTATAAAAGGCCTGGTCCAGTTGTTTTCTTGGCTTTGACTTGTTAATGCTGGCAAAATATTTATTGAAGGTTTCAGCCTTTTTAAGGTTTTCTGTTATTATGTCGTCAGTGCCTTTTATAGGTTGGGGGTTTGTTATTTGTTTCTTTCCTGCTAGCCGGTGCAGAAGGGTCCAAGCCTTTCGACCATCCTTGTTTAGATCTAGTTGTTCGCATTTTGTGGTCCACTTTTTCTTTTTTTCTGTTTTAATTTTGTATCTTATAAGCCCTGTCAATTTGTTGTACGTTGTCTTGTTCTCTCTAGTAGGATTTTTTTCTATAGTCTTCCTGGCCATGTTTCTTTCTTTTACTAATTTATTTAATTCAGGTGTCCAAAAAGGTTTGTATTTCTTAACTTGGCCTCGAGGGATGTATTTTTTTGCTGCTTGTAAGATGTTGGAGACTATAGTTGTGTAGGTTGAATCGACGTCTGTCTCAATTATACTTGATAATTCCTGTTTCTTGTGAAAAAGCTGCCCAGTTAGCTTTTTTATAGTTCCATCTAGTTGTTTTGTTGGATTGGTATCTACCTGGCGTTCCAATATTGAGGAGTATAGGCCTGTGGTCACTACCTATGTCTTCAAGTACTGTTATTTTAGAAGAGTCGGTAATGTCTGTAGAGATAAAAGTTAGGTCAGGTCTGCTAGTTGTGTTGTGTGCTCTGTGGAGGAAAGTTGGAGGTGTAGGTTTGTTTTGCAGAAGGTGTAGGTTAGAGGCATTTGTTACATCCTCTATTTCTTTGCCACGCTTGTTGTAGTGTGGGTAGCCTAGGGAAGGTGTGTGTGCATTGAAGTCGCCAGCTATTATTGTCCTTGTGTAGTGTGGTAGTGGTATGTATATTTCTGCTGTTGATGATGGTGGGCAATAGTAGTTTTTGATGGCGTACTTTGTTCCTCCTCTCCAAAGAAGTATTTCCTGCGTGTCGATGTCTGTATTGTTCTGTATTTGTTTTACTGTGGCTTGTGTGTCGTTTCTTATGAGGGTCATAATTCCCTGGCATTTGGTGCACCCCAAAATCCCCCCCTGGCTACGCCCATGAGAGGAGGCTATATTAAGAAAGAGAGGTAATTATTTCAAATATTTTTTAATAACATTTACGCTAACAGTTTAGTTCTTTACCCCCCCCCCCCCCAAATATTGTTAAATTAATGTGTCTTCTGTTGTTAAAGCTACTAGTAATTTACTGATAATGTTTTTTAAAAATATTTTAAAAAGAATTAATGAATTTTGAATGTGCATAATTTTACGCATCTTGTGTTTTGTGCTATTTAGTACAACACAACAACCAATGGTGCATCTGAAAGCTATTTATACACTTTGGCAAACAGCCCTTTTTTCAGAAGCCATAAATGAGTAATTGAACATTCACCATCCTGTTTTCAGTAGATTAGAGTTTAAAATCGTCATAACTAAGCCAAACAATAAAATAACGTCTGTAACACTTTGACCCTGTAATTATGGAGTGAGGTAAGAATGTGGTTGTTGACAGTTTGTACTTATTTGCTTCTGACATTTGAGAAGAAAAATGTTGAAACCTGCCTCTTTATATATATATTCAGGGCCGGCCTTAGGCAATTGGAGGCCCTAGGCAAAGTGAATCGGGTGGCCCCCAAATAAAATAGAAAAACAAAAACTAAAGATAAAAAACTATGCAATGAATTAAAAAAAAAACTTCCAGTATCTATATCAAAATCACCAAATAAGTTAAATTCATATAGTGCCAATTGGAGGCGCGCTAGCAGAGTGGTAAAGCGCTTAGCTTCCTAACCGGGGGTCCCGGGTACGAATCCTGGTGAAGGCTGGAATTTTTATTCTCGGGATCCTTGGGCGCCCCTGAGTCCACCCAGCTCTAATGGGTACCTGACATTAATTTGGGGGGAAAGTAAAGGCGGTTGGTGTTGTGCTGACCACATGTGTTAACCGTGGTCCACAAAAAAAACAACAGATGACCTTTATATAATTGGCCCTAAAGATCGTAAAGGTCTGAAAGGGGAACATATAGCGCCGATAGCAAGAATGTGCCTCATGAACGATTCAAGATCACCAGACCAGATATAACGTTTCGACATTTCATCTAAAAGATGGTCTTCTAACGTATGTAGTCAAACAAGTAGATTCGTGAGTAAACATTGAATCACAGTAAAGACTTAGAGCGAGGCAAGAAGACACAGAGATATAGAGACACAGAGACACAGAGATATAGAGACACAGAATTCTGCATGTTGGAGATTTGATCCATGTTTCGCACGTTTTTCCCACTAAAACATTTTTTTTGAGTCCTGTGCGAGGCCCTTTCCAAATGGAGGCCTTAGGAGGTGCCAAGCTTGAGACCGGCCTTGATATATTGCTTACCTAACAAATGACTCAAGAGTGTACCATTCGGGGGCTGCATCGCAAACACAAAATCTTTTTACAAAGCTCATATACAGTCTGTCTGTCTGATAAAAAGTTTTTATACGTTATTTCTCCCACACCCAATCTCGAATGAAGCTGAAATTTTGCACAAATATTTCTTTTGCTGACAACACTAGAATCAATAAGAAAAAATTAACCAATTAGTTAATTAACTATTGATAATTAATTATTTTGTTTTTTTGGTATCTCGAACAAAGGAAAGCAATTGTACTTGACTGAAGTGATGGTATAAGCTGAATTAGTTCCCTCTATAGGTCGTCGTCTGAGGTTTTGTGAACACAAATACGAAATAGGACGAGACTATAGAAACAATAGACAACTATACAATCTACCATCTTCATGAGATCTTCACTGGAAGAGTGGTTACGTCTTGGTTAGAGAAGCTTTCGCCCGCGATTTCGAATTCAGGTCATTCCCCTTTTTAAAAATTATTTTTATATAAATACATTTAAAAAGCGACCATCCAGATACCTCGTTCTCCCCTCCCCCCTCTCCTTTTCCAACTGGTCAAGACAAGTGATAGGATCATAGCGTATTGAGAACGCTAAAACATGAAATTGGGATCAGCCATGTCATTGAATTCGCAAGGTTGTCATTGCCGGAAGTGGTAATGGATGTAAGCCCTCCACTACCTATAAAATGCTTCCTAAATGGCATGCGTCTCAAATAGCCTCTGACAACCAGTCCAACTCTTGGCCTTCACGTATGGCTCAGATATTGAGTCCGGCGGAACTGTTCTCACTAACAGGAGAAGGAGTGTTAAAATAATTAATTGTGCAAAATTTAAGCTTAATCCGAGATTGAATACAACCTTTTTTCCAGACAGACACACAGACAGACAGTTAGTTGATATACGCTTTGTAAATATCAATGTTAACAAAGAGTAGACTACTGTGATTAACTTCAAGTGATAAAATCCACAAGTGTAGTAACTAATTTAAACTATTAAAAAAAAGTAAAATAGTTATGATATGGGAAAAAAAAAAGGTGTCAATCTTATGACATGGCTTCATCTACTTCCTTTAAGCTTTACGTTTTTCTTTCTTCCGTCATTTTCTGACAACTTACATTCATAAAAAAACATAAAAAGAATTTTTAATGTCTCGGTCGAGTTACTGCTAAATCCCTTTGATTTTTTTAAAATTCTTTTCTGTCTACAATTGGTATTTAAAAAAAAAACATCAATTTTAATATGTAATGAAACCGGAAATAAATCGCAAGAAACCCAAAATGGTGACATTACCGCACCAAAGTGGAATGAGACATGCAGACGCTTGTGTAGTACTTGTATTTCAACCATGGAACTATACTATCTTTCAACCAATATCTTCTACTTTATGTAATACTTTGTCCTGACACTCACTTCTGGAAATCATAGACTCTCCCACTAGCTGTGGACGACAAAATACGAACATTTAACCAGTTCTTTCTTAACTAAAACCTAGGACAACTGAGCTATTTTCAAGGTCCTAACCGCAAAGGTTAAGTTTACCAAAAATGATTTTTGTTTTCGAAATTTCTACCAACTATGTATTTGACAGGCGACATTTTTTATATTCGAAGCACAAAACAATGATAACTTCCGTCTAAGTACTGATGAACACCATCAGCTTCGTAAAGTAAGAATTTCTTGAAACATTACTTCACGTTACTTGTTTTTTACATATTGCACACGCTGGTCTACACATTTACCATGTGAATGTATCTGCTTTGTAAAGTGCAATGATTCCCAAGTTATTTCACATTACTCTAGTTTCGGGAGTTCACACGTTCCGTCAACCATGAAGATAGTTACGCCCCAGTCCAAACCACCAGCAGGTTGGCACGTGACAGATGCCCTGTTTTTTTGTCACGGTGGTAAAAGACCCAATCCTCTTATTCTTTTTCGTAATTGTCCCAAGAGTTAAGTCTAAGACTTTTGGAACTCCAGGCCTGTCTAAACAAACTTCTGTCTTGGGAAAAATTCAAACAAATGGAACGTTTTACATGCCTATTACATATGGCTCGTATCCCAAGACCCTCGGGCTAGAAGCGAGTCCAAAGGCCGAGCACACCGGGGAAACTCCCCATAATCCTTCTCCGGATCTATAATAAAAAGAAAAACAGTAATTCTGGAGTCCGATATTTTATTTTCCATGAAAGTACATTAATTCCGCCTCCTTACTCACCCCGCGCCCTGCCGGTACAAGTTTAGCCTTGTTAACTAACAAAGTAGCCGAGATAATAATTATCATAAATTAAAATATGAACATAGGAAAATGTAAATAAGTCAAAGAAGAATTTCACACTGTCCTCTTCCTCTACAAGCTTTATACCATCAGCCGTAGGTCCAGCGACCCTCGTTGGTGACAATCTTGTGACAGGTGACACTCTCATGATGTGACTTTTGACTAAAGTAGTCTTAATGTTGGCATGCTTGTCTTTTACTAGAAATTAATTTCTTTACTTCTCTGTTGCGTCTACATATATAGGCCTATGTATGTTACAGGCCTCCTCCAGTGACCATGGATCATGTCATAGAAATGAGAGAAATGCCTGGACATTAGTTGTGGTCGGACCATTGTCGCCCACACAGCAGTTCCTCCCTTTCCGCACAGCTGATGCATCGAAATGAACGGCAAGCGCCGATACAGTTTGTGCCGTGTCTTGATTTTTCCTCAGGATTGACCCCCTACGCTTTTCCCATGTTTGGGTAGAGTGCAAGGCAGCAGTAGTTTGAATTCAGAGTTTTTCCTTTTTCTAGGTGGGTGTCCAACGTAGACTAACGAGCGCCCCCCCCCTGCCCGAAGCTTAGGCTACTGGTTCAAGCGAAAGTTACTCGCTTTTGCCCGTCTCCTGTTAGTGATCAACAGTTCCGCCGGACTCAAAATCTGAGCTACACGTGACGGTTGGAATGGTTGTCAAAGGCTAATTGAGACGCATGACATAGGAGGCATTTTATAGATAGTGAAATGCTTATGTCAACAACCTTACGGAACCGAGACAATTATACTATTATTATAATTAAAATAATTTTATGGGCTAATATAAATTATAATAAAATGGTCACGTGAGAGTCGCCCTTGACTTCCGTGTCGTTATTCCCGGGTTCAAACCCCTCCACCATTCCCCAGCCGGCCTGAGAGAGGTTTGAGCATGGATGTAATTAATTAACACTGAAGGAACGTCCAAAATATGTAAAATAAAGTGTGACAGAGACAGACAGACAGACAGACGAAAGAAAATAACAACAGGTGAGTAGAGACCGTAGAGTGGTATTTAAAGAGGCAAAGGTTTGAAATAATCAGTGTATACTACTTTGGAAATATGAGTTAAATATTAGTAGAGGGCATAGTCATATTTCACGACAGGTAGAGAAATAAGGAGCAAAAAGAGAAAGAGAGAGAAAGAGAAATAAAGAAAGAGAGAAAAAAATAGAGAGGAAGAGAGAGCGAGAGAAAGAGAGAAAGAAACAGAGAAAGAGGAATAGAGAGAGAAAGAGAGGAATAGAGAGAGAAAGAGAGAGAGAGAGGAAGAGAGCGAGAGAGAAAAAGAGAGAAAGTGAGAGGGGAAGAGAGAGTGGGAGAAAAAGAGAGAGAAAGAAAAAGAGAGAGAGAGTAACAGTTATATTGTGTAAGAAAAAAATGTGTTGAGACTCTAGAAATGTGCTTACATGAGAGATGGGTAGAATAGAAAGTGTCTTAGCGACAGAGTGACGGAAAAAGGACATGGAGTACCTGTTCTACCTGTAGGCCAGTAGAGAGGAGTAGAGAGGAGGAGGAGGAGGAGAGAGTGACAAATATGGGTCACGAATGTGACACATGTGATAAATGGCAGTGTGACAAATTTAGTCTCATCCTTAACTTCCACTACTTCAGTCTTTGGACAAGGTCTGGGGGTTGACGGGCTCATGTGGTAGGAGGGGGGGGGGAGGAGGAACGCACAGACAAAGGGGGTCCCCAAGAAGGGAGTGAGGTCTTCATTAGTGAGGTCATTTCGTGATATATGCTGTAAACAGGAACCTATTTCAAAGTAGATCCATGTAGACTTCGTTTTGGTTGATGCTGCCAATTGTGACGTTTTGTTACACTGTGCTGATTCCGTGTTCGTTAAATGCAATTTCTCTAGTGCGCGAATAAAATTGGAATAAAAAAAAATGAACAAAGACTGCATTTGTATTTTGTTTATGGTCGGTAAGTCGAATAGGTATTTTTTTTTTTACCAAACTTTTTTCAGCCCACTCCGTTTAGGGGCTAGATGGAATCTTGTACACGTTATTTCTCCATCTCACCATTCTCGGATCAAGTTAAAACTTTGCACAATTATTCATTGTCGATGACAACTCATGAATCAATGAAAAAAAATTAATCAATTAGTCGTAACTAATTAGCTTTGTCTTATATGGACACAGTAGGGCCTATTAAGCTAAGCTGTTGGCTCATATTTCTCACGGCTATGGCCGAATTTCGATTCACGGTGCCCCCACTGCCGGGAAGAAGAGGAAACCGTGCCTCATATTCTGCTTGACTGCCCCAGACTTGTTGATCTCCGCCTCGACAGGTCTGGGAAACCAAAAATTCTCGACCTGTATGGTCACGCGTACGCACTACGCAAGACAGCAGGGTTTCTGTCCAGGGCTTTTGCAAGAGAGGATTTAAACACCTCTCAATCGCTCACTCAAGTGGAGTTTGATGATGATGAATATTAAGCTAAGCGTATATGTGCCTTGTGTAGATACTTACGTCCTTCACTTTAAAATATTTAAACTAACAATAAAACCTTCTACTTTTATAAGTACTTAAATAGCTCAGTGGCTAACAATTCAGCATATGATCCTGGAGGCTTGAGCTCAAAAATCGAGCAACTTTTGTTTTTTCAAAATAGTTTTTGAAAAGGCAGCACAGAAGCCTTCTCTCAAATCAGCCCTCCCTCCCCCTCCCATGTGGTCCACAAAAGTGATTGGACACTGCCCCCCAAGCACAATATAAGCATGCAATTTGCGTTAAACAAAGTCAATGAACACATATATTTCCAATCGCTCATATTTATTATTGTTAATCTAGATTTACTTAACAAATTGGTGCAATTTTATAAGCTTTGTTCTATAGAAACATCGATTGAAAGTTAGAGTATAATATATACATTAAAGGCAAAGCTATTTTGTGTGTGTGTGTGCATTTCAACTTTTGAGTTAAATATTTGCTCCTAGGAATGCAATGTGGCAACATAGTGTAACTGTACAAAATAATTAACATCGTTGTTATTTTGTTGTTGATAATATCTATTATTGGTTAACGACAAGTTAAATATTTGTGTTACATTTTGATTAAAATGTTTAAGTATAATGTATCCTATAAAGAAGTGCGATTTCTTTGCTTTCATAACTCATACATCAGATTTAGTTTGAAGTTCCTTTTAAATAATGACAGGCTACTTTTTTTTTTCATTCGATAATCGATAATATATACATTTTTACCAGGTCAAACATTTGTATAATACTGTAGCACTTTGTTTTTCAAACTATGTTAAAACTGTCGAAGATTTATTGTGTGTTGTATTCACTATACTGTAAACATTGGCTTATACAGTCCATCAGATGAGATTACTGTATGATTGCTGGCTTGTCTTATTTTTAGAAGTGAGGCTCAGTTGCTAATAGAAACAAGCCAAATATGAAAATCCTTTTTAAAAACAACAAAGTTTATCTACTGGAAATGACTCCGCACTTACAACTATATACCTCAAAAATGCAGAAGTTATTTCCCTTATTCGATAAAAAAATGAATATAATTAATTAACAATAAATAGTTGACTAATTAGTTAGTTTTTTAAAACAATTAAATTGTGTCTTGTCTATGCCAATAAATAATTGTGCAAAGTTTGAATTTATCCGAGAATGGGTGTGGGAGAAATAATGTGAACAAACTTTTTACCAGTAAGACAGAGGGAATTGTTAAAAAAAAAAACGTGGGTGATATTAAATTTCTTTTATACATTTTAAAGTTTTTTTAAAGACGATAGTTAAATTATTTAAAGTAATAAAAACTAAGATTAACAAACGAGAATGTTTCAAATATCAAATATATTTGTATTATAAAATAATTCCCACACAAAGGTATTTAGAATATACGATGATCAACCCAATTCTTTGACATCAAAAACGTCTGAGAACATTACAAGCTTAGGCATTCAGTAATCTCCAATCACGTTTCTATGCATACAGCAACACGATTCATCATCTTTCTAAAAATAAATGACAAAAATAACACAATCTAAATTTAGTTCTTAAATAGGATAGCAATTAAAAATGTGAAATTTGTCTGTTTGTGGGACATCTGTTGCCCAAAGTGCTATAAATAGATTCTTTTGTTTAGTTAAAAGATAAATTAAAGGTTTACCTATTTTGTATATGCACAGAAAATCACATTACTCATTATAATTATAAAGTTTAAAAAAAAAGAAACATTCAAGTTTAGTCATTTTTAGACTGTTTACACTTTACAGGAGTAATACTAATATCAACACATTTCCATATTCAAATTTAGCGCCTTCATTTGTGAGTCTCTAATGAAGCCTATGCAAATATCTAAAGAAAAAAGAAGTCTTCAATGTCAAAGTTTAATCTTCATTTCTAATTAAAGTTGTTTACCAAGCTTTGCAGTGTAATAAGACTATATCTATTTATATATTATAATATAAAAAAAAAATATATAATGTTGGCGTCCTTCAGTCATAGAACGACTATGGTTCATCTCGAGCACTTTTTCACTTTCTCCAAACTTGAAATATGATAAAGTTATATTTTTAAAAAATATAGGCTATAAAATAGTTTTAGAAGCGCTATAATAAAGTTTGAATTACATTATTATTAGTGGGATGCGTGGTCGAGAGGCTTAGTACGCTTGAACTTGGCTTGGCTTGGCTACACCCGACTCGAGCAGAGTTGTGTTTACTGAGCTGCCTAAAGGCAGCACGGAAAAACCTTCTTTATTTCCAAAGATACCCCCTACCTCCACATGTCCACAAATGAGTTTGGACCTTAGCGCTCTGAGCATACTATAAGCATGAAAGTAGCGCTATATAAAAGCTATAATTTATTATTAATTTATTATTTATCTCAAGCACAGGCGGATCCAGAGGCGTTCCTGTAGGTGGCGATCGCACCCCCTCCCAACTCGCCTTTCAAAGGGGTGTGGTGGACGAATTTTAGTAGAGAAATTACACAATTTTTATACGAATTCTATACTTATGTTAATAATATATATAAATTATGTATATTTTAACCTATTTTTGGATTATATGGCCCCTACCTTTAGTATGATGGACGATTTGGTGGGGTGGAACAATTGTATCAATTCCACATCCCCTTTAACTTTCGAGTGGGGGGGGGGGCGATCCTTTTTTTTTGTTGCAGAAATCACAGTTTGTTAACATAATGAGTAACATATCTATCTAGATATTTTAACTAATCTCAATTTTTAATAAAAAGTTTCCCTTCTGGTATGTAGGCCAATTTGGTGGGGTGGGGAGGGCGATAGCATAAATCCGCCTCTCCCCGACCCTTAAATTTCGAGTGTGGGGGGTGGTCCAAATTTTTTGCAGAAATCACAGGTTGTTAACGTTATTAGTTACATATCTATATGATAAAAGCTACTTATTGATATATATTATAACTAATCTATATTATTTCGTTTGTCTTTTGGTATCTTGGCAGCTTCTGTGGCGATGGGGAGTGGGGGGGGCGATTACAGGTACTGCCCTCCCCACTCTTAACTTCTGACAAGGTGGGGGGGCGGTCCAATTTTTAAGAAGAAATCATAGTGTATGAACAAAATTAGTTGAGAATCTTTATAATATAAGAAGCTACTTGTTGATATTTGCACCCATTTGTATCTTATGTCACACCACACTGAAATCTCAAATTTAATCATTAGTAAAAATAAAATGAAAGAGAGTTTTACCAGGTGGTAGAGGCGATAGATGTAATCACCTTTTTCCGACCAATACTTTTTCTTTTGTATTTTAGTTAAGAAATTTTGTTTACAAAAAAATCTGTAACTAATACAAGTTATATTTGCTATAAATTACATTCTTATATCGAGTCGCCCCAATCCATACTCTTTCATTGCCAAATGCAATCATTCGCAATAATTATAAAAAGGAGAGAGGACTCTTACTGCCTCTTACTCGATTGTTTCCACTCATTTTTTTTTTTACTTTTCTATTTCATTTAGGGCCACCTAATTCCCTTCGCCTTGGGCCTCCAATTACCTCAGGCCGGCCCTGACGGATGACACGAATTTCTCAAAGTTTAATGTATACTCATAAATGTTTTATTTGTTAAAACTTGAAACATAGCCAGCGTTATTTTATGTTTGTCATTTCAACCTTTCCTTTTGTTTCTCCTCTTCTCTGTGTGAACACATTACATTGGCCGTGTTGTCAGTTGATGTGTTCCGTAGTTAGTGTGTTGCTTCTGCTCAGTTCCTTAGATTACCTTTTTTTGTGTACTTTTAGGACTTATTAATGTGTTAGTTACATTGCTTTATGTTTTCTTTGCCTAACAAGGCGGAACTTTGTTGTTGCTCCATTGCTTTGTTCTGCAGTGTTTAAGACCTTAAGACTTTCTTTGCTATGCTTTGTTCTCTTGCCTTACGAACAAATTCAGGCTATGCATATTTAACATTTAAGATTACAAAAAGAGTTTAAGTGAACCACAAACTCACAGGCGGCACCTTATGGGCCGCTTGCACACGTCCAATGTTTGGTAAGCAATTCGAAACAAAGGCAGGTATCGATATTTTCAATAATCACTAGCAACTATAAACTATCAAACTAACAAGATGTACATTTATGTCATGATTGTCTTCGATTAATCAGACCCACGCTCGTCTGTCTAAATAAGATCAGCGTAAGCTGATAAATAAATTTTTACGTGGCAGCCGGCGTATTTCATTGCGCATATCGTGTCACCGTTGTCAAAACTTAAGAAGAAGGAAAGATGAATCGATAAAAGGAGTCATAACATTACGTAGACTCAGCATATCTACAAAACTGAAAGTATACAGAGCTGTAGTGCTCCCTTCACTCTTGTATGCATCAGAGTCCTGTCTAATTAAAATTCATAAGGTGAATAGGTTTGACCACACATACCTGAAATTCTATAGTTGTCAAATATGGACAGTATCCATGCCATGGCAAAAAATGTCCCAATTTCGATGGGTGGGACACGTAGTTCACATGCCAAACGATCATCCTACCAAACGTGGTTCACGCAATAATATGACAAACTACTTATTAATTGTTGTTTTAAATTATGTCCAACTTATATGCATACTAAATAGATTTTTTCTCTTGGAAAAATAATAACCATTTGTTCGTGTGTAAATATAGTACACAGTAGAACAGAACTTAACGTAACAATAAAAATGTAAAAATAATATTTTTTTTTACAAAAAATCTAGTACCTTTACCATAAATGTGTTTAAAATATGATAGATCTCTCCTAATAAAGAGCCTCCCGTGTTTCTTACTATTAATAGTGAATAGTTGTAAAAGGGGTGTATTTTAATTAAAAAAAAAAACTGTTTGCATAAGTGATTTAAAAATGAGATTTTTCGCTTTCAGAAAAAAAAAAGTAGCCGTTGCACCAGAACTTTGAATGGTCTAAACTATTATGATGTCTGATTTTCAATATCTTTTCTAGTTTACGAGATCTAAACTGGACAGACGGACAGACGGACTGACAGACATTCCACACAAAAATAATAGCGTCCTTTCCTTTTTCGGGGGCCGCTAAAATTGGTTTACTTCATGACTGGATAACATTTAACATTTTAATACTCCAATTTGAAGTTACGAGAAGTTTAAACACACACAGTCTAACTTAATTTCAATAATGGATTTACAAAAAAATACTTCAAATGAAGCTTGAAACTTATTAACTGATGGACCTCTATATAGGTTTAAATAGAACTATTTGGAACAGGAAATAATGTTTCTCTTTAGTTAAATCTCTTTCATGTTCGAATCCCGATGAAGACTCTCAGTGGACCACTTCGGGGGCCGATTTTGAGTTTGTGTTTCCACACAAACTGTCTTTGTAACCTTGTTTATATCTATTTTTTACCCTTTTAATTTTATTTTCTTTAAAAAAATAATTTAACAGCAGCGGCGTAGCTAGGGTTAGTGTCACTTTATGCGGTCCTCATCCCTCGCACACACCTAGCAACGCCACTGTTGAATAACCTCGTTGAACACTCCAGAATGTGTTGTCAGGGTCACCGCCCCCCTCGTCTCTACATTGTGACATTATGGTATGACATAGACATGGCAGACATCTCGTGTTATCGTACATAAATACAAATGACGTAACCTAGCAACAAATGTAAACAAATGTAAACATCCATCAAGATTGTCTTGTAGGTTGGTACATCCTGGTCACATCAAAGTTTTTTTTTCCAGAAACAAGTTTGTTGTCTTGTAGTCATTGGCCCCTCCCATTTCATCACAAGTTTGTAATTCAATATTAAATACTTTGTTTATATGTTAAAATAAAAGGGTGACTTTTACACGTAATAGCTTAGCAATCCGACTGTCTCCACAGCCACTGCAGAGAACGACTGTTCTTCGAGTGTCAGGATCTGTCTGTCAGTCTGTCTGTCTGTCTGTCTGTCTGTCTATCTGTCTATCTATCTATCTATCTATCTATCTGTCTGTCTGTCTGTCTGTCTGTCTGTTAGTCTGTCTGTCTTTATGACTGTCTATCTATCTATCTATCTATCTATCTATCTATCTATCTATCTATCTATCTATCTATCTATCTATCTATCTATCTATCTATCTATCTAAATATATCTATCTATCTATCTATCTATCTATTTATCTATCTATCTATCTATCTATCTATCTATCTATATGTCTGTCCGTCTGTCTATCTATCTAGATTTAGATTGGCATATAGATGTATCCTTCCCCTGAGTATCTCTTGCTCTTACTTTCAGCACGTATCCAAGTCTCTAAACAGGTCACCTTGCCCTGTCTCCAGATGTCAGGTTGTGTCTAACTTAACGTTTTTGAATCCCAGGAGTATGACATCATCGTGTCCATGGCCTGACTGTGTAGATGTTAATGCCGACAAGCAAAAGAGTTTTATCTTTGGGTTATGGCTTAGTAAGTTTTAAGGTTTTACTGTCGAAGCGTGCCTGGGTCGTGCCCAACTTTTTACCCCCTCCAAATGAATTCTTTTTATTCTTTCCTAAGATATATTTGGATAGGAACTCTTAGATACTAGATGTCAGTGCCAGGACCGCTAGGCATGTAGTACGGCTATTATAAGATTGGGGAAGTCCTTATGTACAAACCTTTTATCAACTCACTTTTTCGGTCTGTCTGGTAAAAAGTTTTATTCTCAGATCAAGTTTCAACTTGTCACATTTATTCATTGTCGTAGACAAGACACGAATAAATAAAAAAGAGTAACCAATTAATATCAATAAATTACTTGTAATTCATTATTTTGTGTGTTACCAAAAAGGGAAATTAATACTTTAGTATTCACAGATACGGCTAAATATTTAGGATTTTGTCCCCTTAGAAAAATTGAATTCCTCACATTCCTCGGAACAAGTTGAAGATTTAAACAATCATTTATTGTACCTAGCAAAACATGAATCAATTTAAAAGTAACCAATAGTTAATCAATTATTGCTAATTAATAATTGTGTTTGATATCGAATAAGGGAATAACTTCTACATTATTGAAGATATTGGTTTAAATGCGGAGTTTTTTCCCTTAGATGAGCCTTATTTTGTTTTTTTTTAATTGATTTTTTTTTTGATCTTTGATTTCTTTTTCCAATGTAAATTAAGTCAAATCATTAAAATAGTTTTCAAAAAGCAAATTAATCACCTCAAAACGGGAACCCCCAACAGGAATAATGCACCTGACTAAACAAGGCAGAATTCACATCTTCTTCCCAGCTCTGGGAAAAGAATCCAGACACACATACACCAGGATATAATATACGTTTTATAAGTGGGAGTTCTGAAAACTCTCCGAAAGGCGCTAAATATTAATTATGATAATAGTATCCATCAAAGAATTGTTTAAAAAATGGATGAACACTGAGAACAAATTTGAGTTAAGGAAAAACTTGTATTTCGTCCTTCTATTTGGAGGAGGCTGGAGAGGTAGGAAAAGTACATAGATTTACAAAACAGAGTTAAAATATAAAAGAAAAACTACAAGTTTTATAGTAAGGTCGGATAATTATCCGTGATAGTGTTAACGTGATCGCTTTTTAAATTCATAATAAAAAAAAGTTGTACGACTTGAATTTGAACTATTGGCATAAGCCTCATCAAGGGGACTAATTCAATTTATACCACTTCATCTTTCAAGTACAAATTCTTTCCCTTGTTCGAGACCAAACAAAACAATTAATTACCAATAGTAAATTAACTTATTGTTTATTATATTTTAAAATTGATTCTTGTTTTGTTAGGTACAAGAAATAATTGTGTAAACTGTCAACAGTATAACAATATGATGTTACAATACAGAAATAAATGAGATGAGAATGTAGATTAAATTTACAACATTGAAAACTTCTATGAACTATTGCAGTAAACAACAAATTGAATGACCACGCCTAATACTTTTTCATTCAACGTTCTCACCTACATCCTCTACAGATACCAAGTTTCGTTGTTGTTCTTTTTATTGTTTTGAGATATTTGTGCTTAACATTTTGTTATACGCTGAAAGCTACACTGATAGTTAACAAAGGATTCACACCAAATAAAATCATAGCAAGAAGAAAAAAAAGCTTATACGAAGATGACCTGTCTCTAGAAGAGGAGATAAAAAAAAAACGCATAGGGAAGGCTGCCTCGACCTTTGCTAGACTCAGGCCAAGAGTTTGGGAAAACCACAAGCTAACTACGGTTACCAAAACGGAAATCTACAAGGCATGCGTTATGAGTATACAGCTGTATGGCAGTGAATCATGGACCACCTACGCAAAGCAAGAGAGAAAACTGAACTCATTCCATTTGAGATGTCTCCGTAGGATCTTGAATGTCACACGGAAAGAAAAAGTGTGCAATACTGAGATCCTTGCGCGATGAGGCATTCCCAGCATCTTTACAGCCCTCAGACAAAGCCGTTTGCGCTGGCTTGGACATGTTCGCCGGATGGAGGACAAGCGCATCCCGAAGGTCATCCTCTATGGACGATTCGCGACTGGCACAAGAAAAACTGATCGCCCCCACCTTTGTTACATAGATGTAATAAAACGTGACCTCAAATCAGTGAACATCAATACTGACAATTGGGAAGACACAGCTCTAGACCGCAACAGATGGAGAGAGACAGTGACCAAGAAAGCTATGGACAGTGAAAGTACATGGGTCTCAGCTCAGGAAGAAAAACGTACAATCCGAAAAATGGCCAGCTCCTCTACCACCGAAGCAAAAGCCACCTTAACCTGCGCTATCTGTGGACGGGAGTGTCTCTACAAAATAGGGCTCCACAGCCACATGAGGAAGTGTGCTCTGAGATGAACCATAGTCGTTCTACGACTGAAGGAGGCCAATGAATTGTATCAAATAGATTGGATCCGTCAGAAGATTAAATGTGTAATAGACCAAGACCTATACCAACAGCTACAAATCTGTGAGATTAGACATACTTTTACCAATTGTTTTTGTTTAGCGCTATTTCATGCTTTTAGCCTTCTCCATAGGCTATGATCTTATCACTTGTATAGACCAGTTGGGTAAATGGGGAGGGGCAGGGGGGGGGGAAGGAGGGGATATCTGGGTGAAGTTTACCGTACTCGCTTTTTAAAAGCTCATAGCTCAAGCCTCCTCAATTTTGGATAGTGGCCACTCCGCCAGTGAGGTGCTTATGAAAATACAAGATTGTATAGTTAGCTTTTGTTGGTTTCAAACTTAGTTTATACGTCGACCTATAAAGCTTATACCACCACTTCAGTCAAGTACAATTTCTTTCCCTTGTTCGAGATGCCAAACAAAATAATAAATTATCAATAGTTAACTGATAATGGTTGATTCTTGTTATGTCAGGGTAAAAGAAATAATTGTGCAATATTTGTTTTATCCGAGATTGGGCGTGGGAGAAATAACGTGTACAAACTTTGGACCAGACAGACAGACAGAGTGAGTCGATTTAAGCTTTGTAAATACCTATAGAAATCACTGATTCACCTGATACTTCTGCAAATTAGTCATAAGACATATGTCCACTCGCTGATGTGGATTATACTCGTGTAGTTTAGTGGGACTACTTGTACAACTAAGGTACACACACGACACACGACAAATACCTCCGCTTTATTCTTTATTATTATAGCTTTTATATAGCATTCTCAGAGCGCTTTTGGTCCAATCTCATTTGTGGACCAGTGGGGGAAGGGGGGGGGGGGAAAGGGGTATTTAGGAGTTGGTTTTCAGTAAACACAACTCTGCCCGAGTCTGGTGTCGAACCTCGAGCCCCCTCCTAGGTAGCCAAGCCAAGACAAGTTCAAGCGCACTCTCGACCACTCTTCATTGTTGATATGCAGATCCCAATTTGTTTAGATTCTTTTTTTTTTATCTTTTAGTGAGCTTGGTGATTGGTCAGTCTGACTTCATGTGTCCACCAAATACTAAAATGGGTTTGTGTGAGCCGCCACCGTCACCATGCGTCACAGATGCGGACTGCATCCAAGGTAATTCAGACGCAATCTTTTATTATTTTATCTTATTATCTTATCGTATTATCTTATCTTATCTTATCTGTCCAACAAGCAATACAAACTCGTCACAAAAAAACATTGCAATCTTTAAAAAATATCTTTCTCTCCCACGCTCTGTCTCTCTCTATCTCCAACTTTTTATTTCGTCGCTCTGTCTATCACTGTCTCTCTCTGTCTCTCTGTGTCTCTCTCTGTCTCTCTGTGTCTCTCTCTATCTCCAACTTTTTATTTCGTCGCTCTGTCTATCACTGTCTCTTTCTGTCTCTCTCTCTGTCTATCTCTCTTTCTCGCCGACCTCTATATGACTTCACCTCACACACTTTTTTTCTGTCATTCTCCCATTCTATTTCTCTCTCCCTCCTCAGTTCTTTCTCTATCTTTCTTTCTCTCACTTTCTTTCTCTTTCTCTCTCTTTCTCTCTCACCCTCTCTCACTTTCTCTTCCTCACTGTGTGTGTCTCTCTCTCCTCAGTTATTTCTTTCTCTCGCTCTCACTAACCCTCCCTCGTCAGTTCTTTCTCTATCTTTCTTTCTCTTTCTCTCACTTTCTTTCTCTCTCACTCTCTCTTCCTCACTGTCTCTCTTTCCTCAGTTATTTCTCTCTCTCGCTCTCTCTCTCTTCTCTCACTTTCTTGCCCTCTCTTCTATACACTAGCTGCTCTACGGGTGAAATAGTTCGTATATGTTTAATTTGCCCGGGACACTTTTTCCCTCCTTCAATGAAAGGGCCCCCATTACAAAACTCTCCTACCACTACATTTTTTCTCAAGGGGTCAGAGAGAGAGAGAGAGAGAGAGAGAGAGAGAGAGATGGTCGGCCATCAATTCCTGATATGCCTGTACTTCAGTTGCTACTTAATTTTAATTTATTTGATGGTGGAAAAAATAGCTAGAATTTGGTTACACAGAATCAAGAGGAGTGGATGTGCACCACCTTGCACCACACCCCCCCCCCTCTGCGGGCACCCATGAACCCTAACCCACATATTTGGACACCATAAAGCCCTAATATACAGTCATTAACTTCCTTCGTTGTCATAGGTGGCCTCCATCCCTGCAATAAAACCTTATATCCACTCACTCTGTCTCTCTGTATAAACAGTTTGTAGACTACATGTTATTTCTCACATTTCCCATTCTCAGATTAAGTCAAAACTTTGCACGATTACAAATTGAACCTGACAAGACATGAATCAATCAAAAAAATTAAACAATTAGATAAATAATTGTTGGTGATAAATAAATTAACCCTTGTTTGATTTCGAAATAAGGGGAATAAATGCTACTAAATAAAAGATGTAAATATATATATATATATATCAGGGTGCGTCAAAAAAATGTATACACACCCTAAACCATCATAGACAATTTATTTCCCATTCTACAATGCTAAATTTCTGGACATGGAAAGCTTAATGTCCTATTGGAAAAATAAATCCGACCAAATTATGCCACCCGTAAATCCCGGTTCACGTCTTACCCTCTCCTGAACCCATTCACAAAATTCTAACCTTCGATCTGGATCGTCGTCACTTAGCTGATGCACCAGCCTTGGAGTGTACACACGAAACTTGCCTTTCCTCAGAATGCGCGGCAGACTACTAGCACTTACAGCAATCTCACGTGCCGCTTGCCGTGACGAGTTTTGAGGTGAACGCCAAGACCGCAGTTGTGGACTCATCACGTGTAGCTGTACGAGGTCGCCCTGATCGGCGCCTTCGACCTTTATGCACATCACACACTGTACCATGAATTTCGAATTTGTCTCGTAGACGTGTCATTGTTTACCTTGAAGGTGGTTCTGTACCATACTCATGTCTCCACTGTCTTCGAACCGCAGCAACATTCTCAAACTTTCAGTACCACTTTATTATCTGCTTCCGCTCTTCAAGACTCAAACGCACGTCCGCCATGTTGCAATTACTGATGCAGAGGGCCACCAGTTTGAACATTACTTGCATTAATCACATTTATTTTTCCCATTGGACATTAAGCTTTCCATGTCCAGAAATTTAGCATTGTAGAATGGGAAATAAATTGTCTATGACAGTTTAAAGTGTGTATACATGTTTTTGACGCACCCTGATATATGGATTTTGTCCCCTTATTACATTTAGACACCTTACTCCTCCCTCTTCCCATTCTCGGACCAAGTTAAAATTTTGCATAATTATACATAGTCGATAACAACATGAATCAATCCAAAAAAGACCCATTAAATACAACAAAGATTTATGTATTTTGCATTACGCACCATAATTTAGATAGAAGCATTTCAAAGGCTATTTAACTATCGACTCAATAACTGCGTCAAATCATAAAATTGGTTTAAAAAAAAAACCTGGTTGGGATTACATTGTTTTGTTGTTTCTGCAAACAGATTATTTTACTTGACTACATCACGTGACTAGTGTTAATGTAAACAATAATTGAAAATCGATAAACGAAGGATATTTAGAACATGATAAGTAAGAATCGATTCCATGACAATTATGAGGAAAATGGTCCGACTAAATAACTTTACAGCTAAGATCACATAATTTAGTAACAGCTGTTTAGGTCTCGGCGTGGACGACAGCGACTTTACCAAAAATAGAAAATTGGAATGCAAGCAGCATTTTTAAAAATAACTACGAATAAATGATATGTGACAAGGGGGACAACAAACTGGCGACATCTTTAATCTACCGTTTCAGCATTTCGTGAGTTATCTTTCTTACGTCGTTGAACTATTTGACAATGGACTTTTAAATGACAGCGGCATGACGCCTAAGGGAAGTTAAAAAAAAGAAATCAGAGGGTGGGAGTAGACTTCCCTTTCATTACTTACGACTTCTTAGCTAGTGCAGCCGTTAGTAGTTGTTTGTAACTAACCGCCAAAAGTCACTTGATGCTTAGATAAGATGAGAAGAATGGACCTCATTCACCAATCGTAAACAAACAACATTTAGCCACGTGATTCTCTATCTCATCTATACAAATTACGTAATACACACAGGCTGTCACGTGGCATTTTTTTCTCGTTGTTTTATCAATATTATCACGTGGCTATATGTTGTTTGTTTACGATTGGTGAATGAGGTCCATTGAGATCTATAACGTACAATAAAATGCAACTCTTTAAGGATTATTTTTATTGAACAAAATATATAGCCATGTTACATTCTGAAGGAGTTGACACTGTAGTAGAAATAGGCCCCTTAAAACTGTTATTACCTGAGTTGAAGTTCGTTAAGGGTCTTTGAAACCCTACAACCTCTAGGAGCGTTTCTCTTAGCGGTCAGAGTTTTGTAGCAAAGATTCTTTACCCACCGATTCTGTCAGAAGACTCCTCCATGATCGACATGTCTTTCCTTCTAAGGAATACCATTTGATTGAGACGGGCGTACCTGGGTTTATTTCGCTCCTGAATCTCCGGAACCTCGGGGCATTCCTTCGTATTCCTAATATATTACCACCAACATTCAATGTGTGTTTAGGGATGGTGGGGGGGGGGGGGGGAGGGGAGGCTGTTATCTCCCAATCGTTCCAACGTATTCAGACAGCCACCCTAGTGAAACGATTCGGTGATTTCTTCGGACTGAGTTAGTAAGTCTCTGTGGTATCCCTAGCCTAATGACATGCAATGGGTTGACCTTCACCATCACCTTCACCCATCCCTTCGTCTGCTGGGCCGTTGGTGCACTACACAAGATCTGTTGATCGTCTTTCCCCCCCCCCCCCCCCCGGGTAACGGAGGATATTCTCCAACTCTGTGACAAGTGACGAGAGATCAAAGGGAAAAGGTTGTCCGACTCAAAATATGTCCCCGAATACAAAAGTGTCAACAGAAGGATTAAAAAGGAAATGAAGGAAGCGAAGTAGAAGTGGACATGGACAAAATTGAGGAGGACTGAACAGGAATGACAGTAAAAAAAGTATAGGAACTGGTACTACCTCACGACCTCACTACCTCGCTACCTCACTACCTCACTTACCTCACTACCTTACTAACCTCACTTACCTCACTACCTCACTTACTTCTCTACCTCACTTACCTCACTTACTTCACTACCTCACTTACCTCACTTACCTCATTACCTCACTTACCTCACTTACCTCACTACCTCACTTACCTCATTACCTCATTACCTCACTTACCTCACTACCTCACTACCTCAAAGCATGGAAGAACTAGCGCAATACAAGATCAACAAAAAGAAATAGATATTTAACTGAGGAAAAGGATGTGATAGGAAGATGGACGGAATACTGTTTAGAGTTGTAGAACTTTCAAGTCTCAGGAGATCTAGAGTTTCTAAATGTCCTTGCATCGTCTAATTCAGCCGGAGTTGACAACATTCCTGTTGAACTTCTACAGGCGGGAGGAGAAACCATGATAAACGCACTTTTTAAGATTTGCTACAAAGATCTGTCAGTCAGGAGATTGGCTCAAGCTCAGGACCCAATCAGTTATCTTCACCCTTCTGTCAACACTACCGCACCATCAGCATCATAAGCCATCCCAACAAAGTCCTGTTGAAAATCATACTAAACTGGCTCAAACTGATAGCATACAAAATTATATCAGAAAAACAAGTTGTTTTTAGACAAGGTCGCATCACAACAGGACGAATCCTCAGAATACTCTGCGAGAAATACCTTCAAGACCAAAAGGATCTGACCTACTAGGGACCGATTTCGCTCCTTTTTTACAAAACTTGTATCAACTCACTCTGTCTGTTTGTATGGTAAAAAGTTTGTGTATCTTGGATGAATATAATTGCATGACTGATCCAAACTAAGTGATACAATTAAACTTAATATAAGCTTTTTTTAAAAATTGTATTTTTTTTTTTATCTGCCAGACCCACTAACGCACAGGGGCGAAACGACGCTCTGGAGTCCTTTGTATATTAACATGTAGGTCATATAGAAACAGATGACCTTTACATCATTTGCTTTATAGATCACAAGGTCCAACATGTGTACTTTACTACTTTTCTAGGTCATAGCTGGGTCTACGACGTCACGTGAAACTCTTCACGCTACTTTAATCTTAGGACTCGAACACAGAGCCTCATAATAGTTTCACCATTCAAGCAAGCAAGAGGAACAGATTTATAGAGAAGATAAAAATGTCTGAGGTTGAAAAGGGGGGCGGGTCATTTGCTGACTTTAATTTAAAAATACTACATCCAAATAAATGTTCATACAACATAAGAACTGCTAAAATCTTGGGCTACTAAATAAGTCCTGGTAGCTCTAGCCCTAGATTTAGGACATCTAGACGTAAACAAGACAAAACAACAATGAATGTCGTAAGAAAATGTTTAACAACGGAAACAACGAGGTTAAAAAATAATAATAATTGTCTTCATATTTTTACGAAACAAATCTTCTAAATACGCACTTTCCAAAAATGACGATAAAGCGAAAATGAAAAAGACAAAGGGAATTAATTGCCACTAGTGAGGGAGATAAGCAACAACTTGTCGTGCTAGCATGTTGACATGTACACAGAGAGTCTACAAATATTGTTGTGTTTCCACTGCGTGAAGGTTTAATGACTTAGTGGGATACAGTTAGTGGGCACCAGCTTCCTGTCGGTACGATCAACCAGACCACGTCTGGACCAGTGGGCCTTAAACTGTGGGGAAGACCTAGGTTACCGATATTCCAACTTGATATCTTCATGTCTGGATGTCAGTGCCAAAAATGGGAAAGGCTTCGTGTGTCAATCCTGAGGAAAAATCAGGAACCGGTTAACCTTAGGAAGCTTGTAGTAGACAATGCAACATCCTGGCAGATCCTACGACTCTGCTGATTTCAAACTGCATTGTAGTTCGATTGAGCATATCAGCTGCCTTGATTGACTGATTTTCTTGCTAACTATGATGCAACAGCTAACAGCTGAGAAAAAGGGGGCACTGGATAGATCCACATGGAGAGCGAGCATAAAGCAAGGATCCCAGATTGCAGATGTCGTACACACCCGTAGTAGAAAGAAGGTTTTAGGAAGAAGGGTGAAAATGTAACGGCGCCTGGTGATTACAGATGTCCAACCTGTGACCGCAGCTGTGTATCGAGGATTGGCCCCTTTAGTCACTCAAGAAGTTGCAAAGGGAAGACAAACGTAAAATGCCACAGATGATGCAGCAAAAGTAAAACATTTTGGTGCCAGAAAAAAAAAACACCTGGAGGGTCGAATGTGTTCCGATGGTTACAATTTAAAGGAAGCACTGCTTCTCAACAATGTAAGTGTCAACATTGACTAGGCAGACGATGTCACATCATTATGTCACACAACATGTCATCCGGGCAATAACATGTCCAGTTATTATCTCGTGTTGTATGTAAGGTAACAAGAACAGCAGAACATCATTGTTTGACCCCTTCTCTCTCCCCCCCCCCCACCTCCGGCCTACAATTCTTTTAGCCAGACTAAAGGTGAACTATCAACAGTACGAAGTTATGAAAAGAATTTATCAACTTTGCCATGAAGGAGGAGAAAAAAAAAGGGGAGGGGGGTGAGAGCAATAGTGTCGTCTGCTTTTCACGAATGTAGAACATGTTTTATTTTATTTGCTTTTAACATATTTTATATATGTATACACACACACACGCATACACACACGCGCGGTTAACTTAGAGGCTATTATTTTTTGTATAAGCTATGAGCTGAGGCAGACTTGTATGATAGGCATTGGGCGAGTGTCTTATGTGGTACCTAATTCTAAGACAAAATATTATGCGAGGATCAAGTATAATATTAGTCTAAGTCTAGAAGTCTGAAATGACTCAACAACATTAAGTAAGAAGTATTTGTTATTGTGAAGCTTATGTCAACTCACTCTGTCTGCCTGCCTGCTAAAAAGTTTGAACACGTTATTTCTCCCACACCCAGTCTCAGATCAAGATCAAATAATCCCCTATTATTTATTTGCGAAGACAATACACGAATCAATAAACAAAAATAAACCAATTGGTCAATTAATGCCTTCTAATTAATTATTTTATTTGATACCAACAAGGAAATTAATTCTTCATTATTCAGAGATATGGCTAAATATTTGTGTTTTTTTTTCCCCTTAGATAATTGTACACGTTATTCCTCCCACACCCATTCTCTGATCAAGTTGAAACTTAATTTTTTTTTTATTTTACCCAACAAAACATAAACCAATTAAAAAAATTAACCAATTATACAATTAATTACTGATAATTAATTTTTTTATATCGTAAAGGGAAATATCTTCTACAATATTAAGAGATATAGTTGTAAGTGTGGACTTTATCCACTTAGATAAACTTTGTTGTTGTTTTTTTCAAGCATTTTTTTATATTGCTAGTTTAGATGTACTGCTATCAAATAAATTCACCACTCAATATTTCAGTCTATATCATATTTGTATTGGGTACACTAGAATGCGTAACATTACATATTTGTATTGGGTACACTAGAATGCCTAACAGTACATATTTGTATTGGGTACACTAGAATGCGTAACATTACATATTTGTATTGGGTACACTAGAATGCCTAACAGTACATATTTGTATTGGGTACACTAGAATGTGTAACATTACATATTTGTATTGGGTACACTAGAATGCCTAACAGTACATATTTGTATTGGGTACACTAGAATGCCTAACAGTGCATATTTGTATTGGGTACACTAGAATGTGTAACATTACATATTTGTATTGGGTACACTAGAATGCCTAACAGTGCATATTTGTATTGGGTACACTAGAATGCCTAACAGTGCATATTTGTATTGGGTACACTAGAATGCCTAACAGTACATATTTGTATTGGGTACACTAGAATGCGTAACAGTACATATTTGTATTGGGTACACTAGAATGCCTAACAGTGCATATTTGTATTGGGTACACTAGAATGCCTAACAGTACATATTTGCATTGGGTACACTAGAATGCGTAACATTACATATTTGTATTGGGTACACTAGAATGCCTAACAGTACATATTTGTATTGGGTACACTAGAATGTGTAACATTACATATTTGTATTGGGTACACTAGAATGCCTAACAGTACATATTTGTATTGGGTACACTAGAATGCCTAACAGTGCATATTTGTATTGGGTACACTAGAATGTGTAACATTACATATTTGTATTGGGTACACTAGAATGCCTAACAGTGCATATTTGTATTGGGTACACTAGAATGCCTAACAGTGCATATTTGTATTGGGTACACTAGAATGCCTAACAGTACATATTTGTATTGGGTACACTAGAATGCGTAACAGTACATATTTGTATTGGGTACACTAGAATGCCTAACAGTGCATATTTGTATTGGGTACACTAGAATGCCCAACAGTGCATATTTGTATTGGGTACACTAGAATGCCTAACAGTGCATATTTGTATTGGGTACACTAGAATGCCTAACAGTACATATTTGTATTGGGTACACTAGAATGCGTAACATTACATATTTGTATTGGGTACACTAGAATGCCTAACAGTGCATATTTGTATTGGGTACACTAGAATGCCTAACAGTGCATATTTGTATTGGGTACACTAGAATGCCTAACAGTACATATTTGTATTGGGCACACTAGAATGCGTAACATTACATATTTGTATTGGGTACACTAGAATGCCTAACAGTACATATTTGTATTGGGTACACTAGAATGCGTAACAGTGCATATTTGTATTGGGTACACTAGAATGCGTAACAGTACATATTTGTATTGGGTACACTAGAATGCCTAACAGTGCATATTTGTATTGGGTACACTAGAATGCCTAACAGTGCATATTTGTATTGGGTACACTAGAATGCCTAACAGTGCATATTTGTATTGGGTACACTAGAATGCGTAACAGTACATATTTGTATTGGGTACACTAGAATGCGTAACAGTACATATTTGTATTGGGTACACTAGAATGCGTAACATTACATATTTGTATTGGGTACACTAGAATGCCTAACAGTGCATATTTTTTTTTGTACACTAGAATGCGTAACAGTACATATTTGTATTGGGTACAATAGAATGCCTAACAGTACATATTTGTACCCGCATATTTGTATGGTGAGCTCAAGTAGGCAAAAGCATTGCAAGTGAGGCTGTGGTAACTACCGCTTGGCAATCTATCAAGGGGGCTTGAGTTTCCCCGAGCTGTGTTGGCTGAGCACCTAATGTCAGAACGGAAACCTTCTCCCTGATTCCATTCCCCCCCCCCCCCCCAACTGGTCCACAACAGAGAACATGCTATGAAAAGCATAAAAGTTGCGCTATACGAAAGCAATTCAAAAACAAGCAATAGAAAAAAAAATTACTTTAAAAACAACAAACCTTATCTAAGGGAAAGAGTCGCTAATTAATTCCAATTGTTTCAAAAATGCAGGGGCTTAGCTCCCTTTCTGCTATATAAACAACATTAATTAATTAGTACTAATTGATTAACTAATTGACTAATTTTTGGACTGATTCGTGTGTTGTCATCGAATATAAATAATTTCAACTTGATTCGAGAACGGGACGTGGGAGAAAAAACATGTTCAAACGTTTACCAGACGACAGATAGAGTGAGTTTATATAAGCTTTGTGGAAAAAAAAATTAGTACATACGCACCATTGGGGTAATAGTCTGACCTGCACTGGACTGTATAATAAAGTGTTTAATCCAGTGGAGTCTTCACCAGAGAGAGGCTCGGTTTGTGTAGATAACAAACATAACAATACAAAAAATGTTGTCAAATCTATAACTGTGTTCTTATAGTAATAGTTAAAGTTTTTTTTGTTGTTGTTTTGTTTGTAATTCAAAGAAAACCATTTTTTTGTTCTTCCCTAGACCACATCTGCTGTCCACATGCCTGCAGTCGCACGTGCAAACCCAAGAATAATTACGTTTCTCAAGTCGGGGGAAGTTCAGCCAGCGCTAGCCAGGTGCCGGACCTACTGAATGACCCCCGAGTTTACGTAGGTGAGTACACTATACCCCAAGCCTGTTAAGTCGCTGCTCACTTTCCCCGTCTAGCAACCGTAGCACCAGTTGTTTTTTGGTGGGTTTTTTTTTTTGGTGTCAGAAGCTGACAGATTGATGCCATAAGTGACACAGAGCTTAATGGGAGGGGGAGGTAATACGAGAAACATTAAGATTTGAACGTCTGAAACGTTAACGCAACGCTGGAGGGGAAGGGGGGGGGACAACACCAAAAACATGTAGAGCCTAGATTGATTTTGGTGGGGCATCTATAGACTTAGTTTCTTCTTCTTCTTCTTCTTCTAGCCAGCTTTATTGCTGCTGAGCTGTGAGCTCTTTTGCAGACTGTGCCAAGGAAAAATAGTGTGCTGTTTTCTTCAGTTGTTCAGCACTGCCATACAGGGTGTTGGTTATGTTGGGCTGTAGTGGAAGTAGGGTCTGCCTAAGGTGGGTTAGGGAGGGGCATTCAAAGAGGATATGGTTTACGGTTTCAAAGGGGTGGGCGCAGTATCTGCAAAGAGGGAGCTGTGTGGAGTTTATTTTGTTCAGGTGGTAATTTAATAGTGGTGTGTGTCCTGTTCTTAGTTGGAAGATTGTAGATTGTTCTTTGCGGGGGAGGAAGTTAATACTGTCCAGTTTGTTAGGCTTTGTCATTTCTCTGTACATGGCTCTGCCTGTGTTTCCTGATGCCCATTGGTTGAGCCACTCCTCTTTGTGATTGTTGACTAACATTGACCTTAGGGTGAGGTAGTTAACAGGTCTATCTGGTTGTTCCATAGATGAATCTGCCTTTGAAAGCTTATCTGCCTTTTCATTTCCCATGATGAAATGTGTCCAGGGATCCACTGTAGTGTAATATTGATATTTAATTTTGATATCATCTGGTGGATTATCACAATGAGTGTTGTCAACTCTCTTGGGCTGTTTGATGTGCTGCTGTTAAGTGCTTGCAGAGTAGATTTGGAGTCTGTAAAGACAACAATATCTGATGGTGGTTGCACTCCTTGATATAATTTGTTTTCCACTGTCTGTAGTGCTATGGTAATTGCCTCAATTTCGGCTTGGAAGTTTGAGCAGTAATCACCACAGGGTGCGCTTAGTTTAAAAAGCTTAGATAACGGCGGATTTTTTTTTATATCACAGCCATACATTGCAATGAAATGTGTATCAACATTGGGACATTTCAATGAAATGTGTATCAACATTGGGACTATTCAGGACTAAAGGAGGAAATTGCACAATTTTCAATAATTTTTACTTGAACCTGCATACGATCTTTATTTAACGAAAATGATTATACTTGAAAATTTAAAATACGATAGGAATATGGAGGACTAATTTGAATTTCTGACAATCAAGTAAAAAATTATGAAATATATAACCATAGTATAACGAGACCAGAAAGAAATAAGGTTTTCCTAAAATAAGTAAAAAAAAAAAAATTAATTTCCTAATTCTTGCCCGAAACCTTATGTGGGCCGCCTATCGGGGATTACCGTCAGATTTTATCTAGCACTTTCTGGTGTTGACTTCCAGGCAGAGGCGAAGCAAGGGTGGGGGGAGGGAGGGGAAGAATTAGAAAATCCACCCCGGGCACCAACTTGACGGAATCCCCAAAAGAGTGTTTTTTACATGAAATATGACGCTAAATGCAGGGGCCCCCAAAAAGGTCAAGCTTCCCGGGCCCCCAAATTCTAGCTACTCCACTGCTTCCAGGTCGTCTCAAGTTAATCTTAGCGCTTCAGATCTTCTCGCCTTTTATGTTCTAATTGTTTGTCTTGTAGTTGAAACTTGTTTATTTCAGCCAAGCTTACTTAAGTATATTCACTGACTCTGATGATGACCAAAAAAAATTACATTTGCAAATAATTATACACACTGGAAACCACTGCTATCACTTTATCAATGCAGCAATTAAAATAAGTTTAAATAAGTAAACTTAATTTCTTGTTACTTTAGTTCCTCATGTGAAGGTGAATTAAGGGATCAATTACCTTACAAGGAAAGGGATCTTGGTGCTCTAGCAATAAAGCGCCTTGATTCCGAACCGAGGAGTTTCGAGTATCAATCCCGGTTATTACTTTTGAAGTTCTGGATTTTAAGGAACCACCTGAGTTCTAAAGGGTATCTGACATACGTTGGGAAAATAAAGGCGTTATACTGGCCACACGACAACCTTGTTAACTATCGGCCAATCAAACAGATGAGCTGGGTGTCGAAGAAATAACGTGTACAAACTTTTTAAAACAGACAGAGTTGATATAGGCTTTGTGAAAAGCAGACGAGCTCATGGGCCGAGTGTTCAAGAAACTTTATAGATCTCAAGGTCTAATAGAGCTAACCTTTACTTTACTAAGTACTAACTATTTTGCAAGGTAAAATCATGCCGAATCATTTATCTCTGCCTCTCTCTTTCTCTCTGTTGCCAATTTGTTCTTTTCTCTCTCGCTTCTCCTCCTCCAGTCTCACTTTCAGTTGTATCTTCCTATCTCTCACTCTCTCTCTCTCTCTCTCTTTTCTCCTAAATAAATATAGATGCTATTTTGCATAGAATATACCTTGATCTGGAAGTGACATTAGTAAAATAGATCATTTGTTTTAATGCATTTTGTTTGATGTGATTTTTGCAGGTCGGTGTCCAGACTCTAGCTGCTTTGCGCTGTTCCCGGAACCCAACGAATGCAGCACCTCCAAGTTGTGTCCCCAGGAGCAGTACTGCTGCAACGATGGATGCAAGAACGTCTGCCTGATCAAGCCAGAGTACGCAGCTCTCATGGCGCAGCAGGAAGCCAAGCAGAGACAGCAGCAACAGATCATGTACCAGGTACCTGTCGTTTCATCTGCGCTCTAAAAAACAATTTTCTAGTTATACAGGATGGGGCATAAAGATTTCCCGCATTTCAAAGGAATCTACCAAAATAGCCCAATTATCTAAACTTTTCAAGCCGCATCGCATGGTGAAATAATATTTTTCATTACTCTTCTAGTTTTCGAGATCTGAGTGTGACAGACGGACAGACGGACATTTAGCACAAACCTAATAGAGGCTTTTACCCTTACGAGGGCCGCTAAAAATGCTTATATTTCTGGAAAAGTACATTAAAAACACTTTTGTTTTAATGGATTAAAAAATGTTTTCTGGTCTAGTACAGATGCATTTTGACTGAATGCAATGTATCGCTATTACTTTTAGGCTGTTTTCCTTATATGCTTCAACATAGCCTCAATATTCAATGGTCCTATGATGGGCTGAGAAAAAGAAAGAAATATTGTTATAAAAATTAAAAATGGTAGAGCCTAGCCTACCGAACGGTAGACTAACCCTAGTCCTGCCTCTCTTCTGCCTCTCGAGCCCATACAGTACCTACAATGTGGGAGATCGTTATGCCCCACACTCCACTTGAACATTTGGCCTATGAGCTCATTCTAAGCTTTTTAATTCATTGGTTTTTAACAACAGCCACCACAAACATCACAAAAAACTACAACAGCAAATATCAAGCAAAAACAGTTTCTTGTAATGAATTACAGCAAAAAACAATGATTACTAATAACCACTGCATGCTCACTTTTAGTTGTTTCTTTTATCATGATTTTTCATTGATTTCTCTTTGACAGAAACAGCAAGAAGAACTGATGAGGCGTCAACAGGAAATGTTGCTACAGCAACAGCGTCAGATAGCGTTGGCCGAGCAAGCTATGCTGCAGGCTAAAGCTAGAGCTACAGCGGAGGCAGAGCTGGCGGCCCAGCAGGTAGGCGTTACGACGTCCTAATACAAACAGAATTAAAATACACTTCACCCAAAGCCATTTTTATACATATTGGAAGGGAAAGTACCTCATCTTCTTTTTACTGAAAGAAAAAAAAAGGCTTCTCTAATCATTTACATGTGATGCATGTGAGCGAGAATTTCATCTCTCGAATAGCGTTCCACCAAATATCATATATGGCCCCCTTCAGTCTCGAAGCGATTATGGATTATCTCGTGGAAATGAGATGAATGTTTGGGCATTTATCATCATCATCAAACTCCATTAGAGTGAGGGCTTGAGAGGCTCAAATCCTCTCTTGCAAAAGCCCTGGACAGAAACCCTGCTGTCTTGCGTAGTGCATGAATGTCGCCATACAGGTCGAGAATTTTGGGTTTCCCAGACCTGTCGAGACGGAGATCAGCAAGTCTGGGGCAGTCAAACAGAATATGAGGCACGGTTTCCTCTTCCCCGCAGCGTGGGCACCGTGAATCGAAATTTGGCCATAGCCGCGAGAAATATGAGCCAACAGGACAGTGGCCTGTCCTGCACTGTGCTATAATAGCTTGCTCAGGCCTGGACAGCCTCCACCACGGGGAAGTGCGGTCAGGGCGCCTCATTCGCTCCCAGACTCCACGGGCTTTTTGGGACTTGTCCCAGCACTCAAACCACTTTTCCATTTCTGTTTTTTGTATTATAGCCAGGGCTTGATGAAAGCTTACAGCCTGATCAGTGGGTGGAATTTGCCCTCCCTGGTGGGCCAAAGAGTCTGCGATTGTTTTGCCAGTCACACCTATGTGACTCGGTACCCACTGCATTATTACAGGGGTGCCATAGCGTTGTTTGATGTTATGTGAAGCCATGATGACAGTGTTGATATTGGGGGGCCATGGTCCGGGGCTTTGCAAAGCATGTAGTACAGATTTTGAGTCAGTGACCACAACAATCTGTGTTGCCCTCAAATGTCCCTCGCCGAGTTGAGAGTCAATGACTTTTAAGGCTTCACAGACTGCCATGGTCTCCGCATCAAAACTGCAAACACTACCACATGGTCCAAAGATTTTGACTGTGTGAGAGCCAAGAAAGTCGATGTAGGCTCCATAGCCTGCTCTTCCAGAATCTATTGATGCCGATCCATCAGTGTATGCAAAAATAGCACTGGGCTTGAAGTTATTAATGGTCTCCAGAGCTAGGATTTGAAGGTCGTTAGATGAACGGCTTTGCTTAGTGGCATTAGGGTCTACTAATTTCAAGCGTATGTCTGGGGTTGTTGGGCGACACCAAGGGGGAAGGGGATGAAAGCGTTGAATGTTTTGTCGGTTGGTGGAGAGGCCAGCTTCATCAGATAGTCTAGTGGCATGATGCATAAAAGACTGCATCTGGATACATCTTCTGCATCTCCAACCATCCACTAGTTTTCTAGCTAGGAGGTATTCATCCAGCCTTTTATACCGCTCATAGCAGGTCAGTACTGACCTTTCCCTCCTAAGGGTTAGTGGAGCTATATTAGCCATTATTTCAGCCGCATTCACTGGACTTGTCCTAAAGGTTCCACAGACAAATCTTAGTGCTTGGGACTGTATTTTATCAAGTTGTTCAAGAGCAGTCCTAGAGCCATAAATTTGCACAGGTAGGCTGTAGTCTATCTGTGATCGGACTGCTCCTAAATACAGGGATCGGAGCATGTCTGCTCGGGCTCCCCACTTCGTGGATGCCAGCTTCCGCACAATGCTAAGTTTCACTGAGGCCTTTCTTACAACATCCTGGATGTGCTCACACATTTTTAGTTTGCGATCTAAAGTTACGCCAAGGTACTTGGGCATTAGCTATGGTCGGAACGATGTCGCCCACACACCAGTCCCCCTTTCTCCACGTAGCTGATGTATCCAAAGGAACGGCAAGTGCCGATACAGTTTGGGGTCTGCCACAGTGTAGCACTGAGGGCTGCAAGCTGCCTAAGGGTCGCCGACTCCTGATTTTTCCTCAGAAATTGACTCCCGAAGAATTCCCCATGAGTGAAGGCAGCAGAGGTTTGAATTCAGAGTTTTTCTTCTCCTACGTGGGTAGCCAGCCATGGCTAATGCTGTACACCATGGCTACTGCCCGAGCTTACTGGTTAAGGCGCCAGTTACTCCTCGCATTCGTGTGTGCGTGTATGTGTGTATATAGCGTTCTATAGCCACAAAGCAATAAGGGAACCGGCGACCCATAGGCAGCTTGAACATAAATCTTGTTGTGGATTGTTCAACACTCTTGACAGAAACTTCAACTTTGCTGTATTGATTTTGCTTTGGTAAAGGTGAACTGCTTCATGGACGATTCTAGCCAATGCCCAGGCTTCCATCACGTCCTCCAGGAGATGAGCCATAGTGATCTAAAGGCTGAAGGAAGCCAATGAGTCACAAGAAGAAATGCTTTACAGGATGAGCTGTGATCTTTTTCAGACTGAAGGTTCAGTCGGCCAACGGCTTTGGATATCGAGTAGAACCAGATAATAATTTACCAACATATTAGCACGAAATCTCGGAATATTAATAATTAAAATAAATGCCCCTTCTATTCCCCCGTCTTCCAACCCTCCTCGCTGCCCACACTGTCTCCCATGTCTTTCCACCTCCCACCCCATCTCTCACCAAGACAAAAAAAAAACAAACGTCTAGTTAGCAAGAGTAATAAAAGAAAACGTCAGTAAGAAACATTTTGTCGTGATACGACTGTCCCGAAGTAAGTGTCTCTGTCAAGCGAAACGTTTTTATGTCTCAGTCCTAGTAGATCGAGTAGGTCATTAGGTTAGGTCACAGGATCAAGTGCTTGAAGGTCACTGTACTAAAGTCATGGACGACAAGGTGTACAACAAAAAAGAATGGGTCTCTTATCTAAAAGCTAGTGTCGTAGCTAGGGATTTGTGGGCCCGGGGGGCCTTGACCTCTTTAAGGGCCCCTGCATTTTGACATTCGACATCATGATATGAGATAAAATCGTAATATTTAATGTAAAAACAGAATTACGGACACTCATTTGGGGGATCTCCTCTAGTGGGGGCCCGGGGGAATTTTAAATTTGAACTTCCCCCCTCCTCCCACCCTAGCTACGCCACTGCTAAAAACCTGTTGTCCGCCGTCAGTCGTAGAATGACTTTAATTCATTTCAAAGACGCACTCATTCATGATTTGAACAAACAAATCAAAAGTGTGGCCTGATTGATTGTTAAGAAAAGCCATTCGTTTTGGCTAGTTTTTTGTTTCACTGCTTAGGTCAATGCCCCCCCCCCTTCACTCCCCGTGACTTATCCTTGTCATCAATTCTCTCAGCATGGCGCTGTCCAGTTTTGTGACCACCTTTTTGATATCCTCATTTGACTTTGGGCGCCCTTTTTTTTTTTCATGCCCATCTCAGGTCTAGGTGGACTTTAAGAAGTACAACAGAACATTGTCTTTGATACCTAATATGAAGGATGAGTGCAGTATTTCACGCAAACCCAGCTGCAACCTGCATATTTTGCCACATCAAGCGCAGACAAAGTGGTTGACCGCCGGAGGGGGGGGGGTCTCTGACGTGCGTAAAGATCACGATACCGAAAGATTCATTTCGCGAGTCGTCATCTCCCATACGGGATATATGTCCAAACCAGAGCATCTGCGGAATTGTAAGCACTGCCTCTTCACTGTCCTGCTTCTAGCATAACATTGTTATTTGTAAGGTAGTTTTGCTAGCATATGCCCATTATCATGGATAGGCATAATAAGTATAAGGCATAATGAAAAAACAAAACAATTTACAGCCATTATTTTCTGTATTTTGATCTTCGTCTCCCTCTAGGCCAGAGCGAAATATGAAAAAGAATTACAACTAAAGGCAGAAGCCCAGGCAGCGAAACAGAAGCAACAGTTGGTAAGTTTAATATAAAGAAGCGGTCATACTGAACCATAACAGAATGGTGAATGAATCAGTGTTGTAGTTGATTAGTTTAGAAATTCAGAGTCCAGATTGAGCGATACAAAGGATGAAAATAGATGATTTGGTAAGTACAAGGTGTCCAGATTGAGCGATAGGTAAGTGGTGAGATGAATAGAGTTGATTCGTGAAGTACCGAGCGTTTGAAATTTACCAACAAGTCAGGTGAAAAATACTTGATAAGTTAACTACTATGTGCAAATCAAGGTACAGGCCAAACAAAAATAGCTGATAAGTAAGTACAAGGCATCTACACTGAGCCATCGGTCAAATGAATGACTACAAAATGTGTAAATTGTGAGATTTCTCATCGAATGTCGTTTCTCGATTATGTTTCTACGAATGTAAACGTACCTTGTTTTATTGTTAGTTCTTTGTTCATGATAATCTTTCTTTTTTTCTCTTTCCATATTAAAAACTTTTTTTTAAATTACAAAGCTTATATCAACTCACTCTGTCTGTCCGTCTGTCTGTTTGGTGAAACGTTTATATATGTTTTTTAATTATTTTTTTCTTATTCTCTCCTATTTCCCATTTTCGGATCAAGTTAAAACTTTGCACAATTATCCATTAAACATGATAAGGCATGAATAAATTTAAAAAATTGAACAATTAGTTAATTAATTAATTTATTTATTTGTATAATTTCAAAATAAGGGGAATAAATGCTTCTTAATGAGACATGGTTATATAAATGGGAAAAAATATTACCTTTCTTGTATTTTAACGTTTATTATTAATTTACTAGTCGACCCTGAAATTGTCATTTTGGGGTGTCATTCAAAATGGAAAACGCCAATCCTACTCGCGATGAAAAAAAAAACGGCATTATGCAATACCCGTTATTGTGGAATCTAGTGAAAGAAGCTTCTCGCGCCTCAAACTAATGAAGAATTACTTGAGTCAACAATTCTCGTAGATAGATTGAAACATATATTAATTCTTGATATTGAGCGTAATCTATGTTGGAAATAAAATTTTTATGATATACTGTATGACTTCGCTACACGCAAGGCTCGTAAAGTAGTTATGTACGTAGTAAAGTATTAATAAAATGCAAAGACAAATTTATTTTCTAACACAAACTCTTAAATTTCACTTATTATCCGTATACCTACCCAAACTTGGCCTCGCGAAATCCGTTTCGCACAGGGCCCCACAACGGTTCAGTCCGGCCCTGCTATTTACAGATTGAATACAGAGTAGATTACCCCACCCTCTTTTTTTCCCGCTAAATCTACGTGGGGTAGAAATTAAAAAAAAGAGTGATCTTTCCATAACTTCTTGGTCACAACGGTTAAGTCCGGCCCTGCTATTTTGTGACGGGGAAATACTACTTGTTCTCCCCCCCCCTCTTTTTTTTTCGTAAGGTAACTCTAGTCCGACTAGCAGAAATAAAAAAATTGATCTTTCGTTTTTCGTTTACTTCTTGTCCAAACTCTTGAGCCATGAAGAGAATTATATATATAGAAAGATAAGTACTTAAAAATTAGGCAATCCATCACTGAGTAGCGGCACCTCTTTTTGTACAATAAGCACTGTCCCCTTATTACGTTTTGATACTTTTTCCCATTCTCGGATGAGGTTGAAATGTTGCATAATCATTCATAGTCGATAACAATACACGAATCAATCCAAAAATTAACCAATTAGTTTATCATTTAGTTCTAATCAAATAAATTTGTTTTATATGGCAGAAAGGGAGATAGAACTCTGTAAATTTCAGATAGTAGTTCTTAGCGATTCCGTCCCTTAGATAAGCTTTGTTTTTTAAAAGCGTTTTTTTTAAAAGCTTGTTTTTTTGTTTTTTTTTATCTGAGCTTAATCTGAACTAAATCTAATTTCATTTATTGACTACTTTTTAGGCTCAACAGCAGGCAGCAGCGTTGCTTCAGCAGCAGATGCAAGAACAACAACAACAACAACAACAACAACCGAATCAACAGCAGACGAACTCTCAGACGCCAGCATCCTCCAGCGGATACAACTTCCTCGACAACTTTGTGGACGGTCCTCAAACAATGACCGGCACCAACACCGAGCTGCCGGCCCGATCTTCTAAGTTCTCCGAGCTGACGGGGAGACCAACCGGCACCCAGGGTGCTCACAGCGGCGACAAAAGTCTTAGCTTACTGGCCGCGCAGCTCAACTCTCCGGCTAGCGCCAACCCTTACAGCTCCGCCCATCAGCAAAACGTGTACAGCAAAAGTGATTACCTTCCGCCAGTGAGGTCCGAAACACAAGAGAGACTGATTAGACTTATCCTACCCCAGGGTTCCGCTTCGGGTTCACCTCCAAGGCCAGCCCAGCGGGCTCCCCAGGCTGTCCAGAGGGTTCCCCAACAGATGGCCTATCCTAACTCTGGCTACCCTTATCCGCAAGCGAACCAATCCCCCGTCAGGCAGCAGGGTTCTGTCGATCCATACCTCATGTTCCATTTTATGCAGACTGCTGCCTAGTGTTTCACTACCATTAACCCTCATATGCCCGAAATACTTTATAGCAAATAACAGTAGAATGAAAGTAAGGAGCTCTAATAGACGCATTGGGTTAAATTTCATCCATCCTATTACCGCTATTACAGGATCTGTTTTTTTTAAAGAAAGACTTCTGACTAAATATTGAGCTTCCTAAACTTGGTACTAAGAATGTCTTTATTTGTTTGCTTGTTTTAAATACACAATGCTCTACAAATGGAATTACCATATTTCTCATCAATAAGAGACTTAGCTTTATATATTCTTTTTAAACATGTATGGGTCATCGAAATTTGTGAATTGACCATTCAAAGGTCCACAATATCGATCTTTTTTTTTAAATCTGGAAGTAGTAACACTAAGCCCTAGTCTATACTAAATGTGTAGGATTGTAGACCTGTTTATATAATTTGTATCAATGTTATTATGCAAACTTCAGAAGTTAAGTGTTTGTTAATAATTCTTTACACATTTTTAATTTTAGATAAATAAACACAAAAATTACAGAAACCAGCCAGATTTTGAGCAGGATTTAAGCAAGAAAAGGAGTTTGTCGTTGATTTAGAAGGATATTGAACTGAAAAATAAGATTATACTGGTGCATCGCTTAATCTCAAAATTGGAAGAATTTTTTTTTAAACATGTTAAAGAAGAAATATTTTGGAGAACTCTTTATTTTTTGTTCTCTGTTAGTTATTTCAAATTCTTATAACTACAAGCAAAGTTTCTGTTCATTATTTCAATCATTTCATTTGATTGCGGAGAAAACAAAATATTCCGTTTTAGTCTTTGTATCTATCAAATAAATTGATATGAAGGTATCGTCATTGAAATTCACCATTTAGCCATAAACTTTTGTTACTTATGAATATTTATAATTAAAAAAAGATTTCAGGAGAATGCAGTCAATCAGTTACAAGCAAATGTCAAGTATTTAGGTAACAATCTAGGGAATTAATTCAGTCACTAACATTCATCTTTTAAAAAAAAAATTTAGATATCCAGACAAGTTCTTTTCCAGAACAGACAGATATTCTAAACACTTTACAAGAATTTAATGCTACTTAAAACCATTTTTTAGCTTTCGTACTAATTCATATTATTGAAACCGCTAGTCAAATTGAACAAAACTAAGACAATTATATGCTAAACATTGTTTTCCATTAGCTCTCACATCCAGGCAACATGTTGTGATGATTATCTGTAGTACTGTTGCATCCATTGTATTAGCATTTCCATAAATACAATTGAAGAAATAGAGGGGGTTTATAAAAATATTAATGAATATATTTCTAGATCTGCAACACAACTGTATGTAAATAGCGATTTTATTTATAATAATAATAATAATAATCTTTATTATCCGTAAGGATGTAGGGTTATGTAGGGAATCTGAGTTTCTTTCTTAGTTCCTGTATGGAAAATGGTTATAATAGTCAAACGCAATATTTATGTGATTTGATATAGGAAGGAGATATTTTTTGTTTATTTCAATAAATAGTTTATTGTTCGGTATATCTGCCCCAGTGTTGTTTAATCATTGTCTTGTGTATATTATAATATTTAAAACAATATCAACTGCAATGAAGTCTCAGTTAGAACAATGAAATATTTTAAGGGCCTACTTCACACTAAGGCAGGCGTGCACGTTCTGGAGGGCTAGATAAGAGATTAAATGCTCATACGGATGGTTGCCTGGTCGTTTGGGCTTGGTCCCGGACTCTTACCCTGCCCGCTGCTGTGGGGGGGGGGGGGGTTCGGTCTAAGAAGTAGATTATCTTCAACTCTGAAGGAAACATGTAAAACATTTCAAAACATGGTTAAGAAGTAGAGAGTTATGGGGGGGGGGTCAATCTGTTGTTTCAAGTAATGGTGTTTTCCCCAAGTATGCTGGGTGTAATTTGATCAAAAAGAGATTCAACTAGGCAGCCCAAACCGGTCCGTCTAAAAGTATGTACTAATGTTGACTCTTTCATATTTTCTCGCCATTTATCTAGCTTCCCTGCTGCTCTTGATGAGTCAGAGAAGGATAGACCGGTCAAACTGTTGACCAATTTTTTGTTCAATTTTCGTTGCTTTTTTTCTGCATGTGATTTAACCTTGTAGGATTGTTTTTTAAAAGATTTTGTTTGTATCTAAACTATATGTTACATCATTGGGAGTTAAGAGAGGACATAGAGACTAAGGCGAGGGAGTTAAATGATGGAGGACTGCTATTGAGTCGCAGGAGTTTCAGTTCAGTGTATTTTTAGGAGAGTCTACGTGTTAAAGACTAAAAAATAGGGGTGCACCGGATAGTACTTTTTGTTATTCGGCCGGAGCCGAATATTGACGAATAGTAAAATATGACATTCAGCCGAAGCCAGCTACTTAAATGTCTTGAAAATAGCTTGTGTTGTTGAACATTTTGCAAAACTGTTAAATAACATACCTATATTCATGTTATTTTTTTCTTTTTATATACCTTAGTGAAAAAAATTGCCGAATATTCCGCTGAAGCCGAAGCCGGAGCGACTATCAGGTGCATCCCTACTAAGAAATGAGGGGAAAAGAAGAATTTGAGAAAGAGAAAAAAACAGTGAAAGAAAAGAAACATCGAGAAAGACAGGAGAAAGAGAGAGAGAAAGAGAAAAAGCAATGGAGAGAAAAGATATAGTAAGAAAAAAAAGAATAAAAAGAGAGAGAGAGAGAGAGAAACGAATACAATATGGAAGCTATACAAGAGTCCACTTTATTACTCACACCATTCAATCATAAAAAGTCAACACAACACAATTCTGAGTTATAGTTCAATTAAATTTAATGCTGATATAATCAAATACTGAGCAACAATAAATTATTTTAAAAAATATCAATTATATTGCTATCTTTGGATATCACAGTGACCACGTGACCAGCTAAACAATATCAACAATGGCCTTTGCCACACTCACACAACTCAATACTCAACTGAGACAACTACATGAACCAAACATCTAACGTTCAAACTGGTTGGTATTGGGTCGAGTCGAACAGGATTTCAAAGAAATATAATCATTATCATATGAAAAAAAATATTTAAAAAATAGAATTATTATATATTTAATCAGGGGCATTGGTGGTTGAGTGGTAAAGCGCTAGGCCTCCCAACAGAGGGGGGTGGTTGAGTGGTAAAGCGCTAGGCCTCCCAACAGAGGGGCTCTTGTTTGAATCCCGGTCTCATTTTGCCTTTTGGCATTTTTTAGGCGCCTCTGAGTCCACCTACCACTTATGGATACATGGGGAAAGTAAAGTAGGTTGGTCGTTGTGCTGGCTATATGACACGCTCATTAACCGTTGGCCATAGATACAGATGACCTATGCTGTTCTGCCTCGTAGATTGCAAGGTCTGTTTAATCATATTATTTTATTCTATATTTTATAAAGGTTCAAGGTATGCCAGAAAACAAATCAAGATGCACCTGGCTCAACGCCCTTGTATTTCTTATGCTCCGAGCGTAAACGATTTTTCAAGAACTTCTATGTATACACAACTCTGCCATGGCTGGTCCTAAATACGGATGACGAAAGGAGGAGGGTTGACAGTGGGGCTAGCGACCCTATCCTGTAGAACTTCAATAGCAACAGAGACGGCAAACGTCAATCTGACATGAAACGAGGGCGGTAGACTCCTAAATAAGGCGTTAGACCAGATCTGACCGAACTTTCAACGCCCGATAAATAGCAGGCCTTTTTAATGCAAAGAAACCAACCCTTATTGGCACATGAACAAAAATCGGGCGCCCCAAGGATAAAAATAGGATGGAGGCCGAGACGAGGAAATTGCAAACAGGGACTTCCTCACAAAACATGGCTTCACACCTTCATGACATATCCGAAAGCAGTGGACATCAATAGACATGCCTTAGAGTGGAACCACCAGGGCACAAGACGTAGAGGAAGACCAAAAAGAACGTGGCGACGCAGTGCACTAGATGAAGCCGAGAGGACCGGGAAGTCATTAAAAAACTAGCAAGAGACCGTGGAGAGTGGCGTGTTATTGCTGAGGCCCTATGTTCCACGAGGAACGCAAAGGAAAAATGATGATGATGATGAGTGAACATCAGTTGGGAAGAGGCTTGCCGGCATTGCAGGAGACCGATTTCGATGGAAACAGCTTGCCGCCCAAAGCGGCGAACGGCTCTGGAGGATCCTATGGTATTGATCGCAATATAGGGACTCCATTCGGTAATTAGGTATTAAAGAACAGTTTTTATATCTTACGATTCATATTAGAGGCTTAGACTCTTGATCTCTTAGCTATTTTATAAACTAGCGATACTTTTTGCGTAAATTTGGAGTTTAGAGAATTTGCAAACTACTGCTATACATATTAATTTACAAGACTCTCTATAATAAAACAAAACAAAAAACAATTATTAAGCTATGGGAATGAGGGCTTTCTGTGTGAGAAGGAGCAATAAAACATTTAAGGAGAGGGCAAATACAAACCCTGGATGTAACATATACAAATCTGACTTAAAATTCAGTCTCATGCAATCATTTCGATGAGCTTATCAACCAGAATACATAAAGCTAAAGTATGTACATAATTAGGTCTTGAGGTCATCAAAAAAGGTCCCTCCCACTGACCTTTATAACATATTTTGATCTGGTTTCTCAATTCCTGAGGTTAAACACGTTCACATTAAAACAGTAATGTCCAATCTACGGCACGCGGGCCATTTCCGGCTCGTAACGCGGTGCTGTCGTAACGTCTGCTGATATTACGTCACAGGCGCAGAGTTTCATTTGACTCGACCTATTTCTGGAAGTGACGAGGTCCGCGACACACATGTGTCTCGAACAAATATATAGAACCCTCATGTCCAAGTTTGACCACCATTTCATTATAACATTACATAAGCTAATCGCTCATAACAATCTTTACAGTATCAAATTGCCAATCACACATTGTCTGGTTTCATTTCTATGCCTTCTATGCATACTCAATTGGTCCATTAAAAAACAAAAAAAAACTTAGCAACGAAAATCGCAGTTATTACAGCTAATAATAGAAATAAACATAAACGAATTCTCTGTACGCACTGTGCGTCCTTAGTTACTAAAACATTCACATGTTTCACTTTCACTTTATGGGAGTATACATTGTAGATAATACAATATGTCACAGAACGATATATCTCATATATCTATCTATATATACATATAGGTCTGTGGTTTAAATAATACATTACATTTTTTGAATAAATCAAATGTTATTGTTATTTGTTTTAAAATAATTTCTCACATTGACAAATAGATTTCACTTCTATAGCTGTTTAACAGGGCTCATTAGAAACACATAGTTCATTTCATATTTCATATATTGCCATTTCTTACTGATACCCCCCTTCCCTTCATGGTGACCTGGCCATTTATCCCTTTGAAGACAACATCACATACAAATTATACTCTTTTAACAGAAAGAAAACCACAACACTAAATCTTATCAAACGTAATACAAAATCTCATCAAAGTCGAAACCAAATCTCATCAAACTCAAAACAAAATCTCGTCAAACTCAATACAAAGGCTAATCAATCTCAAAACAAAATCTCATCAAACTCAATATAAAATCTCATCAAACACAACACACAATTAGATGAAACACAACACACAATTAGATGAAACACAACACACAATTAGATGAAACACAACACACAATTAGATGAAACACAACACACAATTAGATGAAACACAACACACAATTAGATGAAACACAACACACAATTAGATGAAACACAACACACAATTAGATGAAACACAACACACAATTAGATGAAACACAACACACAATTAGATGAAACACAACACACAATTAGATGAAACACAACACACAATTAGATGAAACACAACACACAATTAGATGAAACACAACACACAATTAGATGAAACACAACACACAATTAGATGAAACACAACACACAATTAGATGAAACACAACACACAATTAGATGAAACACAACACACAATTAGATGAAACACAACACACAATAAGATGAAACACAACACACAATTAGATGAAACACAACACACAATTAGATGAAACACAACACACAATAAGATGAAACACAACACACAATTAGATGAAACACAACACACAATTAGATGAAACACAACACACAATTAGATGAAACACAACACACAATTAGATGAAACACAACACACAATTAGATGAAACACAACACACAATTAGATGAAACACAACACACAATTAGATGAAACACAACACACAATTAGATGAAACACAACACACAATTAGATGAAACACAACACACAATTAGATGAAACACAACACACAATTAGATGAAACACAACACACAATTAGATGAAACACAACACACAATTAGATGAAACACAACACACAATTAGATGAAACACAACACACAATTAGATGAAACACAACACACAATTAGATTAAACACAACACACAATTAGATTAAACACATTCCTTTTCTCATATATTCTTTAACACTTCGTCTTCCATTACAACAAACACAAATCAACAACATTTAGACTTTCTCGTGGTTGTTGTTTTTTCTCCTCAATGCCTATCATCTTATCAGATACACATCCTCTCTGTCAACTTTGCCATTTCTTCCCGGGAAGATCTTTCTACACGCTCTTAACTTATCTCGTCATCCTTTTTTTCCCGGCCGGAAAACCCAACACGCAATTACATCAAACCTAGAATACAATTACATCAAACCTAGAATACTATTACATCAAACCTAGAATACAATTACATCAAACCCAACACGCAATTACACCAAATCTAGAATACAATTACATCAACCCCTACACGCAATTACATCAAGCCTAGAATACAATTACATCAAACCTAGAATACAATTACTTCAAACCCATCACGCAATTACATCAAACCTGGAATACAATTACATCAAACCCAACACGCAACTACAACAAACGAAACATACGATTACATCAAATCCAACATACAATTACACATACATCAAACTAAATATACAATTACATCAAACCGAATACATACAAACTTAACATACAACTCATGAAACACAAAATACTATTGCATTGAACCAAACTATCACCATCATATTTGCATGTGTTCTTCTTCAAGATGCGTACGTGACACAAACAAACAATTACATCAAAGTAAACATACATTTACATCAAAGTAATCATACAATTACATCAAAGTAAGCATACAATTACATCAAAGTAAGCATACAATTACATTAAACCCGAATCATCTCAATTCAATCTCATTACTTCTTTTCTGTAAAACAGACAAAACCTGAAGTCATGCAATCATATGTAATCATACTTTTTAAACACTAACCATTTCCACAATCACCTTATCAGCCATCCCTGGAAACAGGTTACGTAACAACGATACCACCCATGTAGACCAGAAGGGGTAATATAGATCGTTCTTCCTGTTGGCGCCTGCCTGGACGATGGCCAGTGCAGTGTCCACGGGGCTGACTGGAGCGATTTGATCAAAATTCACAAACTCTGAAGTCTGTATTTGTTTTATAGCGTTTTCTGTGGCTGAAAATAAAGTTAAAAGAAAAAAATTCATTAGCGAAAATTTAGCTGAGATTTTTTCATCTTTTTTTTTTTACAAAGCTTATACTAACTCGCTGTCTGTCTGGTAAAAAGTTAGTACACGTTATTTCTCCCACACCCTTTCTCGGATCAAGTTGAAACTTTTGCAGAATTATGTATTGGCATAGACAAGACGTGAATTAATTAAATGAAAAAAAATACAATTTGTAAATTAATTACTGATAATTAATTATTTTGTTTGATAACAAAAATGAAAATTAATCCTTCAGTATTCACAGATACGGCTAACTAAGAAGGGTTTCGTCCCTTTAGATATTGAACACGTTATATCTCCCACACTCGGAGCAAGACTAAACTTCGAACGATTATTTTTTGTACTAGCCAAATGAATCAATTTAAACATCAAAACGTAAATTATTATTGGTAATTAATTATTTTATTTGACATCGATTAAGGGAAATAACTTCTACATTATTGGGAGATAGAGTTGTAAGGAAGGAGTTCTTTCCTTAAAATAAGCTTTGTTTTGTTTTCTTAATAGGATTTTAAACTATTTTGTGTGTGAAGTTGTTCCATGAGCTCTTGTTGATTTACTTTGATTAACGTTGGTAAGTAAACGTTTTTTTCGGGGGAAGGAGTGAGTGCCCCCTTACCTTCCGATACGCTGTCAATTTTACCTAAAGGTTAAGTTGTCGATAAAACTTGATAGACCAGGAGATGATACTTATATCACCAGGACGTCAAATGTAAGCAGGTGGTAGACGTCTCTCTCTCTCTCTCTCTCTCTTTATATATATATATATATATATATATATATATATATATATATATATTATCATGGGCGTAGCCAGGGGGGGGAGGTTTGAGGTTCCTCTCCCCCCCCCCCCAGAAATGGATCAGAATTCAGTAATTGATTTTTTGCTTGATTTTGTTTATTTTAGGTGACATTTTAATACTATACCATCACTTACCCCAGCGCAGCTAAGGGGTTTTGAGTTTAAAACCCCCTACCAGAGGGGTTTTAGTTTAAAACCACTACCAGCGGATTTTGAGTTTAAAACCCACTACCAGGGTATTTTGCAGTTAAATCCCTCTCTTCTAAAAAAAAAAAAAAAAAAAAAAAAAAAGCAAACGACTATCCCCAAATTCCAAGAGCACAGTTAAGGAAGATTTTGATTTTATAACCCCCTATTCAATATTAAAAAAAAACAAATTACACACTCAAAATTCTCTTCAGTAGGGTTGGAGCTAAAAAATACCTCTTCAATATAAAAAAAAAAGCAAATTACGCACTCAAAATGTTATGTGCATAGGTAAATGGGTTTCGACTCAGTTTTGAGTTTAAACCCCCATTCAGCGGGTTTGAAGCTAAAAATGTTTCTTCAATATGAAAAAAAAAGTAAATTATGCACTTAAAATTTTATGAGCGTTTAAACCCCTTTCAGCGGGGTTTGAAGGTAAAAAAAATACCTCTTTAATATTAAAAACAAAGCAAATTAAAAACTCAAAATTCTATGAATGTAGTCAAAGGGGTTTTAAATATAAACTCCCTCCAGTGGAGTTTGAAGCTAAAAAAATAACTATTCAATATAAAAAAATTACGCACTCAAAATGCTATGAGAGTTGCCAAAAGGGGTTTTGAGTTTAAATCCCCATTCAGCGGGGTTTGATGCTAAAAACATACCTCTTTAATATATAAAAGCAAATTACACACTAAAATTATTTGAGCGTAGCCAAACTAATTGGGGGTTTTGAGTTTAAACCCCTCTCCTAGAGATGGCTTTTCGTAAAAGTTTAAAACCCCTCCAGATGGTTTGCGAGTTTAAAATCCCACTACAGAGAGTTTTGAGGTGGAAAACCTCTATCTTCAATGTTATTGTAAAGCAAACATTTACCAAATTCTAAGACCGTACCTAAATGGGGTTTTGAATTTAAAAAAGCAACAACTTCAGTTAAAATCCACAACAGATGATTTTGACGATAATCCTTTTCGATATAAAATCTTAAGCAAACTACAGTCACCTAATTCCAAGATCCTATTCAAGAGAGGTTACACATTTCTACCAGTGGCGGGGCTCCATTAATAAAGTGCATTGAAAAGTCATCTGCCGAAATTGAAAAACACTAAATGTGGCTCATCAAAGATGGCTAACACAGATTTTAGGAGTCAGTTATAGAGATTGGGTCTAAATCAAGGAAATCCTATGCCGAATTGGGAGTCGACACCTTAGTAAGGTTGTGACAAAGCGTCGCATGAGGTTTGCGGGACATGTTTTCCGAGAAAATGAATTACGCATACTAAGGGTTGCAATGACATCCTAGTACAACTTGGCGCCAGTAAGGCAGAAAGAATAGCATTTTAGGTTTTTGAAATAAAACTTTTTAATAGCAGGAAAATTTACTGTAGATACCTCAGAATATTGATTTTGTTGGCTTTCAATACCAGAAATAGTGCTTGGCGGCGGGGCTTCTCCCCGCGCTGGGGGAGCTCCATGCGCTCCCCCAGAACCCATTGCTGGCAATGTCGGGGAATCTACAATTTTCCCGCTAACTCCAGGAAGAAACATTCTAAGGCATAATAAACTAATAATAATTAATTAACCCTAACTAATTAATACTATTGTCGACCCTGGGAAGGTACTGGGCTTTATCCGGGAAGTGGGGCTATCTACGAAGATCTGATTTATGAATTTGTGAACATGCACTATTTACATTAGATTTTTACCAAATATTTAAATTTTTACTACCTTTACTATTTTAACTGTGAATAGACCTTGATTTTAATGATATGACTGTATAGAATCTGGCCCTTGTTGTTTAGAGAGAGAGGGATCCTTAAGGGACTGCAGGCACGACATGGCCTAAATTATGCCGATGTGGCTCAAATCAAAAATCAAATCAAATCTCATAGGCTGCAGTGGCCTAAGGCCGGCCCTGCAAAATAGCGGCGTATGCTACGCCGCCGGTCAACTAGTTGTGGATAATTTACATGTTTGCGTCGCATGCGACAGACTTAAGAGTTATGTAACACGTAATTGTTTTATGTTTATGTATTGTATTGTATTATATGGATCTGTAACATGCTGATGTGTAATGCTGTAAAATGCTGGGTTCGTGCGTCCTGGAGCAACAACTAATGCGTAACAAACATAAATAGTATAGATTAATTTGAATCCAGCTTTAGCAGACAAATCAGATATCCATTCAATAATAACTATTCACTGCGACTTTATAGTAGTTACACCAAAATTATCCAATGTATTGAAATATAATTACATCCGCATCCCACCGGGCACAAAATATCAAAAGTCCTCTAGCATACAATGTCACTATTAAAATACATCCGCATCACAGCGGGCACAAAATATCAAAAGTCCTCTAGCATACAATTTCACTATTAAAATACATCCGCATCCCACCGGGTACAAAATATCACAAGTCCTCTAGCATACAATGTCACTATTAAAATACATCCGCATCACAGCGGGCACAAAATATCAAAAGTCCTCTAGCATACAATGTCACTATTAAAATACATCCGCATCCCAGCGGGCACAAAATATCAAAAGTCCTCTAGCATACAATTTCACTATTAAAATACATCCGCATCCCACCGGGCACAAAATATCAAAAGTCCTCTAGCATACAATTTCACTATTAAAATACATCCGTATCACAGCGGGCACAAAATATCAAAAGTCCTCTAGCATACAATTTCACTATTAAAATACATCCGCATCCCAGCGGGCACAAAATATCAAAAGTCCTCTAGCATACAATTTCACTATTAAAATACATCCGCATCCCAGCGGGCACAAAATATCAAAAGTCCTCTAGCATACAATGTCACTATTAAAATACATCCGCATCACAGCGGGCACAAAATATTTAAAGTCCTCTAGCATACAATTTCACTATTAAAATACATCCGCATCACAGCGGGTAACAATAAGCTTCAATAACATGTATCCAGCTCTAAGTACAGAAAGCAACTAGTAAAAATATGTGTACTGTCTCAAGTTCCAAAGACGACTGCTACTAAAATATGTGTCCTGTCTCAAGTTCCAAAGACGACTGCTACTAAAATATGTGTCCTGTCTCAAGTTCCAAAGACGACTGCTACTAAAATATGTGTCCTATATCGCATCCCTAATACGACCCCATCTGACTAAAAGTGAATTTAGTCATTCTTACTTCCTCCTTCTATGTCAGGGGCTTCACGTGCCTTTCACCTTCTAGACCCAAGGTGAACGAATAACAGTTAATGTCAAGCGAGACTGTGACAGGATCCCAGGTGTTAGGAAAATGTGTCTTGTTTTGTCATCTTGCTGTCGTATAAAATCATTGCGTGATTGGGGCTGTTCTAATCGGGGCTGTTCTAATCGGGGCTGTTCTAATCGGGGCTGTTCTAATCGGGGCTGTTCTAATCGGGGCTGTTCTAATCGGGGCTGTTCTAATCGGGGCTGTTCTAATCGGGGCTGTTCTAATCACTTATGGAGCTATTCAGCGCAGAGGCCTTAGAAGTCTGCATAATGAACAAACCTCAACTCTGGACAAACTCCATAAGATGCTGATCACAAGCCACAAGATTATTAGAAATGTGTCTTTGAAAAAAAAAAATTAGCTTAAGATACTAACTGACTTTCTGCCATGTCTGCTAAACAATGAATGGTCTCGACATGTAATAACATTTCGTAATAACTTCAGTGAAGCAGATATTGTAAAGCATTCAGTCAGGGCGACGGTGCCCTCTGACGTTTTGAAACATATTGATTCTGTGTTATGTTTAACAAATGCTGTGTATGTTTTTGTAATCAAGATTCCTAATACAAAATTGGCTAAAAATGAGAAAAAAACGGAGCCGAAAATCCACCTTTAGCTATTCATGGTTTTAAGAAATATAGTAATTTCTGTTCATACAATTGTCCTTTTATTGCTTGCTCCTGAAAACCGCATATGGATTCAATGACATAGTTCTATGAGTGTTGAGATACTAGTTACCACAGGAGAGTGAGAGGGGGGCAGTTCAAGACCCCTTTTTATTGGTGGTCTCTAGTTCTTGTTTGGAATAATGGTGCTGGACACCTCCAAGACTGGTGCTCGTGCAAACGTGAGCATCATCCACTGCAGACGACACAGACGTCTGCAGAAATGTCCAAAAGTCAACGATGGACAACATTCCTAATGGCGCAGTTCACAAACTCTTGACCACAAACGACTTCCTACAGTGATTCAAAAACTTTTCTATCTATCCATCCATCCCAGTGGCGCTACAGCCCACGGAGGGCTCTATCCTACTTTTCTATCCAGTGAAGTAGATACATTTTAAATATTCAAAACATTGTTTTGTTGTCTTCTGCTTTTGTGTATGGCAATATAAATCATCACGGTCAATACGGGGCAACAAAAAAAAATAAAAAAGCATATCCCATTACCCTTTTATTCAATTTCATGTTATTTCTATTTTAGAAATGAATCAATTATCCAATTTGATTTTCTTCACTGTAAACTCGCATTCTGTGTTATTTCTATTACTAGTAGCAACTCAAAAGTGTGTAGGTTATTTTCATTATTGCAAAGCTTATATCAACTCACTTCTTTTGTCTGTTAAACATTTTGTATGTTATTTCTCCCATTTTTCCATTCTTGAATCCCTTGAAAAGTTTGCTATTATTAACAAAACTAACAAAACACGAATCAATTTAAAAAAAAAAATCAAACAATTTATTAATTATGGTTATAAAGTATTTTGTTTGGTATCGAAATAAGAGAAATAAATGCTAATTATTGAGAGATGTGGCTGTATATATGGATTTATCCCCTTTATTACGTTTTGTATCGTTTTTTTCTCTCACTTCCCATTTCAGATCAAGTTTAAATTTTGCATTATTGCTAGTTGATGACAATACCAGTACATGAAAAAAAAAATTAACCTCTTAGTTAATCAGCGGTTATTAATGTTTGTTTTATCTAGCAAAAAAAGAAGCTTACTCCGGCAGTAGTGAGATACATGGAAGTGATTCTGTAATTGTCCTTTGATAAGCTTGTTTTTATTTTTTAAAATTTGTTGTATGGTTTTACAATAAGATAATAGTTTGGTATTGCCGTGGCTCAGTGGCTCAGCAAATCGAAGTTGAATGTCGAGAAAGTGCATAGTTATGTCTGAAACATAATTTATGCGATATCATCATAGAAATGTAAAGTGCATTTAATCTAAACATGTATTTTGGTTATAGAAACAGTGAACGAAAAATGGCTTTAAGACATTTTACATCCTAAATCAATGCTTTGGGCAGAAATGGGGGTTGGGGATGGTCTGAAAAACCTTCCAGAACTGAGATCAGTGTTAGTTTAATTCAAGAGTTATACACATTCTACCGAGGTTCGAGTCTTTGATGAAAATATTTACACATAGCCCCCTTGCTGTGCTATTTGCCGTACGCACTCAGCTACCGCTCTCGACCTTTAGCAGAGTGCCTACGTAAATCACTTGAGAAGCGTTGGTCTAGAGTCTCGGCACCAGGAGATGAAGATGGCCCTTCTGTTACTACCGGAGTAATGTTTTTTTTTTCGCGGCCAATCAAGTGCATAGCCAAAGTCTCTCTTTCTCCCCCCCCCCCCTCATCAATTTCACACCCACACACCCACAACTCACACCTCACTATGATTCTTTCAGTCTCTCTTCTTATCTTTTGATCCTGTTCTGTAGTCATAGCAAAAGTTCTCTTGAAGCTTTAGAGGTGACTGCATATTTTCAGACATCGCTTTTTGATGAAAGGCTTTCAACAGTGGTTCTCATATTGCCATAGATCTATATAGCTTTAAAAATTAAACCTTCTAGACTTTGCGATGATGTAAAGCTGATCTATTTCTATGTCCAACGGTTAACGAGGGTGTCATGGGTGGTTTCAGGGGAATCCTATATATCTAGAATTTCAACATCCCAGTCTTTACAAGGACTCAAACTCGAGAACCCCGCAACTTAGCGCTTTACCACTTGGCCACCATATTCTATTTATATATAAATGTACATGGTACTTTTTTGTTTTACTGTTAAAGCTGATTAAAACCATCTATTGGCATCTATACCTGTAATTCTTTTTGTGGCCCAACCATGCTGTACACCACGATAAAAAAGTCATGGAAAGATAACTCTTTATTTCTGCAAGTCGGACTAGAGTTATCCTACGTAACTTTCGCGATGACAGCGAGGCTCCGAAAAAAAAAAAGCAAAGGGGGGGGGGGGGGGAGCTTCGCCGCAGGTCGGCTCGTAAAGATAAATAAATAAAAAGGATGTTTTTATATTGTCTACATGTTTGCATCACTTGCTTACGTCACATAATAAAAGTTCACCTTTCATACATTTCTATCCCAATTAATGTCTGGTACCTATTAGAGCTGAGTGGACTCATAGGCAGCCTAAAGATCCCAAAATTAAAAACACTAGTCTTCATAAGGATTCGAACCTGGGACCCAGGTTGGGAAGCCAAGCGCTTCACCACTCAGCTACTGACTGCTACCTCTCATAAATCCTGACTCACCTATATAACCTAGAGTGCACATTGTGATGGAAATGTCTTGCTTTAAGGCACGGAACTCCATCCTCAGAGATTCATAGAACCCGTGGAGGGCGTGTTTAGCAGCCGAGTAGGTGCTGATGAACGGATGGGGGACTCTGCCTGCCAAGAGAGACACGTTATTCTATTAAAGAAAACATTTTTTAAATTTTATATTGCTTCTTAGACATTCATTGACATCCAAACTCTTTGCATTTTGGAATGGAAATCAAGTTTGGGTTAGAGACTTCTTGAACCATCAAATGAAATGAACAGAAATTACCACATAATAATAATTTTTATTCATTATTGCTTCACCAGTTTCAAATAGTGAATTTTTGCTAAAAAATGTGTGAAATCTACAATCTTTTATTGTTTAAAATGTTGCTGGAAACGGGAAAAAAAAAATAATTTTGGAGATTAAAGTTAGGTAGTATGTCTTTGATATTAAATAATATTTCTATTACTGTTATTATATTTTTAGGTTAATCACTTTTCAATTGTTTATGATTTAATACTTGTGAATTATGGTAACTTACAAATAAAAACATATTAAAAAAAAAAAAAAGCCCACAAAAGAGGCAAGATGGCCCATAAAAGAGGCATATAAAGCCCAAAAAAGAGGCAAAGAAAAGAGGCATAAAGCCCAAGGATTCCTATGATGATAAAGCTAAAACTGAATAGCGCAAATTCTGAGGTTTCCTTTAAAAAAAAAAAAAAAAAAAAGACGTGAGAAATTCATGTCAGTCACATAGCTAGGGATTTTGGGGCCCCTAAATTTTGTCATTAGACATCATGACATGAGATATATATATATATAATTTTCAATTGGTACAGTATATAAGTAAAATTTAAAAAAATCATTAAGATAATATCAATGAATCAATACCGCTGTTTATTAGCGTGATAATGCACAAGTAACGAATCTAAATTTATACTGACTCACGTCGTGCTTTCTGTGCAGCAAATGCAAATATATCATCATCTAGATTCTAGATCAATGCTGTCTAGTATTTTTGACTCCACGCGAGTAGCAAGATTGCATCGCAGTGACGTAATATTTAATATTTAATGTAAAAAAATAGACATTCATTAGGGGGATCACCAGGGGAGACCTTCGAATTTGGACCGCCTTCCTCCCACCCTAGCTACGCCACAGTTCATGGGATTGGATGGACCACCTGCTGCTGTTTCTCTCTGAGTCAACCGTCTACTACACCATCTTTGACATGATGCAAAACAGAGTTGGATTTGTAGACAGTAGTAGGCCATCACATTAGAGACAATACCAAAAGAATTGTTTTCATTTGTTATGATTGAACATTTTAGCTGGCAAATAAAAATGTGCACCCAGGTCCAGAACAGACTTAATGAGTTCATGCTGGCAATAATGGTCGGCTTAAATCTTAGACTCATTATATGTCTCAGCTAAAGTCTGCTTGGCTTCAACTTTAACATTTTTAGTTCTTTTATCTTTTACCATTATCAAACTGTAATCCATATCTTTAATATGGCGCATTATTACTCCCATTCCTTGTTTTAACAGGAAGATTTAGATTTTAGATAATCTGGTTCATGATTCGGACTCATCCATGGGGGAACTACTATCAGATCATAATATGTTAGAGGGCATTCTAGAAACTTACCAAGTAGACTGTTGATGACCACAATGCTTCCTTTGTTGGCCAAGATCTGTGGCATGGCATAGGATGTCAGATAGACATAGGATCTGGTGAAGAAATAACAATTAAAGTATACACTCATATATAGAGTCATGTAAACATTTTACACAGCTGTGCGATTGTTTTAGGATAAATGTTTAGGGTACGAGGTCCCGAATCTAGGTCCAGAAGTCATTTCCGGCCGGAATCAGGACCGGATTTTGACTTGATCAGATCTTGAGCTATATGACATATGATGATCCTTACATGTCCGGATGTTATGTCATATGTTATGTCAGATCTTATGTCAGATGTTATGTCAGATGATATGTCAGATGTTATGTCAGATGTTATGTCAGATGTTAAGAATTTCGGAAACCTAGAGGGTTAAACTGATATACAATTCAAATAAGAAGTATAAATATAGTGAAATGCATCTTTAACTTTAAATCATTATTAATCATATCAAACAATTTGAAGATGGGGGAAGAGGAAGGGGGGGGGGGGTCTAAGGCAACCATCCTTAAATTGTGCACTGGCCGGGAGTATTGAATTGGGTTGTCGGTGCATTTTATCATCCAAATCTGTGATGCAATACTTATACAAACTCTCTGGTAACAGCACGCTGTACAGTTTGAAGGTAACACAATCAAATCGAAAATATCCATCAGTGGGAATAAACATTATTTCAAAAAGTTAACTTCAAATTAAAGACTAGGTTGGCATTGCAATTGATTAATGACTAGGTGGGAAATGCGAGTAACTAAAGACTATGTGGACATTGCAAGTAGCTAAAGACTAGGTGGACATTGCAAGTGACTTAGGACTAGATGGACATTGCAAGTGACTAAAGACTAGGTGGGTATAGCAAGTTACACAAAACTAGGTGGGCAATGCAAGTGACTTAGGACTAGGAGGACATTGCAACAGATTAAAAACTAGGAGGACATTGCAACTGACTAATGCGATGCTAGGTTAAAAACAAAATCTGTAGACTGTGCACTTTAACAGGATAGACCAAATGTTAAACCACCACTTCTTTAGTACAGTGTGGAAAACATTTCAAATTCTGATTTTTGTTCAAACTAGCCATACGTGATACAAATTGTTCTGTTCATTATTATTTTAATTGAAAATTCGAACTATATTTAGAAATAACACTCACCGGAAGTTGACATCGATGACGTTATCAAACTTGGTCAGGTTTTCAGCGGTGCCAAGGAAAGGGACGATACTCTGACTGGCGATATGGTTAAGGACAAGAATGTCCAAACCTCCAAGCAATGATGTAGCCGTCTGTGAAGTGGTCACATATCCAAAAATTTAACCAGTAATAGAACCAGTAAATAAATCAGAAATATAACCAATAACATAAGCAGTAACATAACCAAAAACATTAAAATGTAACTTGCTTTTATAAAATGTATAATGCAGCTTGAAAAAAATTAACATAGTTTTGCGCTTATAACCCGCGGGTTATAAAGCTGCACTTGAATAACAGCCGTGCGGAGTATACAAAATTACGGGGTGTACATAATTTATGTTACTCATAAAAATAACATAACGGAAAGTAAGGACCTACCGGTGGGTCTTTAGATCTCCTAGAGTGACCTAGAGCTAGACCTAGAGCTACTTGTGTACAAATACGACCGTATGCTCGTACTTCACATGCACTCTAAGCATCGCTGTTGGAACAACTGTAACACGATTGCGTCTGGAGGGACAGACGTCTGACGAGCAACGACTTTATGTTCCGGTAGTTTATGGCTTTGCAAATGCGGGGTATATAAGGGTGCGGGTTGTACGATTTTGTTTCTACTTACTTTGTCATTTGCGCGAGCTTTACGGGTGTGCCGGTTATACGGATGTGCCGGTTATACGGATGTGCGGGCTATATGCGCAAAGATATGGTAACCACAGTGTTGTTGGTTGGTTGTTGGCTTATAGCTCTTAACAGCTAGTACAACTAAACCGATGTAGGAGTTGTATGTTTGTTTTAAATGCACAACTTTAAATAAACTTGAACAAAGTAGCCTACTGAATGTAACCTTTATTCACAAATATACACAGAGTTAACTTGAAAGTAGTCCTAGATGTAGGAACCAATGAAATGATAATTAAAACAAGATATAACTTATTACGAAAATCCGTCCTTCCCTATCTCACGTCTCACGCCTAGTACCCTGAATTACGTCAGGCCGCCTCTTGGTTTCGTCAGAAACTCATCAGCTTACCCAATCAAAACATCCGCCCCACTTTCGCAAAGATAACACTAGAAACACGCGCACACATTTCATAACACATAAGTGAATGTTTTAAAAATGAAATTAAAAAATAATTAGTGAGATCATCAAGCGTTATTACTAATTAGACATAATCACATCGCAAATGTATTAAGGAAGCTTTTTAACAGTGGCGTATGTAGGAATTATTTTTTTCGCCATCATTTGGGGCCCGGGAGGCTAGGCCTCTATGGGGGCCCGTGCATTATGCATAATATTTAATATTTATTTCAAGTGGGGGTCCCGGGGTGGGGGGGTCAAATTGCCCCTCCCCACCCTAGCTACGCCACTGCTTTCTAAGCTGCATTTTCGTTTTTATTTTTTTTCGTTTTGTAGTGGATATTCTTAAGTTGATCATGGCGTATTTCTTCTTTGTACATGAAGCGAAAGAATGTTGAAGCATGACAAACAAATCTCATGAATCGGTGCATGACATAATGCATGTCACATTTCCTTGTGTTTGGGTTTTATCGAGAACTCGTTTCTTTCAAACTCTTTCGTCTTTGGTAGCATGGTGGCTGAGTTGTTAAGTGCTTGGTTTTCTAAACTGACGGGAGTCCTAGCTTCGAATCTTGGTGAAGACTGGAATTTCGAATACGGGATTTTTAGGGACGCCCCTAAGTACGCCCAACTCTTAATGGGAAAGTAAATGCGGTTCGTCGTTGTGCTGGCCACATGACACACTCGTTAACCGTCGGCCATAGAAACAGATGACCTCTACATCACCTGCCCAAGAGATCAAAAGGTCTGGAAGAGGGAACTGTGTGTTTTTACTGTAAACGGTTCCTAGCCGGAGAGAGTACCATAGCCAATTTTGAAACGGAACATAAGTTTATAAGTGGAAGAGTATGCTAAATCCTAAACCCGTTGTTCAAAAAGTCTTGGCGTGGATAGGATTTATATAACGGAGACGATAAATTCTCTTGACTGCTGACCTCAATCACTGACTTGGTGTCGTTCAAATTTCCCATGTCTGCTTGAATGATGAAGTGACTTTGATTGTTGGGGCTGATTTCTTGGCATCGATCTCTCACCTGCAACAAAGTCCATTGAACCATCGTTAGGTATTCAAAACAATATTATAGATCTACTTCAAAGTCTGACTATTACATTGTATTCAAAAGTCAAATGTTCCCATAAACTTGATCTACAGGGACATGTAAGTAAAGTGGGGCACACGCACCAAAGTGAATGACAACAAAGTGATTTATTGGAATTGGAGTTCTGGATCTCAAAGCAGAGAACAACCTACCTCAAATAGGAGACAGGTCACAACAGAATAGGAGAGTATTTCTTTAGGGACAAAAAAAATCTTTTGGGATCGAGAATGCAGTACATCTTATTTAAGATGAATACCATTACAAATATTCGAAATATGAGCACAGAGTGCCATAGCGTAAATATAAAATGTCCATCCGCGACTCATTAGCGCTAGATACTTGCTTAACACCCCCCCCCCCCTCGTGTTTGTAAAATGTTACAAACAAGAAAAATATTAAAGAACAAAAAATTTAAACATTTTTTTTCAACAAAGCTTATATTATAGTTTATTATATATAGTTGTATCAATTAGTTTGGATCAGTCATGCAATTAAATTTGTATTAGATCTAGATCTAGACCAACAACAATAAATCTATGCGATTTGAAATATTTGTATCAATTGTTTTTGTTTAGGCTATGATACTATCACGTCTGGACCAGTTGGGGAAAGGGAGGGGGAGAGAAAGAAAGACTTTGTCGCTTCTTAAGACTCTCACGAGAAAAGGACATCAATAAAAAAAAAAGTTCGTACTTTTCTATAACTGACCTTTATCAGAACATCCTTCCGCCTTGCAGTGATGGCCAGCTTGGCTCCGAGCCTGGCATATTGGTAAGCCAGTTGCTCCCCGATGCCCGTACTCGCTCCTGTGACCAGCACTCTCTTCCCTTTTAACGTATCTGGTAAGAAATAATAAAATATAAAGAACTTTTAACAAAGAATTTGAGGAAAGTCAATAGAATCAGAGTAATGTATTGTGTCATCGTATTTGTGTAAATTGTTGATTTATTATACATCTCAATGAAGGACGAAAACATTTTCTTCATTTGAGAGGTTCAACACAATGTAATCTTTTTCACAGACATTTTCCAGCGAGATCTTCTACTGGGGCTCTTTCGTTAAAAGAAAACTTTGGAGAATTCGAGAAGCAACAACAGTTTCTCACATACATGAAAATTGTTCTCATCTAAGATGATTTTTCAATGTTGATCACTGAGGCTGAAAGAAGAATCCTCTGTGCTGACATGTTTGAGAAGTTTGTTGGGTACAAGATTCCGGCAGTCCATACAAATAGAGCACTGGAAGGTTTGCATGCTTTAGAGACGCTGCCTGACAGAATTGGCCAAGAATGTCCTGCTGTTACCGTCGAAGGAGCAATCACATGGAGTCAACCCACAGAATTGTTGTCTGACAACAGGAAAGAAAATATGGCTGAAGGCAAACTAAAACAAACAACAACAAAAAAACGCAACAAAAACTGCTCTTACCCAGCCTGTCCTCGTCCCTGTAGGAGAGCGCAAAGAAGAGAGCCAGGCCCAAGGCTAGAACAGCCAGCACTTTGCCCCACATGGTGCTGTTTGGGAAGCTGAAAGAAAGACACAAAATCATTGAGTGAAATAGTACAACTTCTGAATCAATGTGTTCACATAACGGACAGGTGGAGAAAGACTGTTTATACTCTTTACTATTAGCTGATTGTTTTGTTTTGTATAGGTCATTGACCTGAAAAACTTTCAAGCGCTGTGAATGTGCTGCATATATCTTTATTTTGTTTACAGGTGTGACTGAATTCTTCCCCATCAGTTCTGCTTTTTCGCATTTATCTTTTAATATCTCTTTCACTCTTTCTTTCTCTCTGTGAATAGGTTTTGTCCTATCTCAGTTTCTCTTCTTTCTTCTTTCTCTCTGCATTCGTGCGTATCTTTTATGCTTATATTTCTCTAAATATTATCTGTCTCTCTGTTTCATTGTCTTACTGTCTCTCACAAAGGCTTTCTCTCTTTCTCTCATTTTCTCTCTTTCTCTCTCTAACTGCCTCTCTCTTTCCCTATAGAGACACAGGATCTGGAGAAGAACTACCACTTAGGTATACACATACACATAAAGTCCTTACTCACTCTGAGTTTCTTTCTCTCTCTCTCTTTTTCCCTTTCTCTCTCTCTCTCTCTCTCGCCTACTATTTCTATCTCAGAGTGAATCTCACTATTAAGACACATTGATGAAAGATATTGAATCTAGATCTAGTAGGATCACTAACATTGAACAAAAACTCTAGCAAAAAAAAAAAAATCGAAAAATAAAACACTAGACTAAATGACAAGTTAAATAGCAGATTAGATGATAGACTAAGTTAATAAGCTATTGACTAAATAGATTAAATGATAGACTAAGTTAATAAGCTATTGACTAAATAGATTAAATGATAGACTAAGTTAATAAGCTATTGACTAAATAGATTAAATGATAGACTAAGTTAATAAGCTATTTACTAAATAGATTAAATGATAGACTAAGTTAATAAGCTATTGACTAAATAGATTAAATGATAGACTAAGTTAATAAGCTATTGACTAAATAGATTAAATGATAGACTAAGTTAATAAGCTATTGGCTAGGCTGGTTAGAAGATTGACTAAATTAATGAGCTATTGACTAAACAGATTAGATGATAGACTAAATTAATGAGCTATTGACTAAACAGATTAGATGATAGACTAAATTAATGAGCTATTGACTAAACAGATTAGATGATAGACTAAATTAATGAGCTATTGACTAGATAGATCAGATGATAGACTAAGTTAATGAGCTTTTGACACAAATAATGACACACTAACCGAAACAATAAATGACAAAAAGAAAGTCATTGTTTTACTAAATGACAGACTAATCAAAGTACCAAATGACATACATATACAATACATTACAAAATAATATATGCAGACAGAAATCACATAACATTGTGGTAAAGAGAATAAGCTATCTTTATTAAACAATTATTTATATCAGAGGTTATGTTCATTTAACGTATTGCTTTTAAGTTAGCTGTGAGAAGCTGTTATGCTCATTTAGTAGTAGGCCTAATTGCACTATGTCACTATGTTCAGTCTTACGTTTAGGATCTAGATTAAAGGTCATAGGTTAATAGTTTAAAATATTTTTATCTTACGAAGGCAGCTCAATTATATTTGTAAAAATAAAGTCCAATAAATACAAAGTTAAGTTTTGATAGAGCCTATTGCCTGATTGGATTGCTGAAATAAGGAAAAAATATGTATGTAATAATTGTAAAAAAAAAAGTTTGTATTTTACCAGCCAGCTAGATATGTGCTCTGTATTCCAACGGTAGCACAGGTGTACTACTAGTAAGTAACATTACCACCTGTCATTATTTATCCAACAATTATTAAGTATCAGTTACATCGCGTAAAGTCTGCTAGGTCTGGTTCAGTTATTTCATTGTGTAATGTGCCACCAGCACGGCGTATTTTGGACCAGACACCTATCTAGGTCGGGGGGGGGGGGTTGAACAGATATTCGTAATTCATAGATACAGTTATAGCTGATGGATAGATATACAGACAGACAATCAGATAGATATATAGACAGGCAGAGAAAGACGGATAGAATAAACAGACAAACATACATACATACATACATACATACAGATAGATAGATAGATAGATAGATAGATAGATAGATAGATAGATAGATAGATAGATAGATAGATAGATAGATAGATAGATAGATAGATAGATAGATAGATAGATAGATAGATAGATAACTTTGATAAGACTACACCCTAACAAATCTGTTTGACTTTTAATTTCTTCACGAAGGCCAGTTCAAAGAAAGGCAATTAAAATATATTTCTAGACTCAATTCTGACAATCAAAAACCTTCCAACAGTCTCTCTCTTTGCACTGGCTGGGGAAACCGTCGGATTGGTGCTGAGCTATTACAAGTGTAATAAAAGTAATCGATACGATCCAAGAGAGAACAAATACAGACAGAACGAGAGGAAGACCATTTATCATCGATTCCAATCTGTAAAGGGAGACATGCTTAAAAGTAATCTTACAATTTATGACTTCAGTTATGGTTCTTTGCAGTCGTGATTCCGATACATTGGTACACCACACTAGTGGAATATAGTCTAATATAGACATAGTGGAATTTGGACAAACAGTCTTGTGTTACGACTTACGAAGGTGGAAAAAGGAAATTGGCCATAAAATTTTGACTCTAAAGATTTCCGCTTTCTACTCTATATATAAAGTTCAGATATTTAATCGAATATTAGATATAATCTCCAACTTAAAACAATTTTTATAGATTTCCATTTCCATGATATTTTCTTTATATTATGTTGCACCGATCATTGAGGACACGAAGGATAAATGACAGTTTTTGCACAACCAAACATTTACAGAGTGTTCTACAACCTGCACACGGTAAGAGGTATCTCTCTCTTGCCAGAAGGGTGCTGTAACATGCCTAGGAGATTTTCATATATGGTGGAAAGAAATTATTAATAGTAACGCTTTTTGGTGTATCCGGTGTACAAAGTAAAGGAAGTATTGTTCAGTTCTGTTGTTGTTGTTTTTTAAAGGTATATGATAACATTTGGGCACTTTTTTTTTAGCACTACAGAATCAAATTTTCTACGTTCTTCTAGCACAAAATAATTAGATATGGAGGAACTATTAGACGTTCACTCTATGACTTAATTTTAATTAAAAACCAAATGGGCAACTGACTAGAGGTAATTAAGATATTGTTAAAATTAGAGCTCAGTTCTATTTGTTTTTTAGTTGGCAACAGATAAGTTCACTTTAGTGTCCTTGACATTGTTTCGTTTATCGTGAAAATCACAATGGATCAGTACACATCGTGTTTAAATCAAATAGCAAACTACAACATACATTTAGCGTAACTATTTTAAAAAAAAAAGGAATGTCTTTCTGATCATTGTATTGCATTGTATCTAATAATAGAGAGAGAGTAACCCCCCCCCCCCCCCCATATTTTTTCAATTTAAGCTCTCCGAAGTAATTTTATCGCATACGGAGACGAGGATAACCGGATCTTCGAGTCTAAAATATGTAAAGTAACACAGACCCATCTTTCAACACAAATTTTAAAAAGTAATGGTATCCCTTACACTAATTGTCCTATGGTCGCAATGACACAGAGGACAAAAAGAAGATGATCTGTTATTTGAAAGCGACGGTTAACTATGGTGTCGTGAGGTCAGCACAAAGTCCAATCCATATATTTAAATTGGGTGGAGTCGAGGTCGTTCTTGAAATCGCAGGTCTTCAAACTCCCACCCTTCTGAGGGATTGGAGCTTAAGACCAATCGGGTTGGGAGCTAATCTCTTTACCACTCGAGCGCCCTTCGACGACCTACACAAATTGTCACATGTCAATAAATCGTTGACTTTACGTTTTAACCTTAATTAGTTACAATACAAAACAAAAATTCCGGCAGCCATCGTTTTATACGCAGGGACAGGATTTACGGCAGTGGAGGTAGTTCACTCACCCTCAAACGGAGCATTCACAAAGAAACAATAAATTTTAAACTTAAAAAAAATATGCAAACTAAAAATAAGGATAAGAAGATGGGATTTCTTTGACGACTGCTCTAATCTGTCTTAACCAGTAACACTGAGTTCCTTTTCAGTGTAGTCACAGAAAGAAGGTCGGGGCAATACAAGAAATGCTGCCCAGAGATTCCTGTCCTGTGGCATTTCACGTCTCGGGAGACTTCTTGTGTGACTAAAGAGGACAAAGTCTTCTTACAAAATTAGATAAATTGGCAACACGAAAAAAAAAAAAATCTTGACCTAGATTACTTTAGGTAGTGAGCTAGCTACATTTGTATTTAAATGACTTGACAAGACTTTCCCCTAGCAAATAAAAATTAATATCTTTGTTTTCATTTGTCATACAAACTAGACCACTATCTAGCTAGATCTAGATCTGAAATAAATATAGAATCTTGATATAGAATCTATTAGTCTATAGCTAGACTAGAAGTCGTATGACTTTAGTCTTATTTAGACTTTCAAGTGTAGGCCCCTATAATGAGGATATGTCAAAACTGCGCGCTATAAAAGTAATTTATTATGTTTCAATGTTTGAAATTTATAACTTAAACGAAGTTTGTGTCAAAATTCTTTTATTTAAAACAACTTTTGAATCAGTATTCTATTTCATGAGTTTATTAATAAATGGAAAATCTTATTTTTAATGATCCATTGATACTTTTTCCATTGTGGCCTTAGATGCGAATTTTTTGTACCAATGCGCGAATCTATGAATGAAGCTTGATTTATTAATGAAGAAGTCTGTGACCTTTTTAAAAGACGTACCTCCACTGAAGTTTTTCATTGAAAAGTAATGTATTTTTTTGAAAAATCTGCTTGCATAGATAATTTTAAAAATTAGATGGTTCACTTTCAGAAAAGAAAAAAATAGCCGTTGCAACAGAACTTTGTATGGTCCAAATATCATGATGTCCGATTTTAATTTCCTCTTCTAGTTACTGAGATCTAAACGGCACGGACGGACAGTTGGACAAACAGGCCACACAAAACTAATAGTGTCTTTTCCCCTTTCGGGGGCCGCTAAAAATTGGCAAATAATGTCTATTCAATATACGATGACAGTTTCGTTTGAACGCGTTTGTAAATTACGAGTTTTCCAATGTTATTTTGTCTACCAGTAGTTTTACAGCGTTCAAACACAATATGGGTATTAACAAAACAAACAGCCAAGAGATAGTACAGGACTATTGGACTTACCTGTGGGTTGAAGTGATAGACAAAACTAGAATGCAGTTAGGGTTGTAGGAAGACTTAGTGAACTGAGATAAGTGTGTGGTCGGTGAGATAACACTGGAGGACTAGATAAAGATGTTCTGTGGTATCTTTTTGAACTTTGCTAAAACACATTGACCTTCCTGTCTCTGTGTCTTACTTTCTCTCAGACACTCTTTTTCTCACCCTCTCTCTCTCTGACTCTTTCTCTCTGCCTCTCCACTCTCTTACTCCGCTAATTCTTTTTCATTGACTAAATCTTTCGATGCACATCTTACTCAATATCTTACTTTCTCTCTCAATATCTTACTTTCTTTCTATATCTTATTCTCTTTAAATAGCATACTCTCTCTATCAACATTTTACCCAGACCCTAACTCTAACCAGGACCGGCCTTAGATAACTGGAGGCCCTAGGCGAAGTGAATTCGGTGGATCCTAAATGTAATAGAAAAATTAAAAACAAAAACAATGAAAAAAAAAAAAACAACTAAAATTACGGAATTTAATTAAAAACCTAGTGTACACCAACAATAACATTGAGGGCATGTTTCGCTATTTCTTCTCTAAAAAATTGTTTTAAGTCATGTGCCTACCAATCGGAAGCCCTTGGCGGCTGCCTAGTTTGCCTATGCCTAACGCCGGTCCTGCCCTAACTTTCTCTATCCATATCTTACTTTCTCTTACTCCTGGTCTGGTCACCTTTCCTTGCTCCCCCCCTGTCAGTGTATCCGTCTTCTTCCTGTATGTCTCCTAGACTCGTACTCAATAAACTTGTTACTTACATTTAGATATTCTTCTTTCTTTCAATCTATTCACTAGTTCAATTTCTTCTCCCTTTCTCTAGACGTATCTTTTTCGTAAGTTTCAACATTTACAAAAAAATGTCTTTTCTTACATTTAGGAACTTTCTGTCACGCCGAGCTACGGTAGTTTACACTTTCAGTAACGGACTCTCTCTCTCTCTCTCTCTCTCTCTCTTCCTCTCTCTCTTTCTCTCTCTCTCTCTCTTTCTCTCTCTCTCTCTCTCTCTATTTCTCTCTCTCCCTCTCTCTTTCTCTCTCTCTCTTTCTCTCTCTCCCTCTCTCTCTCTTTCTCTCTTTCTCCCTCTCTATCTCTCTTTCTCTCTCTCTTTCTCTCTCTCCCTCTCTCTCTCTCTTTCTCTCTCCCTCTCTCTTTCTCCCTCTCTCTCTCTCTCTCCCTCTCTCTCTCTCTCTTTCTCTCTCTCTCTCTCTTGTGTAACATTACCACCTGTCATTATTTATCCAACAATTATTAAGTATCAGTTACATCGCGTAAAGTCTGCTAGGTCTGGTTCAGTTATTTCATTGTGTAATGTGCCACCAGCACGGCGTATTGTGTAATAAGGTACTAGAAGGAAATGCTTCAAGAATACGACGTCAGGTAAGTTGAGTAGCACTTAACTCAAAATCAGCCAACTGTAGGATTTAGGTAATGTGAGAGTGACCTTTCCAAGAAAAGAAAACACATTGGACAGACGCGTTCTTCATGAGGGGGTAAACAAGAAGGAGATTCTCAAACTTCGGGTCATTTCAAAAGTTAATGTCATTGGTCAATCATGTAACTTGCTAGGAGTCCAAGTCACATGCTGAATCTTCAGATCTTCTGAATGTGTATAATTGTCAAACGTATGGGAGTCTGAAGCAAATGCGTAGTGAGGAGGGCAAGGGGGCAGGATGCCCCGAGTGCCACCCTTGGAGGGGGGGGGGCGGCGCCACACGCAGCCGATAATTCTATGTGATGTTCATGGGAAAAGGAGGGGGCGCACGTTTTGCTCACTACGCCTCTGGCCTGAAGACTACCTATGGCGCCATTGTCCTGGCATCAACTTCATTGTAGAATCTACAGCGTAGACAAAATTTTGAAGCAATTTAGTTAGGGAGTAAATAGTCGGTTGTAATCACAAACTCAATTTTCAAGGAAAATTTGTTAAAAGTGGTTTGAATGATTGGAAGGGTCATGTCAACCTGTGGAGAGGGAATGTTGTGTAGTATTTAGAAATGATAAGAGTGCAGTACATTTTATCAATGGTCCTATTCCACTGGGTTCACGCATGTTATTTATACTTACTGTCGACTCATACTATAAATTTATGTATTTCAACTAATAATATATTAAAAAATAAATAATTAAACAAACTAAACAACAAACATTATTAATATTGTAGAAATGAATTATTATTATTATTATTATTATACATTATTGTTTAAAAATCTAAAAAGTTAGAATTTGATGAAATGCTGTACTAAATACTTTAGACTTATCCCCATTTAATTTATTTCATATACAGTAAAATGGTTTACAAGTCACGTGTTCCGGATGGTCCTTTAGAATTGAAGATAATCTACATCAGAGATTTCCAAACTTTTATGACTCGTAGACCCCTTGCTATGTTTTCGGTTTTTGAAAACTCATTAACTTCTAATTTCAATCCTTTTCAAACTAATTTAAAACCCAGTAAGACGAAGAGTGAAATGTAGAGCTACGTTTTTGAAGTCCTTTTTTTATTCATAAAATTCAAATTTAAACTAATTAAAATAATAGTTAATATATGTTACATACAGTCATCAATCAAACTGGAAAAGTTTTATTTTTAAATGTTTTCAAGGTGACAATTTGTTTCTACGGAGATTATATTTCATTTACGGAATTTGTTATTTACTTATTTATTTATTTTTGTGTGGATTTCTTGATCTATAATAATAAAAGCTTGTCTTCGAGTCCGAAGATTAATGAGGAATGCAGTATTTCCAGTGGATACGCACCCCTGCTGTGACCTACATATTTTGCCACATCTTCCGGTGGACGGTTAAGATTTTGCCGTCTGCGTCTGTCCTCGTCAGCGGATTGATCTATAATAAATACTCATCAAATGGCCCAAATGGAGAAAAAAATAGTTCCTTAGTCCATTGCACCTGGTGAGCTCTCTGATAGCTACAGAGCAGAAAGGTGAGAACTAGCAGCTACCATACTAGCCAAGTACCCCACACAGTCACTTTGTCTTCAAAAGCGTGGAAAACTCTGATTCCTCCTATCTAAAATGACTCAAGACAACACTTATTCAATGGATACCAGAACATATTGAACTAGAAGGAAATGAGAAGGCTGACACACTCGCCAAGAGTGGCAGAACAAAGACACAATTAAACATTGCACTCTATACAGAAGAAATGAAGAAACTAATTGTGAATAAAATAAATGAGAAATGGACAAGCTCTTGTCCGAATCACAAGAAAGATGACGCCTATTATAATCTATCCCGACAAGATCAACGTCTAATTTATTCACATAAAAACCAAGCACATCAGAATGAGACAACATATGTTCCGGAAGCTCAAAATTAGAACTAGTGAAATCTGCTCATGTGGGGTGTCACCAGAGAATGCTGACCATGTCCTTCAAAACAAAATCTAACACTATACTCAGAAAGACACAAAGATAAAGTCACATTCCTCATTCCATATGCTAGGACAAATTTGTACAAATACTCCTTCTTCCCTAGTGCTAATAGAGAATGGAAAGGGTTGCCTGAGCCAGCCAGGAAAACCAGTGACTTGGCAGAATTTAAGTCATTGGTTAATATGCATGACTAGATGCATGACGCGTAGGACGTAATCATCTTCCTTTTTGAAATAACGTCTGTATTATATTCGATAAGAAACTGCTTTCTTCATCACAAGACCTGAACAAGCAATTAAGATATTTAAATAGAGTAATTTAATTAAGTACAACAATTTTTCATTCGAGCAGCAGGAAACACATTTAAAGTTACAAATCATAAATGTGTGTATTAAATAATTCCATGAACGGAATATCGAAATTAAAGTCACGGCCTGCCGAAATGAGATTCATTATCGTAGACCCTTGTGCACATCTCATAGACCCCCAATTCACTTGTTCACTTTCGTAGCCCCCTTGGAAGTCTTCGTAGACCCATGGGGGTCTATATAGATCACTTTGGGAATCATTGATCTACATCCTAGTCCAAACCTCCAGCAGGACGACGGGGGATGGCAGCGGGCAGGGTCTGAACCATGGAGTCGACCGGACGACCATCCAACAGATGACCAGGTAGCCAACAAGTAATACCGAAAGAAAAGAAGATTCACATCATTGTGACACCAGAAACAGAATTTAAGAACAAGAAATATGCAAAGATTTATTAAGTTAAATAATTTCATAATTTGAAACATTGAAATTTATATAGTCAACGTTTTCTTACCGTGGTAACAGGTAATGTAGGCCCCTATCAGTTGTGGGCCTCCGGTGCAATGAGCCTTTTGCTCCATGGTTGCTACGCCATTGTTCTTACCCCTTCTTCCTATCCCTTTCTCATCTTTTTCACCTCTCTTCTCTTCCTAAGTCATTCTCTCTCTCGGTCTCTCTCACGCTGCCACTGCGTCATAATGTGTTTACCCATTTCTTCATTTTAATCATCGCAATCCTTTTTACTTTTTTTTGTTTTCCCCCTCTCTCTCTCTCTCTTTCACTCTCTCTTTCTCTCTCTCTTCCACCATCTCTCTTCCTCTCTCTCTTTCTCTCTCTCTCTTCCACTATCTCTCTCTTTTTTTTCTCTCTCTCTTCCTCTCTTTCTTTCTCTCTCTCTCTCTCTTTCTCTCTCTCGTCCTCTCTCTCTCTCTTCCTCTCTTTCTCTCTCTCTCTTCCTCTCTCTCTCTTCATTTCTCTCTTTTTTTTTCTCTCTCTTTTTTTCTCTCTCTCTTTCTCTCTCTCTCTTCTCTCTCTCGTCCTCTCTCTCTCTCTTCCTCTCTCTCTTTCTCTCTTTCTTTCTCTCTCTTCCTCTCTCTCTCTTCATTTCTCTCTTTTTTTTCTCTCTCTTTTTTTCTCTCTCTCTTTCTCTCTCTCTCTTCCTCTCTCTACATCTCTTTCGTCCTCTCTCTCTCTTCCTTTCTCTCTCTCTTTCTCTCTCTATCTTCCTCTCTCTCTTCCCCTCTCTCTCTCTTTCTCTCTGTCTTTCTCTCTCTCTTCCTCTCTCTCTTTCTCTCTCTCTTCCTCTCTCTCTCTTTCTCTCTTCCTCTCTCTCTTCCTCTCTCTCTCTCTCTTTCTCTCTTCCTCTCTCTCTTCCTCTCTCTCTCTTTCTCTCTCTCTCTTTCTCTCTCTCTCTCTCTCTCTCTCTCTCCTATTCTCTCCCCCCCCCCAAGTCACTCCAATTCTTCAATCTTTCTATTTTTCCAACTCTTGTTTGTACTTCGCCAAAGATTATCGAGTAGACGTCCATCTCGCCTTGTGTCTGATCTCACAGATGTAATCATAGTCTCGTGTTACAGAATTGATCACCGCAGGTCATCGTGAAATGAGAGCGGAGGGGGGAGGGGGAAAGGAAGGAGGCAGACATTGGGTGCTCTCAGTTACAGAGACAATCTCTAGTCCAATGTTGACCACCAATCTTCCCCCTCTACCACAAAAGTGGTCATCATCGAAACACGGTGGACGAACTATACAGATAGACCTTCAATATACCCAGAGATGAAAGCAAACTTAGGCTAAATATAACTCAACTAGAACAAAACTAGAATAACGTTGGTTGGTGGCTGAGTAGTGAAAAGCTTAGCCTCCGAACCGACCGGGGGGGGGGGGGGTCTAAGGTTCGATTCTTAGTGGAGACTGTGATTTTAAATTTCAAAACTTTTGAGGACGTGCCTGGGGAAGTAAAGGCGGTGGGTCGCACTGCAGGTCACTTAACAACCTCATTAACCATTTGCCCCAGAAACAGATGAGCTTTGCATCATCTGACCCATAGATCACAAGGTATGAAAAAGGTTACTTTTTACAACTCTGTCTGTCTGGTAAGAAGTCTTTACACCTTATTTCTCCCACATCCAATCTCAGATTAAGCTGAAATTTGGCACTATTATTTCTTCTACCCAACAACACAAGAAACAATAAACAAAATTAACCAATTAACTATTTTCTTTTTGGTATCTTGAACAAGAGAAAGAAATTGTACTTGACTGATTAGGTGGTATAAGTTGATAAGTCCCCTTGAGGATTCTTGAGCCCCGAGTGAACATTTTTTTATGCATTTAAAAAAAAAAGATCATGTAAACATTTATCAAGATACCCACTTCTTCCCTCCACAACTGGTCCAGACAAGTGACAGGATTTATAGCGCATTAACAAACTAAAAGCTAAACAAAAACAATAGGTCAAAATATTTCAAATCGCACAGATTTATCATGTCTTCATTAACAGTATGCGATATTACACTGCTGATCCAGACTAATGGATATTACACTGCTGATCCAGACTAATGGATATTACACTATTATAAGCTTTGTTTTTAGATAACTATTTTGTTACTACGTTTTTCTTGTTACTTTATACCAACGTTATATAACAAGTATAACAATCTTATATAACGTTATATAACAAGATTACATAATATGAATGAAAGGTGCTCCTCCCACGTGATCGAACATACGGTGCACACATATATGTTCATTTTCGATTGGAAAAGATGATTACACTCAAAGACAAGATGGGTAACAATGGTATAAATCCGTTGTGTAAGTAGCTCAATAGGGTCACACACGCGTCAGTTATAATATTGACTTCGCCATACATTTCAGTTATAGCGGTAGTTTACACATTATGCACAGGGGAGACAAAGAATAAACAGCCAGACAAAGCATATAAGTCTAGTCCTAGCTCGTAGGTCTACAAAGCACAGGGCTAGATGCTACCCGTTCCCCACGGACACACCTACAGAGACGTGAATGAATCAATTGGATGTCTTTTATCATCATTAATTTTTTTTTTAAATAAAAAAAAGTTTCCTTTTTTTTTTTTTTTTTTTAAGATCTTTCGATGTATAGGTCAGTTGATGTAAAGGTCATCTGTTTCTATGGTCGACGGGTGTTATATGCGGCCAGCACAATTACTGTCAACTACCGAACACCTTTGCGTTACCCAACTAGTGTCAAGTGCCCATTAGGGTTGGGTAGACCCATGGGCGTCCTCAAAATCCCGAAATTAAAATCACAGTCTTATATATATATATATATATAAGCCAAATCCGTGGCTAACTCACAGATCACTAGTTCTCCCAATGAGAGGAGTGGATAAAAAAAATACTTTTGACCTGTTATTACCCCCACTTGGAACAACCTAACTCGTTTCAAGATCTTTACGACTAAATAATGACGTGATTATGCTTATTTATTGGAAGATTGTATTAGGCATACGACTTTGTTGTTTTTTTCCACCAGTTTCTGTTTTTTAGTTTTGGACGAGTTAGTGTTTAACCAGCTGAATAAAGGTGATAAGACTAGAACTATGTGAAAGTTAAACATTAATTTTTTTAGTGTTACATTTCGCGCTAATGAGAATAAAAACAACAATTACATCATGAACCCAATGTTACCATCACCACACTATAAGTAAAGAAATCAGCAAGTCATGGAACTGTTTGATGTGCTATACAGCCGACTGTTTGCCTCACTTATAGTGTGTTTATAGATAGAGGGGCTGATAGTTTGTTCCATATTGAGATCAAAGGCGTTTCCTTCAAGCGAGAAGACACGTAGCCTAGCCCGGGCGCACGGCCACTATAAAGTATTAGTCCGTATTACTCGGTCCACTGATTCAGCCCAGTTTCTCACGCTTGCTTACACATATGGGACACCTTAGTAAATTCAGACATTCTAGCGTTCACCAAAACTGAGGGGGGGGGGGGGGAAGGGGAGTTGAAACACACACAGGAGCACACGAAAACACACGCACGCACACACTACTACGCGAATATATTTCTTTTTTTTCCCTAGTATTTCTAGTTTCAGTCACAATTCCATGTCACCATTAGTACTTAGAGTGCCCGTTATTACATTAGAGTTATAAGCTATAATGCATGTATATCTCACTGGAAATGTCATAAATGTTAATAAATAGTAATTTTTTCTATACTTATTAACAAATAAATATTAACATTTAAAGTTTTCTATTAACGAATGTTTCAAGCAATGTTTTCCTAACTGTTATAATCTAGTGTAATAGTGTCACAAGAAACGATCAGTCATCTAAAATGTTTCTCTCTCTCCCTCTCTCTCTCTCTATGTAGTCACCCCCATCACTGGTCATAATGTGATTTTAATGGGCTTTGATTTGCATACCATCTGCTTGCGAGAAAAATGTGTAAAATGTTTTACATGTTTCTGATGTTCCTTCAGAGTTGAAGATAGTTTACTTCCTAGTCCAGACCTCCCGCAGGACGACGGGGGATGGGAGCGGGCAGGGTTTGAACCCTGGACCATCGATAAATCCAAAGGGGCAGTCCAGCGCGCCAACCGCACGACCAGGCAGCCAATGAAGTCTATGCACTTCACCAATCTGCTAGTTCTTCCTCCATCCCTGCCAGACCCTCTATGCCTTTCTATGCCATCCGCAAAATACAAGCTAGTCATTCTTCTTTCTCCCATGCTTAGCGTACGTTCGTAACATTCAAGAGCACCTCTATTTTCTTTCAAAGAAGATCATTAAAAGTATTGGCTAAAGTGTACAGGGATGTCTCACTCCAACTGTGCTTTTTAAACAAGTTCCCAGTGTTAATCTTGAGGTACACTCCACTAGTGGCCTGCTTTTAAAGATTCTGGATTACTTGCTATGTTTTTATATTCTACTTTTCCGCTGTCGCCCAGAGTGCCACATGCCAGTCTCGAAGAAAGTTTTCTTGAAATCAACAAAGACGTGAAAGAGGTTCTGTTGGTGTTGGATGTATTTCGCACAAAGAAGTCTCAAGTTTAGGATTTGTTCTGCTTTGCTGTGATCCTGTCGAAAACCCGCTTGTTCCTCAGATATAACTTTGTCTGCTAACGGTTTTAGGTCAATTAGTAAATATATTATTTCTTTTAAAAGACAATGGCTGGTTTTAATGAAAACTAAACTTAAAAAAAAACTACTCATAAGCTGAAGTAAACTAGAACTGTACTGTCGAACAACAGAGCCCAAAATATTATATTGTCCTAAACTAGTAGCTCACAAGCTTTTTCGGCCTAAGGGCCATATTTATTTCCGACACCTGTGTCACTGTTGCTCTAAATAATCGAAGAGTCCCAACAGAACCGATTATCAGAGGTTTCATTTTGCGATATCGCAGAAGTTTTACCACTAGCGCTGCATGACGGGCTGGATATGGCCTCCGGGACGTAGATTGGGAGCTACTGGCCTAAAGGAATTAGTGAAAATTCCAGCATCCCTTTTAACTTTTATGTTAGATCCACTGCATTCAATAGTTTGAGAAGCGTTCTTGTCTTGGGGTTATAGATTAGAAATATAAATAGAGGAGGGTTAGTGACTATATTGATCTGGATCAGTGAATTGATTCAGCCAAGATGCTGTAAGCTTGGCCCAGCTACTGTTTAAAAGATTGATTCGTGTGATAAAGAAATGTAGTTGATGACCTCCGTCTATTTCATAACCTCGGCTTGTTCTCAAAATCTAAATCTCGAGAGTTGCGTCATGACTGCATTAGCATGTACGTGAAAGAGATAGTGTGCGGTTGGTGGATCGCAATTTCAGGGCCGGTTTAGATGATCTAAAAGCCTGGAGCAGACTCCATAAAACAATTTTTTTTTTAAATCCTAAGGTGTTTTGGATGAAACAATTCTTGTAGACATCGTTTTCTGTTCATTTCAATGTGATGATCTTGGTTTAAAAGGTGCAATAAATGTCCAAACCACAACAAAGATCAGACGCCTCTACGCCATCCTTCCAATTTTAGGCACTGGGAACTGGTTCTGGGGGGAAGGGGAAGCATAGACGGCCTTTGAGGGGTGGATAGTGGGGCAACCGCCCCTTGTCTCTCACCTAAGGAGTCCTCACTATAAAGAGAATTTGTTGTTACCTTCATTCCACTGAACGAATATTCGGGAGCCCTGATACTGGCCCAGGGCGCACACTGATAAGGCCGTCTCTAAGGGGGGCATTGCTAGTGGCGTTCTTGGAGTACACGTTACTTGATGTTCTAGGGGGCGTGTTGTATGATGTGCTAGAGAAGGCCCTTTGGATGATTCGCTAGGGAATGGGTTTGGGCTATAAGATATGATAGGGAGCAATGGCTAGGGAATGGGTTTTGGGCTAAAAGATATGATAGGGAGCAATGGCTAGGGAATGTGTTTTGGGCTAGAAGATATTATAGGGGGCAATGGCTAGGTAATGGGATTGGGTTTGAATATATGATAGGGGGCAATGGCCAAGGAATGGGTTAGGGCTAGAAGATATGATAGGCAATGGCTAGGGAATGGGTTTAGCCTAAAAGATATGATAGGGGCAATAGTTAGGGAATGGGTTAGGGCTAGAAGATATGATAGGCAATGGCTAGGGAATGGGTTTGGGCTAGAAGATATGATAGGGGGCAATGGCTAGGGAATGGGTTTAGGCTAGAAGATATGATAGGGGGCAATGGCCAAGGAATGGGTTTGGGCTAGAAGATATGATAGGGGGCAATGGCTAGGGAATGGGTTTAGGCTAGAAGATATGATAGGGGGCAATGGCTAGGGAATGGGTTTAGGCTAGAAGATATGATAGGGGGCAATGGCTAGGGAATGGGTTTAGGCTAAAAGATATGATAGGGGGCAATGGCTAGGGAATGGGTTTAGGCTAGAAGATATGATAGGGGGCAATGGCCAAGGAATGGGTTTAGGCTAGAAGATATGATAGGGAGCAATGGCTAGGGAATGGGTTTAGGCTAGAAGATATGATAGGGGGCAATGGCTAGGGAATGGGTTTAGGCTAGAAGATATGATAGGGGGCAATGGCCAAGGAATGGGTTTAGGCTAGAAGATCTGATAGGGGGCAATGGCTAGGGAATGGGTTTAGGCTAGAAGATATGATAGGGGGCAATGGCTAGGGAATGGGTTTAGGCTAGAAGATATGATAGGGGGCAATGGCCAAGGAATGGGTTTAGGCTAGAAGATATGATAGGGGGCAATGGCTAGGGAATGGGTTTAGGCTAGAAGATATGATAGGGGGCAATGGCTAGGGAATGGGTTTAGGCTAGAAGATATGATAGGGGGCAATGGCTAGGGAATGGGTTTAGGCTAGAAGATATGATAGGGGGCAATGGCCAAGGAATGGGTTTGGGTTAGAAGATATGATAGGGGGCAATGGCTAGGGAATGGGTTTGGGCTAGAAGATATGATAGGGGGCAATGGCTAGGGAATGGGTTTAGGCAAGAAGATATGATAGGGGGCAATGGCTAGGGAATGGGTTTAGGCAAGAAGATATGATAGGGGGCAATGGCTAGGGAATGGGTTTGGGTTAGAAGATATGATAGGGGGCAATGGCTAGGGAATGGGTTTGGGTTAGAAGATATGATAGGGGGCAATGGCTAGGGAATGGGTTTGGGTTAGAAGATATGATAGGGGGCAATGGCTAGGGAATGTTACGAAGGGGAAAGAAGATATGATACGGGGGGGGGGGGAGCACTTGCTAGGAAATACGCTAGGGATGTAAAGACAAGCTGATAATAGCGGGACGTTTGGAAACAACCCTAACACTGTACATGCGGGGGCCGGGGGGGGGGGTCTTCATTAGGTTCAGGGGCGATGGGTGGTGGTCCAGGTCACGTAACGTCCCTGAATCAAATTCGTTTCTGGCGTCAAAAGAAAATGTATTGAAAAGTACAATGAATCAGAAAATATAAAATATAGTTTTAAAAGGATTAAATAAGGGGAAAATACGCAAAAAAAACGGCTATATATAAAAACTTCAAGATGTACCATCCTTTTTCTATATAAAACAAAATTAATCCATTACCACTAATCATTAATAAGTTAGTTATCATTGCGATTGATTCGTGTGTCGTCATAGACAATAAACAATTGTGCGAAGTTTCAACTTGATCCGAGAATAGAAAGTGGGAGAAATAATGTGCACAAAATTTGTACCAGATGGACAGAGTGAGTAGATATAAGCATTGTTATAGCATAATAACATAGTGGCACATTCTGAATTTATGTTAATTTTGAATACCTCTTTAACATTCCAAATCTTACTAATGTTCCTTCTTCCCTAGTGCTATTAGAGCATAGCTCATTCAGCAAAAGCCAGCCAGGAAAACCAGTGACTTGGCAGAATTTAAGTCATTGGTTAACATGCATGACTGAATGCATGACGCGTAGGACTTAATCTTCTTCTTTTTTTTTTGAAGCAACGTCTGTATTGTATAAGGTAAGAAGATAAGATGTGTTAGATGCCTTTAAATATAATTAAATTGAAGAAATCTAGCTTTTGTATTGAAGGACTAGAAAGGGACTTTACTGAAACACTGATTGATTCATGTAATTTTAAAATAGACAAACAAATATATAAAGAAACCTGTGGGGGCCAAAGAAATGAAGTCTGTGCCATTTGACGTCTCGAGGGACTTCTCATCATGTGACTAAAGTGTGAAGTATTACGCCAATATTCTCAAGATACTTTTTGTATTGTCACAGCGTTATTATGGAGAGAAATTATCGTAGATTTACATACATGGCGGAAAAGCTATAAAACAGCTAGATTATTGATGTATCCGGCGTAAACACTAAGCAAGTGTCGAAAAGCTCATTTAATTAGTTACATGATAACTTTTAAAGGTATATGATAATTCTATTATTATAGCTTTTATATAGCGCTACTTTCATGCTTATAGCATGCTCAGAGCGCTTTTGGTCCAATCTCATTTGTGGACAAGTGGGGGGGGGGGGGGAGGGGTATCTAGGAGTTGGTTTTCCGTGCTGCCTTTAGGCTCAGTAAACACAACTCTGCCCGAGCCCCCTTCTAGGTATCCAAGCCAAGTCAAGTACAAGCCTCTCTTGGACTCTCGACCACGCTTCCCATGATTATATTTTAAAGGTACATGATCATGTTTGTGCTTTTTGTAGCACCGCAGAATCAAATTCCCTTCCGTCTTTTAGCACAACATAATTTCAATATGGAAGAAACATTAGACTTTCACCCGTGACTTAAAACCTATTTAAAAACTAATGGAGACTGTCACCATAAGCTAAACTATGTAAAGGTCCCTAAATTGAACGTCACTGTTACCAACTAAATAAAAAAAAAAAAGACTCGAGCTCTAATTTTACACTATCTAAAGTCGTGGTTTTTTATCTTCGTATAAAATCTACTATATAACTGCTAGTTAGGGAGATCTCTCTGTTTCAACACAAACTTATAAAAGCAGTGAATTACCTTGTCATGTTCACGTACATTTCTGTGAGGCTCCTAAAGACTCTTTTATCGCAACTCAAAATACATCTTGAACCAAAAAATAATAATTCTTTATCCAGAAATGAACACTGATTTCCACTGAATTGTTATGTGACGTCCCTGAATGACGTCTCTGAATGACGTCTCCAAATGATGTATTCCCATGAAGTCTATGTACGATGCCTTTGTAAGTGTATGTTTGCACGCCCTGCACTTGTAGAAATGATGTACGAAGAAATATATAGCCCGGGTCAAGTTGACAGGAAATCGCTAAGAGACTCTTCAAAGATGCACGTTAGTTGGCAGCACGCCACCAGCTATTCGCACTTCAAGCCAGAGTTGGCAACACAACAAAAAAGTATTTATATGCTACTCCAAACTTAATGAACACTTACAAATCGGATATAATACGTTCTCAATATGTATATGAAACATAAGAAACTTTATCACAGAAGTAGAGCGTTGTTGTTGTTTTTTAACTCCAATGTTTTACATTGTAGGCTAATGAGATTTGTCGATGAACCAGCGAGAAATTAATCTGCCAACTCTCACTAAGATATTGATCTAACTGATAGTTGTGATACATAGATTTTCCCCCCCCCCCCAAGTTGACTATGTTGACAGCTTGCAAAGTTTCCAAGGTAGAATGATCACAAACACAATGGGGATCTTTAGATCACGCAAACGGACCAGTAATGCCGTTAAATATCGTCAGGAGAGTATCCCCTTATTGAATGTGACTCGCGTGTCATGTCACGAAGTGTAGTCCTTGACATGTCAGTGGGACTACTGACACTGACAACAATCTTCTTTTCCCTCGGCGAAATAAAAAAAAAAAAAAAAGCCTCGACACATATTTGTCAAGAGAGACAGCATCCGATTTGTGTGGTTGGGTGACTTGGAAAACAGGGCGAGGGGAAAGGGGAGGGGGGCTGTGTAAGGGAAGAAAAAAAGGGGGGGGGGCTGCTTTGTTGAAAACGACACGCTCTTCTTTAATATCTAAGGACGAAAGGGTCCGGTCGATATAGAATTTTTTTTTAAAGGCGTTTCCTGAAGGTGGGCTCAAATTTAATACAAATTTATCAACGGCCTTGAACAATCAACTATTTGCTTTAATTGATAAAAGACACATTGGTAACATTTTATGACTAGCTGCCCGCACTGATCTCATCACATCAAAGGATATCCCATGATTCAATACAGATTAACTTGTAGGAAGTTATATACAGTGAAATCCAGTTATTAGGAGCACATCGGGACTCAATAGGTTTGGTCCTAATAAGGAGCTGGTTCGATTACACGAATGTAGGCTTACATTATTGTAAAAGACGGAGCCGGTTGTAGTGTATTCAATGTTTTCAAACCTTTAAAGCCACTGTACATACAAGAACTACTGTTGCTTACAAGCTTTATCAAATTTGAATTTTTGAAAAATTTAACCTGAACGAGTTTACTAATTTTTTTTCAAGATATTGTAGGTACTCAGCATGCGAATTATACTTTAAGACGTACAATATACAAACGACTTCTTTTAAAGCTGATGACTTTGTGTAAGAGCCATTACGCCAATGTATTTATTGACTCAGAATCTATCAAATTCTACTTCGGTGATCTGGAGCCAAACCACAAAGCGTTCAAAGGCGGTTGTCTGGACTAGAATACTGGATCTAGATACGGATATGGTATAGAACAGTGTTTCCCAAAGTGAGGTACGCGTACCCCAGGGGTTCGGGGAAGAATTTTGAGGGGGGGGGGGACGTGTTGTACCTCATTAACTATGCTGATTTTTTTTTAAATACTCATTTATTATGTTCTGTTAATAAATTAAAGGGCGGTTTGGGGTGGGGGACGACGGGTACCCAGCTTTACACAAATTATAAAAGGGGTACACAGAGGTCAAAAGTTTGGGAAACACTGATATAGAAGATTCTAGTTTGGCTTGGCTAATGATTTGTACATAAGACGGTGTCATAAATATTTCAGATTGTCTATTTGTTTATTATACACTGTACTGAATACATGCAGGAATTTTAACTGGCTTCTGTTCAAGATATAGATCTCCAGACCAAATTCAATTTTAAGATGATTATACTTTGATAAATTATAACTGTCAAACCTGAATATTCCCAGTGTGGCCAATTAGCTAGTATCCCCCTTCCCCCACAAAAAAAAACATATATAAACTGTCACATTTTTAGGAAAATCGTTAGAGCCGTTTTCGAGATTCGTGTCCACGCACCTATGAAGAGTTTGCAAGCTAATAAACGAGAAAAGGCAATACGTTCTTTATAGCGATTATATTGCTCTTAATGGCTAATAAATGTTAGATATAACTTAAAACACATCAACTGTCATATAGCTAGGAAAATCTCTAGAGCCTTTTTCGAGAACCGTGTTCGACCAGATTTTAGGTTTTGCCCAGGGAGTTTTGTCTACCTATTCGGAATATGCGACTTCCATAGATGTATTGCAAAATAAATTTTTACTAGATTCCAGTTAACATTTGAAGAAATTTGTCAAAGTGCTTGGACCCAATCACCACAAACATCTAATACTTCACATTCGTTCATATAGGCGGACAGCATCATACGCATATAATGGGCCTCATTTCGGTGTTTTAGGATGGGTCAGCATAAGCGGCTGGTCACATTACCCAGATTCACCAGCAATTATCCTAATTATCTGCCCTTGTTGTTACAACATGTGTCACGAGAAACAAAGTAAGAGTCCATTAGATACAACCCTCTGCGGCATCATTTTGCACTGATCTGTTTTAAATGTTTCGGATCTTCCTTCAAAATTGAGGCCTACATCCCAGCTCAAACTTTCATCAGGTCGGCGGGGAATAGCGGTAGCGGCAGGGCTTAAACCTGAGATCATTGATATGACAGTCCAGATTGCTTACCAGGCAGGCACGGTGGGCAAAAGTTAAGAAAGGCCGGATATGGGCATCACTGGTCTACCGTTCAGACTTGATGGATCATTTCCAAAGACGGTGTCCAACTAAAATGATAAAAAGAAGAATTCCAATACAGTTTGCTCAATGTCTGGGTCGACTAGTTTTTCGAAAAAGGGCTCTAACGATATAAATAGATATTTTAAAGTTTTAAGTATAACTTTTGGACCAAAAAAATAACTACCTAATTGACAACACAGTGAAAACTCTTGTGTGAGCGCTAAAAAAATGTTAAAATATAATAATCTTAAAACTAAGTTTTGGCTTAATTATTTTTATTTTTAACACTCGACTCTTAATGTTTCTTTGTATTTAAAAAAAAAAAAAGGATAGAATAAATAAATAGACCATCATAAACATTTTGCAAAACATTTTACGTAGAACTCTTTAACTGAACTTTTTAATTGAAGAACTTCATTTTGCAAAGCTTACTGGAAAGACTCCTTGCAAATATAAAGCATTAAAATAAATAATAAGAATGTCAGAGGAGCGAAAATTGTATACCGGCAAGAAACCAATAGGCAGGCGACCCAAAGGCAGACCCCGAATGCGGTGGATTGATAATGTGGAGACAGATCTACAACAGCTTGAGGTTGGAGCGTGGAGACAGATCTACAACAGCTTGAGGTTGGAGCGTGGAGACAGATCTACAACAGCTTGAGGTTGGAGCGTGGAGACAGATCTACAACAGCTTGAGGTTGGAGCGTGGAGACAGATCTACAACAGCTTGGGGTTGGAGCGTGGAGACAGATCTACAACAGCTTGAGGTTGGAGCGTGGAGACAGATCTACAACAGCTTGAGGTTGGAGCGTGGAGACAGATCTACAACAGCTTGAGGTTGGAGCGTGGAGACAGATCTACAACAGCTTGAGGTTGGAGCGTGGAGACAGATCTACAACAGCTTGAGGTTGGAGCGTGGAGACAGATCTACAACAGCTTGAGGTTGGAGCGTGGAGACAGATCTACAACAGCTTGAGGTTGGAGCGTGGAGACAGATCTACAACAGCTTGAGGTTGGAGCGTGGAGACAGATCTACAACAGCTTGAGGTTGGAGCGTGGAGACAGATCTACAACAGCTTGAGGTTGGAGCGTGGAGACAGATCTACAACAGCTTGAGGTTGGAGCGTGGAGACAGATCTACAACAGCTTGAGGTTGGAGCGTGGAGACAGATCTACAACAGCTTGAGGTTGGAGCGTGGAGACAGATCTACAACAGCTTGAGGTTGGAGCGTGGAGACAGATCTACAACAGCTTGAGGTTGGAGCGTGGAGACGTAAGGCTCAGGAGGGATCGAAATGTAAAGATGTGTTGAAGCAGGCCAGAGCTCTATTGTGTTTTTAATTGTAATCGAGTATTCTCAGATATGTTTAGAGTTTTATATTTAGAGTTTTATGTTTAGAGTTTTATGCTTAGAGTTTTATGTTTAGAGTTTTATGTTTAGAGTTTTATTATTAGAGTTTTATGCTTAGAGTTCTATGTTTAGAGTTTTATGTTTAGAGTTTTTTGTTTAGAGTTTTATGTTTAGAGTTTTTAAATACGCAGTATTAATAAAGGTGCACTGGGCAGTGAATTGTAAGGAGAGTGTGTGTGTGTGTGTTCTTTTTTTACAAAGCTTAAATCAACTCACTCCGAATGTCTGTCTGTCTGTCTGTCACAAATCTTATACACGTTATTTCTCCCACTTTCCGTTCTCGGATCAAAGTAGAGACTTTGCACAATTTTTGATTGTCGATGACACACGAATCAATAAAATAAAATAAACCAATAAGCCAATTTATAAGTGATAATTAATTAATTTTGTTTTATGTTGACTGATATGGCAGTACACGTGCGATTCTTTCCCTTGTATAATTTTTTATTTTATTTTATTTTGCTTGTTTAATAATTTATTTCTACCACCCATATTCTCCACCTATCGCGGACCCCCTTTTTCAACTCCGCCACTGAATAATTTTCTAGTTTTTCCACTAATACAATCTCCAGAATACCACCCTCCAGCCAGTAGGACGTGATTGTTGACTTGTCACCCCAGGGGGTCATTGAAGACCGGGTCAAAAGGTTCCATTGACCAGGAGTCCCTCTTGTCCTCCTAACGTCAAGATCAGCGTCTGAGAGAGCTTGAGCCGGAGCTAGGTCAAGGTGTGTGTGTGTGTGTGTGCGGTACTGAATACAGTTAGATTGTGTGCGTGTGTTTATTTTAGTGAATTCGGTTACAGACTCTGTGTGTGTGTGTGTGTGCGTGTAACTAATAGAGAGAAAAAGAGAAAGGAAGAAAGAAGAGACGTTTGTTGTCGAATGTGAAGACAGCGCGTCACCGTTACCATGACAGCGTCTCGGATTTTGATAAACTATTGCACATTTCTTTTAAAAAGAAAATCAACCAATCATTTCTATGAAGTGTTAAATAGAAGAAAACCTCATAGACAATAGTGTAGGCCTATTACATACACAAGTTTTAGATCAAAAGTCACGTGATTATTTGTTCTCATTGTGCACAGTCAAGAAAGGGACGATTTCATAGGTTAATTGTAAATTGTAATCTGGTCAAAACATCTCTCTAATGGTCATTTACTTTTCAGCCTCAGAAAGTGTCATTTCAAACTTGTCATTTCAAACGTGTCATTTCAAACTTGTCATTTCAAACTTGTCATTTCAAACTTGTCATTTCAAACGTGTCATTTCAAACTTGTCATTTCAAACGTGTCATTTCAAACTTGTCATATCAAACGTGTCATTTCAAACATGTCATTTCAAACGTGTCATTTCAAACTTGTCATTTCAAACGTGTCATTTCAAACTTGTCATATCAAACGTGTCATTTCAAACATGTCATTTCAAACGTGTCATTTCAAACTTGTCATATCAAACGTGTCATTTCAAACGTGTCATTTCAAACGTGTCATTTCAAACTTGTCCTTTCAAATTTGTCATCTTAAGTTTGGACTAATTAGCCCCAGTCGAGTAAAAGTGTTTCAACTCTTTCCAGCGGTCACATTTCGAGAATTTAAAACTTGCAAATAAATCATGTGATTAAATTAAAGAACTTTTTTTTTCTTCCAATATTTTTGTTTCCAAAATCCAAACGACAGATCACAGATTGAAGAAGATTTGAAGAATATTGTCTGTTTTATCGAGCGCACTGCTTCATTTATTGCTAATGACAAACTGATGCTCAAAAAGACACTTATCTCTCAGATTGTGTGTTCAACCTGGCTAAGTAGTTTAGAGAGAGAGAAACGAACGGCGAAATAACATCATTACTAATTCAGCTCTCTCCCGCGGGAGTGCTCCGCCATTGTTAGTAGAACAAGATTACCTTTAACGCGCGCTAAATGACCCCGGAAGCCGATCTACAGAGATGCGCGAGACGGGAGTATTTGTGAGTAAACCCGGTGAACCCGTGAGTGTATTAGCACGAGCGACACAAGAAGTAACCACGCTCATCTTTTTACACTGGAGCCTTTAGCGTACGCGACCTTTGCCCTTAGAAAATATTACATCTTTTTGAGCTATTTAGAAAACAGTGTCTGTTTTCGTATCAACTGGATGATAGGCCTTGTGGTTAACTGTTTGGATTCTAAGCGCGACGGCCGGGGTTCGGTTTCCGCAGCTGATATCCTCAATCGTCCTGAAACCATAAAGTAGGGTGTAAGCAAAGGCTTCCGTGGGAAATCTTGCCCATTGATTCACTGGCTTGACAACAGTGTAGATTCCAAAAGGCAGGGTAAAGTCTGTACCGGTTATTTTTCCCCGTAACGTTTCACTTATATAAGGAAAGTATTGTTATAAGTCTATGGCAAGCATTCAACGAAAGGAAACGAATAAGAGATGATGTGTTTAATACAGTTACATTAAAACACACAGACAGTGACTTCAGCCATCAATTCACAAGGAGTCTTGTCTTTAGTTCCACCAGTCCTGTCCTACCCAAACCCTAGTACAGACGACCGACACACTTCCCAGAGTCGCTCCAGGGCTTTAATCTAGTTCTCTGGTAGCACAAGGGCAGCTCTTAGTTCCAGGCACTTAAGTCTCTTATATCTTGCTCATCACTTCAACAGTCCTTCCTCTCGTAGCAACATGTCGCCTGTCACTCGCGTTGAGCAGTGCGCTGGTGCGTATTATAAGCGTCGGCGCGGGAGCAGCAGTTATAACAGTATCTAAAAGTATACATCTTAAAATCGTTTCTAGTTCCGGATTGAGATGAAACAGTACAAAGTAGCAGGAAGCAATTTGTGTGAACAAGATCTCTCTATATGAGTTGCACATTTAAAAAATCCCTAATATTAACTCACACTTTCATAATAATTAATAAAATCAAAATAATTCAATAATTTATTTAAACAGTTGATTATCCTGTCGAGCTGAGAATTCGCACATAAACTCGTGATGCGTGACATTTTAATGAAATATAGGAAATATCACTTCATCAATTAGTTAGTTGTTTTTTTTTAATTTACCGCCTGTGGCACTAATAATAATTATATATATATATATATATATAATATTTATATATTGTATATTAAATTATATTGCAATATATTGTATTATTTTATTTTGTATTTTTGTTCTTGTTTGTTTCTTTTCCGTTTCGGATTCCTAGCCCAAACCTCCTGCAGGACCGCGGAGGATGGCGGTGGGCAGGATTCGAATCCAAGACCATCGCGACGGCAACCCAAAGCGCACGCCATAGGACTAGGCAGTCGTCCTATACAAATCTGTGATTTTCCATTCACAGGAGGTCGCCCCCAAACAATGTTAATATCTCAATGGAGGATAAAATATGAAAGTTAAGTTTTCTATATATATTGTTGTAACCACGCTCCAGCGCTACACTAATGGTGCGCATCTGAGCACTACTGAACACGACTAGTGAAAGACATATTGAGACAGGAAGAAGGACTGTTGTTAGCCGGCTAAAGGGTCATGGGAGTCTGAACAGTCTGGTGCTGAGTGCTGTCCTGTGTGATACTAGGAAACTGTGTGGGAGACCTGGAGCGACACTGGGAAGTGTGTCGGTGGTCTGTTCTGTGTTCTGGTATGAAGTAGGACTCTTAGAACTAGGACCTGTGACTTTATAGCAGACGTCCAAGTCTAACTAGTAACTATTACTATTTGTTGATGCTTATACTGGTTATAGTAAATAAATACATCGTTTACTCTTGTCAACCTGTCTTTCGTTGAGTGCCTGCCTTAGAGAGTTACAACAATATTTACATAAAGTAGGAAATGATATATCTATTTCTATATTCTGCACTAATTTCTATATCTGGAACTGAAATTATGGTAGCATTAAATTATGTGCTGTTTCAATAAAATACCTAATGAAGCCAATATTAGTTTTTATACAAATATTTGCCCTTTGAACTTGGGGGGGGGGGGGACACTGGCCTTGGGTTTACACAGACACGCGCTCCTACTTACGTCCCTTTCTTGTGTTTTGTGTTCAAGGTCAAAGCGTGGGTCTAGTGAGAACCTGTGGGGCTGGGTTTGATCTGGACCAGGAGCAAACACTGCGAACTGGAGAGGCCAGCGTCCGGCTAAAACAAACAACTTGAGACAATACTGGTCACTGGACCGACATTCTCCCTCCCTCTCCCCTTCCCGCACGCACACAAACAAACTCTAAGCCTTGGCCAACTTAAGCCATTGTTCGCGATAGCACAGATCAACACGTATCTGGTTAAGGTAGCACTTGTACTAAGATTGTTTCGGTATGGCAGATATTACGACGGTTAATGCATTACAGAAATAAAAGTGGGTTGTTGTTTTTTTTAGTTATTAACAATTTAAAGATAATCAAAGATTCATAAATGGTCATGAACAATAAAATGATCACACGGTCAAGAAAATAATTTTGCCAAAGGAAGATATATATGAAGTTAAAGTTATCACTTTCAGACATAGCCATCTTTTGGGGGCAGATGAGATAAAGTTCATCTCATTTTATGGACGACGGTACACTAGGTGTCATGTGGCTAGCACAACGACTCCCCTGTCAGACCTTGGGATCTATAGGACAGATGATGTCATCTATTTCTTTGGCCAATGGTTAATAAGCAGGGTGTCATGTGGCCAGCACAACAACCAACCGCCTTTACTTTCCCTCACTTAAGTCAGGTACCCATTATAGTTGGGTGAACTCAGTCCTAAAAATCCCAGTCTTCACCGAGATTCGAACCCATGAACCCAGGTTCGTAAGCCAAGCACTTAACCACTCAGCCACCGCGCCCCCTAAGTTCACGCTTTGCCGGGATTCTAACTATGAATGACTTTTAGGTCTACCTACAACGGGACTAGGTCTATGTAGCAAAGTCAAGTCAATTCTGTACTCAGTCGGATTCTTTCTTCTTTCATAATTTTTTTTTAATTCCAAAAACTAAACCTTTTTCTTTACAATACCTCTATTCAAGTCATAACTTCATGGAACAGGAACCAGCCAGGACGCTGATCTCAAAAAACGGCTCTAGGGATTTACATAGCAACAGTTAATCTAAGAATATAATTCCTAGCTCGTTGGCCACACGAGGAAAACTCTAGTTTGACCGTCCTAATGTTTCAAAGTAAAAAATAAATAATAAATGTAAAAAAAAGATTTACTAGCTCGTTGGTCACATGTGGAACACTCTAGTTTGACCGCTATAATTTTTCAAAGTAAAAAATAAATAAATGTAATGGCTTCAGGACAATACTTAGATCTAGAGCCAACGACGGTTTTGAAAGGACTACGGAGTTCTTCAAAGAACTCTCGAATTCCGGTGTTATTGATTCAAGAGTATAATAAATGAATGTTCAGAAAAAATTTGCGCATCGTCTTCTAAGTCTAGATTTAAAGGCCTATCATTGGAAATATAAAATCTATATAAAATAATCTAATATAGATTACATCTAGATTTTAGGTTTAGAAGTAGATATAGATCTAGTTTAGATATTAAGAGTTCTAAATCAGAAGTTTCGGTCTAGTGTTAGATCTACATGGCTATATATTGAAAATACCAAAAAAATAATCGCACAAGTATGCATTGCTCGCTGGCTGAATCGTACCTTCAAGCAGATGACGGTGTCACGGGTTCGATACCCGGTTTGAACCATTTTTTTTTATAATTTTATTATATTTAAACAAAAATTGTGTTTTTAAACTCTTACTATTAGTTTACATTTTTGTCATAATCAAATATTTTTGAATAATTTTTTTGACAATTTGTTTGTTATTATCCTATCGTGATATAATTTCACACATCAACTCGAGCTACGTGACAAATATTTTATTACAATTTCAGAATGACCACTTCATTGACATTTGAATAAATTATTGTTTTAGAGTTTATCATTGAAACTCAGTGTTTCATCCTCATGTATGATTGTTAACTTTTTTATTGGACAAATATTATTGTGTATTATTGTGCAGCGTTGTTAAATTAATATCAACAACTTTATTGAATATTTTCCACATTTCTTTAGATTAACCTGCTTCTTAAGGTTCTAAGACATGTATATACATCTCTATGTGATCAAGTGCAGATAATCAATGTCAATGTGTGTTTCATTAATTTCCTCTAAAGCTCTCCCTCTCTCCCTCTCTCTAATTCTCTCTCTCTCTCTCCATCTCTCACCCTCTCTCTCCCTTCCACTCTCTCTCCCTTTCTCTTTCTCCTTCTCTCTCTCTCTCTCTGCCGTTCTCTCTCTCTCTCTCTCTCTCTCTCTTACCTGTGGTCGACAGGAAAGAGAAGGAACGCCTGCAGCAGTGTGGCACCTGAACTAAGGTATACCTAAGCTATCAATCCCTGAATCATCTTTGCCTTGCGCTCAGGTAACTGACGCCAAAACCAGGTGTCTCGGCAATAGGTCTTCTGGAATAGAGTTCAAGTCAAATCATATTAAACGTGAATTTACTTCTAGGCACTTTGAGCGCACCTTTAAAAACCTCGCTGTAGATGCAGTGGAGAAGTCGGAGGCAGAGGAGGCAGTAGAGGACTGGAGGGGAGAACAGTTAGGGCCCAGGTGCTCCTCCAAAGATTTACTGTAAGGAAAAGATGTGTAGTCATTTGGCAAAAAAAAAAAAAAAGGAATGCAGAATAGGTTATTGAAGTGTCAAGCTGCCTACTTCACACGCCTCTGTATCACTTTTACTTTATATATATATAATATATATATATATATATATATATATATATATATATATATATATATATATATATATATATATATATATATATATATATATATATATATATATATATATATATATATATATATATATATATATATATATATATATACTAGCCGGATATGACCCGCGGCCTGACGGTCTTAGTTTAAGTATCCTTGATCTACTTGACTGGATTAGATCTATGTCAAACTTGGAGAATGTTCCCGTCACATTTTTTTTAAATTTTTTCCCACGAAAAAAAAAAAGTAGAGTGTGAAATTTGGTTTACCTTTTATCCAATAAAAAAATACTATGAAAACGGGTTTACCCGATTTGTTAAAAGGTTTTTGTACTTTAAAAGAGATACAATTAGGTACTCTTTGTCAATTTTTAGGGCCCTTGGGTTGTGGTAGGGACATTAAACATACACTACGGTCTCCGCCATGATCTAGGGAACATTAATGCCAAGTTTTATCAAGATTGGTCAAACGGTTTTGATTTCTATTTGGGACATGCATACATACATACATACATACATACATTCATACATACATACGCCTTAATTTCTAATTTATATATATATATATATATATATATATATATATATACAGAGAGAGAAAAAGAGAGAGAGAGATGGATAGATAGATAGAGAGAGAGAGAGAGAAGAAAGAGAGAGAGAGAAGAAAGAGAGAGAGAGAAAGAGAGAGAGAGAAAGAAAGAGAAGAAAGAGAAGAAAGAGAGAGAGAGAAAGAGAGAGAGAGAAGAAAGAGAGAGAGAGACCATAGCTAGTCGATATTACGATTCTAATTACATCTATTTATAGCACCACTCTCTTTCCTCACGACGTCTCAATTTATTTCCATTTAGACTCTACATGACGATGAAGAAAATATGTCAGTCTTTGATCGTGCCTGGAATCTCTCGGTCTTCTATCGCGCCAAGTTTTTGGTTTGGTTTTAATCATTTCCTTTCGCTTCATCTTCTAGGTGGACGTGCCTTTTTGTTTTTTCGAAATAAATATAACGGCCAGATATACACTTTATGTGAAGCCTCTCAGATTCCTAACCGCGATTCTCAAACTGATTTGTTCAAGCGAAATATAGATCTTATTATTATAATTTTTTTTTTAACCACGAATCAAAGGAAACTTTCAAAACAGTTAGAAAAACAGTCACAATATCGGAATAATTTAAAAAGTAGGCGACTGCTTGAATGGATGTTATAAATGATGGTTGTGAGTAAGCGAAGACTGCAGGCAATATTTGTGTGGAGTCCCCTAGCCTGTTTTGAAGACATCAACTAATGTGAGCGTTACTGAAGCGAGTGTCATTACACACCAGAGTTTGGCCTCGCCTGTACATTTTATAAACTTTTATAAACTTTTCTTTTTGAATATTTAGTAAGCATATTTTTTTGAAAGTATTAAATATTTTGATCTTATGAGGCCGCCTTTTAACGGAGAGGCCCTAGGCGGCGATACCTTATGGACTGCTGTAGATCCGTCCCTGGTTATGAATACAATAAGATACGATTATTTACTAAATACATACTTCTCGAGGCTAATGTCGAGAAATATAATAAAATTCGAAAGAATCCCTTGTAAATCTCAGCCTCTGGCCTCTCCAAAACAGGCAAAACTGGATGTGGCTCACGGTAGCCGTGACCATCAAAATGAATGAGAATAATGATCATCTAGTTATTGGATGACTTTCGGACAGAGGAGTAGATGAAGACCCAATCTTTTATTCCTTGTCACCGGAATGGTCCTTTCCTTTGGCCGAGGATCTTTAGATACATTATGATGGAGATGGTCGTAGTTGGGCATTGCGGTAATGTGTTATTCTCAAGCACCACATTAGCAATGGACAATGTCTAGATCAAAAAGGTTGTTTATGAGTACAAGGAAAAAAAAAGTAAAGTTCCCTTTTCAGACCTTGCGATCTATAGGGCAGATGATGTAAAGGTCATCAGTTTCTGTGGCTTACGGTTAATGTGTCATGTGGCCAGCACATCGACCAACCGCCTTTACTTTTCCCTAACTAATGTCAGGTACCCATTAGAGCTGGGTGGACACAGAGACGCCCAAAGATTAAAATTAAAAATCCCAGTCTTCACCAGAATTCAAGCCTGGTACTCCAGTTCAGAAGCCAAGCGCTTTACCACTCAGCCACTGCGCCTCCTTCATTAGTACAAAGTTTCGGCAATTTTGAATGAGAACTGTTTTAGACTATTGTTCTATCTAGACAGCATGGTCTCTTTTCTAGTGGGTCGAGGTTTGAGTCTCATTATAATGTACATTGCAAGTCTTTTAGTTGTACCACTGTTTAAAAATCAGAGTAAAAAACATTTCTTCTGTTCCCAGTTCAACTCATTAACTTAGCTACATTTTTTTTTAAAAATCATTTTTCTTTATTTAAAACGAGTAACATCAAAGGACTCCCTGTATGAGATGATTTAATAATCAACCACGTTGAACAAATCTGACGAATGTAGATGCTAATAATTGAAATGAATATTTGCTGTCAGGCATTGAAAGTTACAAGAACACAACTTACGCATACAATACACAAGGTCAAGAAAGAAAGTGTAATGTAGAAACAAAAGACAATAAAAAAAAAAAGAAACGAAACAAAAGAGAGGAAATTGAGTAAAGCGAAGACCGAGGAAACTGAGATTGTGTAAGTCTTCAGTCTAACTCGGTAACAAAACTATGTTGACTGAAGCGGAAGTTCTGGAACCATAGAAAGATCTGTGAAACATGGCTTGGGAGCGGTGTTTATATAGGGTGAGAGTAGAGTCCCAATCTCTCTCTCTCACTCTCTCTCTCTCCCTCCCTCCCTCCCTCTCTCTCTCTATCTCTCTCGTTCACACAATTATAAAGAAAAGACTATTACAGTTCAGCTAGTAACCACAGATTCAAGAGAAAAGTCTGTTTTGTTTAAATTCGTTTTCATTCTGTCAGTTGTCTTTTAAAACCTCTGTCTGACCGTTATTGCCTCTCACTCTGCATTAATCTTCTTTCTTTTTATGTCTGTTCTGTCTCTTCTATCACTTATAGCCCCACTCTGTTGTCTCACAGTGTGTGTGTGTGTGCGTGTGTCTGTCTGTCTGTCTGTCTGTCTCTCTTTCTATTTATATATTATATACCAGTCTCACTTTGTCGATATCATTTGCTGTTTTATTTTCCAACATAAATATGAAAAGAAAGTCTCATTGCTTAGTTACAGAAAGGAATACGAGTATAAAAGAGATAAATGAAAGAGGCGCACTCTGAAAGAGACATGTGCCTGAAAGAGATAAATAAAAGAGATACATACATGAAAGAGATACATAAATGAAAGAGATGAATGAAAGTCATACAATTATAAAAGAGATAAATGAAAGAGAAACATACACGAAAGAGATAAAAGTGTGGAAAAAATGCATAAATGAAAGAGATGATTGAAAGAGATACATAAATGGAAGAGCTAAATGAAAGAGATACAAATCTGGAAAGAGATAAATGAAAGAGATACAAATCTGGAAAGAGATAAATGAAAGAGATACAAATCTGGAAAGAGATAAATGAAAGAGATACAAATCTGGAAAGAGATAAATGAAAGAGATACAAATCTGGAAAGAGATAAATGAAAGAGATACAAATCTGGAAAGAGATAAATGAAAGAGATCTATAAAGAAAAAGATAACTGAACAAGATAATAGTATAAAAGAGATAAACGTCTGAATTAGATAAATGAAAAAGATACATAAAGGAAAAAGATACATGAAAGAGATACTTAAGAGAAAGAGATAAATGAAGGATATACAAACTTGAAAGAGATAATTGAAAGGGATTCAAGTCAGAAAAAAAATGGTACGAAACTTTTGTCAGAAAGAGATAAATAAAAGAGATGCATGTCAGAAAGAGATAAATAAAAGAGATACATGTCAGAAAGAGATTTATAAAAGAGATACATGTCAGAAAGAGATATTTAAAAGAGATACAGCGACTAATGTTATACAAAACTCTTTTACACTCTTAACTCAATCACAGAAATTAAATGACACACAAATAGAGTTAGTCAACAAAATACAATATTCACATTTGTACTGCCGTGAATAGTCCAGACTTGATCGATTTCATTCCTACAAAAGAAAGACCGCAATTTATAATATTTTAACATCAGTTTCGAGGCCCCAAGACTGGTGAAATTGTATATTCACTGGTATAAGTATACACCTGTTCTATAGCGCCTCTTTTCAAATTCTGATCGTCTTTAGCCGAGAATCAAGAGAAGACTGAAAGGCTAAATGGCAGCCCCCGCGGCTCTACAAAAGAATGATTTGTGGAAACGCGCAATGTTACTTTCATTCCGTGAAAAAAAAAAGATCTATACTTGTGAATTTGGAGCTATAAGAATAGCAAAAATACCGGTTAAAAGATTCCCATAGACATTATCGATTCTATTATCAGTAATAACACTCTATTTGTATGAAAGAGCCCCGGCCTTTGATAGAAAATTGAATAGAAGATTGTTGGGGATAAGATATCAGAGGAAAAACCGCACATAATTTTGTCAAGCTTCGAGTCCATTCTTCTGGATGGTAAACAGAAGGGGGCTCTTCGACAAACCGTGAAGCCTCGGTAATTCTGGTCGGTTCGAACACTTTGATAGATATGTTTAATTAGATAAAGTTACCAACACTAGTACCGTTGAGGGTGCAAACAAACAGGATGGTCAGAGAAGAAAACGATAGGATAACAAACCAAGCTTGATTTGTGAACATCTTCTGGTAGGAACGTCTTGTAACTGTAAGGAACGTCTTCTGATAGGTAGATCCATCTTCTTACTGGTAGGAGGGTCTTCTGACAGGGTGGAACGTCTTTTGGCAGGTAGGAACGTCTTTTGGCAGGTAGGAACGTCTTCTGACAGGGTAGATCCATCTTCTTACTGGTAGGAGGGTCTTCTGACAGGGTGGAACGTCTTTTGGCAGGTAGGAACGTCTTTTGGCAGGTAGGAACGTCTTCTGACAGGGTGGAACGTCTTTTGGCAGGTAGGAACGACTTCTGACTGGTAGGAACGTCTTCTGACTGGGTGGAACGTCTTTTGGCAGGTAGGAACGTCTTTTGGCAGGTAGGAACGTCTTCTGACTGGTAGGAACGTCTTCTGACTGGTAGGAACGTCTTCTGACTGGGTGGAACGTCTTTTGGCAGGTAGGAACGTCTTTTGGCAGGTAGGAACGTCTTCTGACTGGGTGGAACGTCTTTTGGCAGGTAGGAACGTCTTCTGACTGGGTGAAACGTCTTTTGGCAGGTAGGAACGTCTTCTGACTGGTAGAAGCGTCTTCTGACTGGTAGGAACGTCTTCTGACTGGTAGGAACGTCTTCTGACTGGTAGGAACGTCTCCTGGCTGGTAGGAACCACAACTATGATCACTCACATCACTGTCGCAGCACCCAACCACAACCACACACATCCACACATATCCACACCTGACGGAAAGTCATCTTTTAAATAAAAAGTGTTACCAAACACCTGCACACCTAAAACAGGACAAAATGGATGTTAAAGCCTAAATTAGGAGGGTCAAAGCGAGGACCAGGCCCCTTATAAATGAGGGGGAAAGGGAAGATGACAAAAGAAGGACAAAGTTTTTTAATAGGAGGGCAAAAGGAGGACAGTATTTTGTAGGACAAAAGGAGGACAAAATTCTTTTATAGGAGGACAAAATGAGGACGAAGCCTTCTATATGAGGACGAGGGAAGGACAAAGCCTTTTATAGGAGGACAAAGTCTTTTATAGAGGACAAAAGGAGGACAACGTATTTTATAGGAAGATAGAAGGAAGACAAAGGCTTCTATAGGAGGACAAAGGGAGGACAAAGTATTTTATGGGATGACAAAAGAAGGACACAATCTTACAAGGGGACAAAAAAGTATTACAAAGAAGTACAAAAGACAAATGCTTACTGGACAAAGGACATGAATCAGCAATCATTTAGCCATTCATCTGATCAATTCATACCAATTAATCAATTGTTTGGGTAAGTTCTAACACTATAAATAAATTTTTAGGTATATATTTTAGAGTTTGATGTTTGCTTATCGATGTTTGCATCACAAAGCCTTTGTTTTCTCATAGTTGTCAAAATGTTTTACATACTTTGGATGTTCCAGTTCCGATACTAAGATAATGGCATCCTAGCCCGAAGCTTCACTGGACGACGGGAGGAAGGCAGCGGGCATGGTTCGAACTCGGGACTATCGAGATCATCGAATGACAGCCCGAAGCGCATAACACAGCCATCCAAAAAATCTATTAATTTTTAAAAAGTAGAAAATATAGGTCAAAATAAGAAATAGGTATAAAGTTACAATAAAACTGTAACGAAGGGCTTTACAAAGACACTCTTGCTAATAGCGAGTAATTTATACGTCAATGGGAAGAAAACAAAATTTTACTGTTTACAATGGCACCGCTTTGAGTTGGCATGGAACAAGAGAATAATAAAGAGGAGCACTTACCTACACACTTTATCTAGATCTAGATCTGATCCGAATACTTAAAAAACAAAACAGTTTGCTCATGTCCAATGCTCAACGAGTATCCAGGAGCCCGCCAGAAATGAGCTAATTGCCAGATAGCGCCAATGACTCTACAACCACATTGGTACCATTCCAATCTCTCAACACGAGCATTAATTACATTTACTTCGCAGACTATAAAAAATAGTACGGATGACCGATATGCCATTTATGACTTTTTTTCTTTTTTTTTTTGCATGTTTAAAGTTTAACATGTTCAGAGCATTGACAATAATAAGTGAAATGATTTTGATGATTTCGTAATATTAAAACACATTCAAGTTTGTCGATAATGCTCTTTTTATTGAAAAGCTTATCATCAGCTCACTCTGTCTGTTGTATGTCTGTCTGGTAAAAAGTTTGTACACGCTATTTGTCCCACACCCAATCTCGGATAAAAATCAAATTTTCCACAATTATTTCTTTTACATGCCAACACAAGAATACATTACATAATTAACCAATTAATAAGTTAACTATTGGTAATTAATTATTTTGTTTGGTATCTCGAACAAGGTAAAAGAAATTTACTTGACTGATAAGGTTGTATAAGTTGATTTAGTTCCCTTTATTGCTTGTAAAGAGACGCTTGTAAATAACTATAAAACCTAATTTCATAAGCGACTCCCTGGAACAGTGGTTACCAAATTGGCTTGAGGAGACCTTAGCCTTCAAGTTCAAATTCAGGTCACTCACTTAAAAAAAAAATACATTTAAAAAGCCATCACCCATATATTCTCTTCTTTCTCCTGACTCCTAACTCCACCCTATTGGTCCAGACAATTGTCCAGACTATCACTTAAGTGAAAGAATCATGGCGTTTTGAGAAAGCTAAAAGCATTGCATTGCGCAAACAACAACAATTAGTAAAAATATTTCAAATCGCACAGATTTATTATTGTTAGTCTAAATCTATTTCAACTTTAAATACATGACTGATCTTAACTTATTGATACATAATAAGTCTTCTCTTCGAGTCTAAAGACTCCGAATCCCAATAAAGATTTGAAATTGATACAACTACATTTAATATAAGCTTTGTTGGTTTTTTTAAGTATGTATCTGGATTTTGCTGGTTACATTTATTATTGCTATAATGTTAGCATTGATTATGTTAATGTGGTAATTGTTGTCGGTTTTTTAGCGGCCCCCCGAAAGGGGAAAAGACGCTATTAGTTTTGTGTGGCCTGTCTGTCCGTCTGTCCGTCCGTCCCGTTTAGATCTCATAAACTAGAAAAGATAGTGAAAATCCGACATCACAATATTTTAGACCATTCAAAGTTCTGATGCAATGGCTAGTATGCATATAAATCAGACATAATATAAAACAACAATTATAGGTAGTTTTTCATATTATTGCGTGAACAGCCGTGACACTCATTTACTATAAAACACATAACCAAAGAAAAAAAAGTTGTTTTTTTTTGTTTTTGTTTTTTAAGGAAATCTTTTACTCTTGAGGAATAAGAGATTGGCCATTTACAAAACAATTAAATCAATTAGATATTCATTATAAGACATCAGTTAGGCCAGGTTCACATCTAACTTCACATTCACTTTCACCTATCCTTTGGTCTGCGCAACCTTTTTTTCTCCATTATTTTCATTTCATTCTGATAATATTGAAACCTGGGTGGACCACTTCGGGAGCCGATTTTCAGTTTGTTTTTGCACACAAACTGTCTTTGTAACCTTGTTTATTGCTCTTTTGATATTGCTGTTATTGATTTTATTGTCTTATTATTATTTTATATAATACAGACGTTAGTTCAAAAAAGAAGATAATTACGTCCTACGCATTTCATTTGTCAATCTAGTCATGCATGTTAATGAATGACTTAATCTCTTTGGTTTTCTGGCCATTCTCTAATAGCAATAGGGAAGAAAGAGCACTTGTACGAATTTGTTCCAGCGTTTGGAATAAGAAATGTACCTCTATCTTTGTGTTTTTCTGAGTATTTCATAAGGTTTTGTTTTTCTATTTGTAAGTTAAGGTTTATTGTTTTATATATTATTGGTACTTTACTTTTTATTCTTCTGTCCTAAAGTGTCTCTAACTTTAGTGATTTGACTAATGGTGTTACTCTAATTAACAAGTTGTTATAAGCTGTTAGGTTCTTCGTTCCGAAGATGTTGGATGTCAACTGATTATCTAACAATTTAGATAACATTTTGTCTATATTTTTTTTTCAATTTGACGTCGCCTTTCTTAAGGGTATGGAACGTGTGAGCTGTAAAACGCTCGGTGATCTTGAGTTCCAATCCCAATAAAGATTTTCAATTTCAGGAATTATAGGACGCCCAACTCTAATGGGTTATTGTAAAGGTGGCATGTCGTTGTGCTGACCATATGACACCCTCGTTAATCCTATACCATGAAAACTGATGAGCTTTATATTATCTTCGCCAAAGAAAGGGTTACATTCTTTATTTTTATTTACTGTCAGAAAAATGATGAAAATATTTACAAGAGTTCGTGGGGGAAAAAGAAGTACTATATCGCTAAGGCATCACTCTCATTCGGATGTACGTATGAACGGGAGAACAAGATTTAAGTCAGTTTAGAAATTCAGTCCATCGAGTTATAGAAGGCCTCAACACTAGTCTGCTACGTCACAACCTGTCATGTTTCTAATCGCTACATGTCAATATATTTCATTATGTTCATAGACACAGACAAGTGGACACTAGAGCTCAGCTTTGTATCATTTAGCTAACAAAAGCAATGGTGTTTGGCTTCAATAATTAGCAAATAACAAAAAAGAACTAACGTTAGACATTTAAAAAGATATTATTAGTTACTGTGACAAATTGGGTATTTTATGAAACAAGCTTGTGTCTTCTTTTGAATCGAATCTGTAAAATATGACCCACACCACACACCGTAGCGTTTAAAACCAAGGTAGACATTGGAGAGGTTTGGGGGAGGGGGGGAATGAGAAGTCGGCATCACTGCACTGGCACCATCCTTCCGAGATAGCAGGTTAACATCTGGTCAAAGTCACGAACAGTTCACTGGCTCCCCAAACTCTCTTCTGCTTTCCCTCACACAACGCCCTCCCTCTAAGGCGTGCACGCCATGCACCCTAACGACCTCCCTCCCCCCCCCCTCTTTCTATTACTGCTAGACGCGCAATCAATTTTCTTTTTGCTTTTTGCTTTGTTTTTTGCTTTGTTTTTTGTAGAAGAAATCACGGAGGCCACTGAACGTAGTTATAATAATAATAATAATAACAAAACGGTAGATTTTAATCGCCCTGATCTGCTGCTCATCGATACAAAAGAAAAAGCCGCAACCATTATTGACATCGCCGTACCACTATCTCATAATTTAAGAAAAACTGAGTTGGAAAAAGCAACTAAAATATGGGAACCTAGGCTTGGAGATTAATCGTTGATGGAAGTTATCTAAAACAACAATATACCCCATTGTCATATCAACCGAGGGGATAATAACAACTGACGTCACAGATACCTTCAAGGCCCTTGGCATTACTAGGAACATCCTCGTTGCCTGTCAGAGGGCGGTACTGCTGCAGACCTGCCACATCGCCAGGAAATTCCTCAGTGGACACTGATACAGGGACTACGATGAATTTTGTTTCTCTTTAACGAAACTCGACCCTGGCAGCGCCAGAGAATGAATACTCGTTCGTTTCTAACATAATAACAATATTAATAAAGCTTGTCTTCGAGTCCAGAGAAGGGCAGCATTTCACGTGGCTACACATTGCTAGCTGTGACCAACATATTTGGCCACATCCAGCGCATCCAACATACCCGTTGTCCTGTGGTGGTCTATTTAGGTTCTCTTTCCGACGTCTATGGTGGCGCGGTGACATGCTTGGCTTCCGAACCTGGGGTCCTGGGATCGAATATCGGTGAAGACTGGGATTTTGAATATAGGAATTTTTAGGTCGCCCCCGAGTCCACCCAACTCTAATGGGTTCGATGTGCCTGACTTTAGTTGGGGAAAGCAAAAGCGGTTGGTCGTTGTGCTTGGTCACATGACACCCTGCTCGTTAACCGTTGGTCAAAGAAACCTTAACATGAACTGCCCTAAAGATCGCAACGTCTAAAGGGGGTAACTTTTCTTTACTTTCTGACCGTCTTCGTCTTTATATAACAGTGGCGTAGCTAGGGTGGGGGGAGGAGGGGGGGAAAATTTAAAAAATCCCCACGGGCCCCTACTTGAGGGGGACCCCAAATGAGTGTTTTTTTTACATTCAATATTAGATATTACGCTAAAAGCAGGGGCCTCCAAAGAGGTCAAGGCCTCCGGGCCCCCAAATGATGGCAAATTCCTAGCTACGCCCCTGTTCTCTAAACAACTCCAAAATAAGGAAGATTTCAAAAATACCAAACAAAGAGACAAGAACTCTTGCACCTCATTCTCAATGGCGTTTATATCCCTTAGTGTTCGCTTGATGAGGGCCGGATTTAAGGGAGGGCTGGCGGGGCTACTGCCCAGGGGTATCCACAAGAAAGGGGCCCCCACAATAGAGAAAAAAAATCCATATTTATAATAATAATAATAATTTTATTATCCGTAAGGAAATTGTTCTTACAATTTGTGCATTACACCAAACAAAACATTATAACTATAGAAAACCAAAATATACATCCACACCAGACTCACTCATAATTTACCTGTCCATTTTTTAATCAAATTGTTGATTTTATTTAATGATACTAAGGAAAAAGAAAATAGTTTATTTTTTGTGTTTGTTTTTCTTTGCTATCGATCGGTGTCTTGTATCTCTTTTGTGATGGTAAATTCACAAAATTCTGACTTAAAGGGTGAATATTTAAATCTATAATCTTATTACATTTCTTATAAATATTTTTTCTGAAACAGCTGCCCAAATGTTTTTTTTTTTTTTTTTTTTTCAAAATACCAGCACCACTTAGGATTCTACGAAGTTTATTTTTATTTTAATGCCGTTCTGTCAGATCAAACGTAAGAGAAACCATCAATAGCAATCAGATCGTCGTTGTCATCCTCCTCTAACCATGTTTTTCAGTAAACGCCAATAGACAACTTTCTCTACAAACGTGATCGTAGCGTACATGCCACACTATCGTGGTTAAAAAGTGTCAGCTGATTGTGATCTCGTACTATACAACAGAAGATCAGCATTAACTACTTTGCGTAAACCCCAAATAATTATATTACTAGAATATGCATATCAAGGGATTTGATTTTTTTTTAAATACGGTGATTGCATATATTTGTATAAAGTGGATTTTTATTTAAGTTTTCGAAATAGCGGAGGGGTCTCCACAAACATTCTGCACCAGGGACTCCAGAAACATTCTGCCCCAGGGATTCCAGAAACATTCTGCCTCAGGGACTCCAGGGACTCCAGAAACATTCTGCCCCAGGGACTCCAGGGACTCCAGAAACATTCTGCCCCAGGGACTCCACATACTCTGCCCTGTACATAACTAAAAACACTTTTCGTCCTTTTTTTTTTTTTCAAAGTGAGAGTACTGCCAACAAGGGCGTAGCCAAAGAAGTTTTGAGTTCAAACCCCCCCCCCCCTGAACTATATTGGCTAGGGGGGGGGGAGAAAAATTCCCCCCCCCAAACCTCCATCCCCCGAAAAAAAAATCCTGGCTACGCCCATGACTGCCTAATAGGAATGTTTATGTCCCTTATTATACTCAAACATATCTCAAAATAGTTTCCGTTTTTTTTAACAAAGAAAGGGAGAGTAATACCAAATATGAATTGTGATTTGTCAAGAATAACCCTTTTTATGCCCCTTTTAGCGACATTCTGTGTGAGCCTAAATCTCTTACCCTATAATTAAAAAAATTCATTTCTAGATATAATTTAAATAACGAATTTTATACTAATGCTGAAAGGTAAAAGCAAATTGTTTTAAAAAATCTATGATTGGAGAAAGAGGGAGAAAGCTGAATACAAATAATGATACACGAATGTGTTATATCAGTCGAAAGGCTGGTGACTGTTAATTAAATACATGCAGAGGACCAGGTGACAGTATGAACGTAATTAAACTCAGAAGTCAGTATAATCTATGATTGAGTCTAGTAGTTATATAGGTTATTGGAGACAGTTATTAAGTATTATTTTACCATGAAGCCATCAGGGCCGGTTTTAGATAATTGGAGGCCCTGGACGAAGTGAATTTGGCCGCCCCCAAATGGAATAGAAAAATAAAAAATAAAGAGGGAAAAGTTAAAATTACACAATGTATTTCATACCTTATTTTCAAACATTGAACACAAGTTTTGCTATCGCTTCTGAAAAAAAATTGTTTAGAGTCCCGTGCGAGGCCCCCACCAATCGGATGCCCCAATAAGTTTAATTAGAGAAATAGGTCGCCGCTTTTAAGTTTGAAACTTACAATAGATAATTGTAAAACCTTCTATTTTCATGAGAACTACCCTTGCACATTGCACAGTGGTTAGTGTGGAGGCTTGTATAGGCTTGAACCAACGATTTTAAATTTAAGTCTTTCAACTTTTTTTTTTTTTTCATTTTGTAAATGCATTAAAAAAAAGATCACGGTAACATTCACACATTGCACAGTGGTTAGGTTGGAGGATTGTGGAGGCTTGAGCCCACCAATTCAAATTCAAGTCTTTCAACTTTTGTTTTTCTCATTTTTTAAATTCATTTAAAAAGCCATCACGGTAACATTCACACAAATACTCCTTTCTCTCCCCCCCCCCCCCAACTCATCCCAAACCCTTTCCCAACTCGTCCTGACAAGTGATAGGCCATAGCGTAGTGAGAAAGCTAAAAGCATGAAATTGCGATAAGAAACAAACAATTGGTAAAACTATTTCTAATCGCACAAATTTATTGTTGTTAGTCTAGATCTATTACAAATTCAATTACATGACTGATCCAAACGAATTGATACAATTACATTTCATATAAGCTCACAGTTTTAGACTTTCTGGTTGAGTTGACCCAGGGTGTGGCTTGCGTGGAATGGGATGGTTCGAGGAGGTCACGAACTTAAAAAAAAAATTCTTTCTGTTCTAATGATGAAACGATACATGTGTGTGTGTATATCTGATTGTATTTCCTGCCTGTCTGTGTATGTAGGTGTTTGATAGAGTTTTTAGCTCTTTACCCCATGTTTTAAAAGAATATCCTAACACAGCGAAGCATGTGCTCTAGTGTAACTCTAGTGTAACAATAATAACCATTTCAGACTTCTCCTTATAATATCTTATCAGTGGCTAAGTGGTTGTGCTTGGCTTCCGAATCAGGGGTCCTGGGTTCGAATCTCGGTGAAGACTGGGATTTTGAATTTCGGGATTCCACCCAACTCAAATGGGTACCTGACTTTAGTTGGGGAAAGTAAAGGCGGTTGGCCGTTGTGCTGGCTACATGACACCCTAAGGGAAGAACTACACTTTTAACGCTATAGCTCTCTATAACGTGGACGTTATTTCCCTTTTTCGATATCAAGCAAAATAATTTAATAACAATTAATTAATAATTAATTGATTTTTTAAAAATCGATTCATGTTTTCTTAGGTACAATAACAATTATTTAAAGTTTCCACTTGATCCGAGAAAGGGTGTCGGAGAAATAACGTTTGTATTTATCTAAGGGGACAAAACCCCACATATCTCTGAATACTGAAGGATTTGTTTTCCTTGTTAATATAAAGCAAAATAGTTAATTACCAGTAATTAATTGACTATTTGGTATTGTGTGTGTGTGTATTGATTCACGTTCTGTTAGGTGCAATAAATAAGTGTGTATAAGTCACTGTCAAGCGAATGGATGTGAAACGTTTATCAAAAGTTCACCCCATACCGACAGAGTGAGTTAATATAAGCTTTTTAAAAATATAACTAACCCAAAACTGCAGTCATTAAAATTTTAATCCGGAGGAGGGAGGTGGTGAAACCTGCGAACACCCCCTCCCTCTCGCTGAGCTCATGTATATATTATAAGTCTATGATTAATCAGGAAATCACAAGGAAATATAGAACGCCGATGAAGAATGAACAGCTATTTACTAAGCTTATATCAGATCACTGTGTCTGTCTGTCTGTCAGTCCTTTTGTCCGTCTGTCTGTCTCTCTGTTAAAAGCTTGAGCATATTTTTTCTCCCATTTCCCACTCTCGGATCAAGTTAAAACTTTGCACAATTATTCATTAAACCTGACAATAAAAAAATTAATCGATTAGTTAATTAATTATTGGTGATTAATTATTTTGTTTGATTTCGAAATAAGGGGAATAAATGCTATTTAATGAGAGATGTGTGTGTAGATATATATGTATGGATTTAGTCCCCTTATTACGTTTTTTCCCTTAGATAAGCTTTGTTTTTAAATAAAGGATTCTTTTTTCTATTTCTTGTTTGTTTGTTTTTTTTAATACGGATACACAACCTCGGGAATAAAGGAATCGTGTTGCAACTAAATGTTGTTTTTTTATAACGGAAACAAATCACAAAGTTGTTTTTTTTTATTTCTCTTGAATGTCAGTGTAATGCTAACTATTTGATTGGACAGGGTAAAAAAAGAATTCGCTACTAACAATCTACTCATTGATCTATTTATTGATTTCTTAATCTATAGTTTGACTAATTACTTAATGCCAAGTTTGTTGGCTGTTGTTTTTACATATATTTAAAACGTTTCCAGTCATTACATTTTGAAATATTTCTCTGAAGTTTGCACCAATGGCAAGAAAGTGTCTGAATTCTTTTTTTTTTTTTCTTTTTTTTCAGTTTCCGTGACCATCATCCAATGGCATCGTCAGAAAAATTCATGTCTAATGTTACGACAATTTTAGAACCGCTGGTTCCGATCAGCCTATCCTACTATTCTGATCTATGTCCTTAAGGAGACATCGAGACCAGCCGAATGACCAAATTTGAATGAAGACAATCCGTCATGTGATCTGTCTAAGGTACTCTGACACAGACAACGTTCATTTTGTCGGGGTCATTGTTGTAGTCCAGATCATTTGAACAGGTAAGTAAAAATATATTTCTTTACACTGAAACAATAGACTCTGAGAAACAATATATACCTTTTTTTCATTGGCTTTCAATTGTAAATGTAATATATATGTAAGCATCTATTTTGAGCATGGATAGCACACAATAAGGATGATTCGGCAGAAAAAAACAACATAAAAAATCGATTGTCTTAAAATAATTCCTAACGGATTTAGATCCAGAATCATAGACAATAGTTTATGCACTATGCTAGAAAATTATTTTTACATACAAATAGCCATTGCATTGGATATTTAATATAAACAATTGAACGGTTTGCTTTCAGACAAAAAAAAAGTGGCCATTGAATCAGAGCTTCCGATTTTTTTTCTTGCTTTTGCGATCTCAATGGGACTGACGGACAGACAGCTTACACAGAGCTAATAGCAGCTATTCCCTTTTCTGTGGCCGCTTATAATATCTCCGATAGAACACATTTATTAGTGTTAGTCTAGATCTTATAAAAATTAATGACACGATTAATTCAAAATTACCATTTAAATTGCGCTCTATGTAAGCATGTTTTTAAAAGTATAATTGACTATATTACTTGTTAGTTTTTTGTTTAGTTAAAATAATTAAACACATAAGAAACAATTGATTTGAAAAAAGAATGTATAAAGTTTTGTGGATTGTGAAAGATCGAAAGATCTTTGAAGAACGTAAAACTTTTATTTTCAGGAAGGCATTTCTACACCCAATAACATACATATCGAATTGTGAAGTAATATTTTATTTGTTCTATATAAATTTTGATGTCTTTTTTTTCCCAGCGGCTTTCGCGCCAGTCGCTATTTGCAAACGAATGAATAAAAAAAGGGGGGCGGGGGAAGTGCCATTGTACTTTTCCTTGCCGTAACTGCTCCACGTGTAATCTCATTACCTCCCCTAACCTCCGACCAAAAGCCACAAACAATGTCTACCTGCATGCGATGTCGTGAAAGTTAATCACGTGCCTTGTTCGCTTACAACTTTTGATTTTCTGTTCGGTTCAGTTCGCTACTGAAACCTTAACACTGTAGACTTTGTTTTTTTTTCGTGTGTGCGTGTTTGTATTACTGTGAGTGTATATGCGGGTTTGTGTGTCTGTGAGTGCGTTTCTATGTCTGTTTGTATGTCTCTGTAAGTGTTGTTTCACGTGTTTTTTTTGTATGCGTGTATCGCTTAACAGAACCCAACCAGTAGTCTAACTTTGAGTCTTACAAACAAGAGTGAAAGCGGTAGACAGAAGGACGCCAGAGATGAGAGCATTAGGTGATCTAAAGACACACTGAACTTGTTCATGACTGATTGTCTATACATTAAATAATGTTTCATTCTTGGGCTTATTCTGAAACCCTTGTATAGGACGAACCGCAAACATTTTAATTCCGATGCGAAAAAAAAAGTTCAGTATGTAAATTTACGACAATCACTTTTTATAAAATTATTTTAAAAAAACACAAAAAAAAATACGAATTTTTCAAAAGTTGACAGGGCGGGCAATATAGTGAATGAGAACCCTTCACCTTCACCTAATCGACCGTTGTCCATGTCCATTCCTCTGTCTTTTGCCTTGGATAGAACCTTCTTTGATAGCAGCCCCCTTTCATTCTTTTATGTTTTCTTCCCGTCGCTTTCTCTGTCTGCCTCTTCTTCATTTTCCTGGTAATATTCCCTATAGGAAGGTCTTTGCAAGCCCCGAGGACTTTGTAATAAGGCCATAGAGTTTTAGTTGGTGTGGGGTCCAATCGCTAACCCTGTCTCTAATCTCTTCGTTTGTGATGCTGTCTTTGAATGTGATACCCAGGATCTTTCTGTAGCATCTCAATTCCATTGCTAGGATCCTCCTCTCTAGCTCTGCAGTCAGCGTCCAAGACTCGCAAGCATATAAGAATGTGGCCATGACCAGGGACCGCATCAGTGTTAAACAGTTTTGATATAGTTTGTAGTCAGTCATTGCATGACGTCATACAATAGGTTCTTCGTTTTTACAACCTTATATTTCCCGCCCCTCCCCCTTCCCCCAGCGGAGAACGACGCCATGAAACTTTTAGAAATATTACAGCTTAAGACTGAAAGGGAGTTAGCTATTTGAGGCATGGTCTTCGATTCTAAAAATCAGTAGCGCCCTGCTTTTAGTCCACACGTAATACAGCCTCTGTCCGCAGGAGGTTTATTTAAAATTTCTTCTCTTCGCCTGTCTACACTGAACCTTAGTGTATGGATGCTTACAAATGTTCGGACACTTATCCCGTACGGCGGTTTATTACATAACATAATGATTACAATTTTATATCAAAAATCCATATTCGAGATGCAAAATTTTGGTGTGGCTTTACTTAAAACCTTTTTGTATTTTTTGGGTTAACACAAATACATCAGTGAGGGATCATTCAATGTCACAATATTTTTTTATTTTTTTTTTCCTTAGGGAACAGCAATTTGAACTAAAATTGTAATAAAAGTTTTTAAATACTCAATTGATCTGATATTTTAGCCCTTAGGATTTCTTCCCAGAATACCTTGCAACTCTCTGAAGAGTACATGTGTCACATTATTTTTTTCTTTTTTTTTTCCTTAGGGAACTTCATTTTGAACTAAAATTGTAATAAAAGATTTTAAATACTCAATTGATCTGATATTTTTAGCCCTTAGGATTTCTTCCCAGAATACCTTGCAACTCTCTGAAGAGTACATCCTGAACACGGGGTTTTGGTGAACTTTTACCCCCCCCCCCCCCAACATCTTTATGCAGCTATGCGTTTGCCAAGCCCTCTGATATAGTGCTCTTCCTTAGGGCCAGATCTAGACATGATGATGCCCTAATCAATTTTAAATATTTCAAATCCCAACTTTCCAAAGGGTAAGCCCAAGTTTACAACATTAGACAATACGTTCTTTGCTCTTTCTTCAAAATGATTGAAAATATCACTGGAACCTTTTTTGGGGTGGGGGACTTTAAGTTATAGCTTGTGTTACCTAAAGGTAAATCCAGCACTGACTTTACAACCCCCCCCCCATTTAAGCAACCCCACAACCCCACAACACAACCCATCCTCACAACCATCTAGCGCTATGGACCTACGTTTGTACGAAATATTTTTTTTTAACTGACTCAAACATTCTGTCGTCATCATCTGCGTCTGCTGGGATCACGACACCTGTCCGTCACCTTGATGGATGACCGTTTGGGAGCAGAGTTCAGTTTGAAGTTTGGCTTCACAGTGAGAGTAAAGAAACTATTTGGGAACCTGCTGGGAGGGACTTAGGGAAGAAGTATGGGTTGTTTCGTGTTTGTTTGTTTTCTCCAAATAAATATATTGATGAGCAATATATAGCCGCCCCCTCCCCTCCCTTTCCAAAGCCATTCACACCCAATCCAGTCGTTGACACACACACACACACACTCACAATGAGTGTCATTATGGTGTAACAACTTTATATAGAAACAATGAGAATATAAGATTAAACCCAAAATGCTTCAGGCGTCTATAAGATATAATAAATAATCAGATAATAATCTTTTTGGTTCAAACAAATGATACTTTTGTTTGACTACAATAGTCCAGCTCAGGATTACTGCTATAACAATAACAACATTGATACAAACATACATAAAATTCATACACCATAATGCAGCACAACAAGCGCTTTATGAATTTGGCCCCGGTTATTTCTCGATGGCGACATTTACATATGTTCCTTAGCGTTCAATTTATGTTATTAATTCGACCGCACTCTTCTTGATTATCATTATTATTACTTTTGTATAACGAAACTCCTTACTTCTTTAGCATAACCATCACCACTTTGATTCTATCCCAGTCGAGATCTCTGAGAAAAAGCAAAAAAAAAAAAAAAAAACTAAATATAAAAAACAAAGCTTATCCATGGGAAAAAACTTACAACCATGGAAAATGTAGAATTTATTTCCCTTATTCGATTATTGTTCAAATTAACTGATCGGATAAACTTAATTGTAGCGAAAAAATTATTTTAATTAAATATCATCTTTCTTCGGACCCGCTAGGTTGTCTCGCGGACCCCAGAGTCGCAGTTTAAGAACCGCTGGCTAGAGCATAACAATCTTAACTTTTGAAGAAACATCTAAAAAAAAAAAACAACGTGTAAATCAAATGTAAAAAATAAGCGAATTCTTTGCAAAGCTAGAAACTTAGGAAAGACAAAGTGTTTAGACATCTTTTTATACATGCACAAACAATACAAGAAAGCTTTTTCATAAAAAACCTAACTACAAAGATGAATGTCTCAAGTGAGAAGATGGGTTATAATCTATGAATCTTTTTTTCCTGTCCACAGCGAAAGCTTTTCTCAAAATGTTCGTCCAGTATTTCTTGATCCAGACATTAGTTCTGTCAGTCTATGGACAGTTTGCCACAAGACAGGGATCAAGAGTGAACGACAGATTGACTGACGCAGGTAAGGTGAATCACAGAAGACCTGTGTTGAATAGTGAACTATTACAGGTGACTAACCACAAATGACCCCAACAATGTAAAAGGTTGATAAATCTGTTATCTTTACACCTTCATCTAACCCTTAGTGGCTTAGTCTGTTGAACCTTTGCGGTACTACACAAGATCTGATGATCGTCTTTTTCCATTCCTCTGTGTCTTTTGCCTTGGTTAGAATATCTTTCAATGGCAGGCCCGTCAATTCTTTTATGTTGTCTTCCCATCGCATTCTTTCTTCCTCTTCTTCTTTTCCTGGTACCGTTCCCAGAAGGAAGGTCTTTGCAAGCCCTGTGGAACTTTAAAAAAAAACATAGAGTTTTAGTTAGCGTTTTTTTTGTTTTTTTTTACAGTAGTTATCAGGTTATTGTGGGGTCCAATCGCTGTACTAATCTTGTCTCTAACCTCTTCGTTTCTGATGAGATCTTTGTGATACCTAGAGACGGACGCTGTTTGTCCGAGAATATGGATCATATTAGGACAGAACATAATGCAGCAGTGTCCGATAACTCGGTCTAATGTGGACATGTCAGGTTATCGAAACCATCCTGACAACAGTCAAAGTGAATACCAATTGACCAAGCAGCCTATGGACTGACCGTAAAATCTAACTAAAGGCCTTTTGCTTTAGCCATAACATAAATAGCAGTAACATAAATGGACAACAGGGTGCGAATGAGTTACACCAACTGCCGGGGTTACTTAAGGCCCAGTTTACGGGACCCTGCTGCACCGAGAGCTCTGCTTTGAGCTCCATCGTAAGGTAAGTTAGAGATAAAACCTTGTGAGCGATTGGTTTCGGTTAAAACCGGAAACGTTAGAAATAGCAATTGGTTTATCGTTAGTTCATGAGTCTATAACGATTTGATTTCAGACACACAGCCAAATCAGCAACAGTTCTTTAGACAGACACAGACCAACAGATTACAATCGCTCTATCCGGAATATAATATCCGACAGCCAACCTCACTTCAGACAAGGACTGCGCCAAGGCTTATAAGGTAAGTTCATTGTAACAAGTAAATTACGGTAATGGCGGAGCGCATGGCATTCTAGATAAAGCGCAAAGTATAAATATCTTTGTTCCTGGTTTGTTTTCTGGTATCTTACATAATTCTTAAATTATCCTTTTTGGCCTATAAATGAAAAAAAAAAGTAGTTCCAACTGTGGTATAAATAATGATTCTAAATCATTGTAAGAAAATATAAACATAAAAACATTTATTCAGATATAATAATATGATAAAATAATCCATCAAGCAGGGACGTAGTTAGGACCTAGCTGGGGGACCCTGAATTTTGCGTAATATTTAATATTTAATGTAAAAAAATAATCATTTGGGGGCCCTGTTTAAGTGGGGGCCCGGGGGATTTTCAAATTCTCCCACCTCCTCCCATCACCATAGTTACGCCCCTGCCATCAAGGCCTAATTTTATCATGACACAATCAAAGACATTATGTTATCAGGAAATAATCCAGGACATACTGTTATCATGAAATGATTCAAAACATAATGATAACCTTTAGACAATCTATGACATAATATTATCCTGAAATACTCTAAGACACAATATAACTTGAAATAATCCTTCAATAAAGGTATCATAAAATAATCCTTTCAAGAGATATTGATATGAACTAATCCTTCTAGACCTAGTGTTATAATGAATTAACTATTCGAGACCTACTGTTATGAAATAATAAACCAGTTAAATAAAAAATAAATACGTTTTTAAAAACCTCATGATTAATTTTGAATCAATCATAACTGTACACAATTACTTGAGGTACTTTCCTTGCCTTGCGACTTTCTGAGACTGCTATCTTGCATGTTAACATTCGCGCTTTGTGGTATATGCATTGTTTAATTGCTGCCTTATCATGTCTCATTATTGCAAGGCGTATCTCTCGTTAGCTTTTTGTTATTTTCCATATAAAACAAAATTAATTAACTATTACAAACTGATACGAATCGATTAATTTTATTTGATTGACATCGACGTGAATAATTGTGCAATGTCTTAACTTGATCTGAGAATGGGAAGTGGGAGAAATAATGTGTAAAAGACTTTGACCAGAAAGTGTAGAGTAAATATAAGATCGGTAAAAAAAAACAACACACTTTTTTTTTCATAAATGGTCATGATATTTAGTTCCAGGCCGCTTCTTGACAATGGTCAGCTGACAAGACAATTCAGCACAGATCGTCAGATCAGCAGCAACACAAGATCCGGGTCTCTTAGCCAATCATCTTTGGCAAATATGCAACTAGCCAGGTAGTTTTACTATGTGGTCAAATTTAAAACTGTATTATTATCTAAATAATAATTGATCTTTTATATTGCTTATTTTTTTAAATCATCATGGGACCGTATAAACCTTAATAATTTAAGAATGTCCACTGGCGTATATAACTTTCTTCAACCATGTTTTCGATATGCATAACGTTTTCATGTGTGCCATTTTGTACAAATTCAAACTCTAGCTAGCTCAAGTTATTTTTTTATTCTTGAATAAATCATATTTATCTTGGTATCTTTATTATCAAAGATACAAAATCAAAGATACAAAATCAAAGATACAAAATCAAAGATACAAAATCAAAGATACAAAATCAAAGATACAAAATCTAACTTTAATTTTTTGTACCGTTTCATTTTTTTTGTTTATATACTTTTCAGGATTGATCCTTCTGGGAGGATAGTTCCACTGTCTGCTGCTGAAAGAGAAGAATTCATTCGAAAAGGCGGGAAACTAGTTGGTCAAGTTCTTAACAGGTCAAACAACTAATTCGAGGATGACTTGCTTAGCTGTGACATCATACACATCAGCTTTTATTAAATCACCCAGTATAGTATTAATCATTACAAATGTTATAAGCTAAGATACAAATAAAAAAAACAGGTCTTTTTTTTTTTTAAATAGAACTTGATGTGATCATCTGATAAAGTCACTTCAATTTATACACTTGATTTTGTAATATCTAAAAAGAACATTCATTTTCCTTTAATTCAATATGAAAAAAATTAATCTATGATTGTAAATAAAAAAAAAGTTATACCATTTTAATTAGAACATGTTAGTGCACTACAATTGGATTAAATTAATAATTCCATCAGAACGTGGAAAATAATTAAGGAGAGAAAGAGTTAAGTAATGTTAATAATCTCGTTTCATCATTCCCTTGACTTCTGTCACAAGGGTGCCGTGATAGTTGGCGTAATCAAAACCCTCCACCGCCTCCGCCCTGTATGGTCAGCAACTGTTCTTAGAGAACAGCAAGAAAGAGGCCCATGCAGTCTTTCACGTTGTCCATCCAGCTTTGTGTGTGTGTGTGTGTGTGTGTGTGTGTGTTTTGGACGACCCTTTCTTTGTGTTCCCTCCACTACATATGTATTAAGAATTTACTTTGATGTGTTAATGTGATTCAAATTCCGCAGACCAAACCAGAACACCGATCGTCGCATTCAGCCACCACAGCAAAGAACGGACCTGCAGCCCAAACCCGCCACTGCCAGAAATATTAGAGTTCCTGTCACGCAAACTTTTATGGGTGAGTACCCATTAGATGATTACAACGTACATAGGTGGCTCTAGAAGGAGGAAAAGCTGTAACATTACGCTAGAAATACTTGGAGTTTATCATTACCTGATCGATGTGTACCCCTACTGAATTTGTGCAAATTTTATTCATCTGACTTTTTTTTTTAGACTTCACGTAAAGCTACTGTTAGGCAACACGATGACCCTTGACCCCTAAGCATTGTTAAAATGGATAGATCTCATTAAAGTCAAAAGATGTAGAAAAGCAAAAGTAAATAAAAAAAAAAGAATGGTTTGGCCTGGGACAAAAAACAAAAGCGAGTCGACGGTGCTGGCCTGACGGTCCAACAGAACACTTTTGGTATTTCAACTTCTTAGAAAAATTTTTCATAATAATGAGCCAATAAAATGCGGCACCCCCCCCCCCCTCCCGAGAATGTAGCATAAATAGACCCAAGTCAATTATGCATAAATAACTTGTAAAAAATTTTATAAAAATTATGCTGCACATAGATTGCAATGATTTTAAGGTACTCAGTCTAGCAGAAAAGAGAAACTGATTTTTTTTTCCTAGCCCAGCTTTTTAAGGTTAGCTTAGACAAGAATTTAAATTTGCAAATTAAGTATCAAATACGGCCATCGCCATGGTGAAAATGTATTAGTAGAAAATGTTCTTGTGCGTTACATTGACAAATGTTCACTGCTTTGACAAAAGTCTTTACTTACAAAGTCTTTACTTCCAAAGTCTTTACTTCCAAAGTCTTTACTTCCAAAGTCTTTACTTCCAAAGTCTTTCCTTACAAAGTCTTTACTTACAAAGTCTTTACTTCCAAAGTCTTTACTTACAAAGTCTTTACTTACAAAGTCTTTACTTCCAAAGTCTTTACTTACAAAGTCTTTACTTACAAAGTCTTTCCTTTCAAAGTCTTTACTTACAAAGTCTTTACTTCCAAAGTCTTTCCTTACAAAGTCTTTCCTTACAAAGTCTTTCCTTACAAAGTCTTTCCTTACAAAGTCTTTCCTTTCAAAGTCTTTACTTCCAAAGTCTTTACTTACAAAGTCTTTACTTACAAAGTCTTTACTTCCAAAGTCTTTACTTACAAAGTCTTTACTTCCAAAGTCTTTACTTACAAAGTCTTTCCTTCCAAAGTCTTTCCTTACAAAGTCTTTCCTTACAAAGTCTTTCCTTACAAAGTCTTTCCTTACAAAGTTTTGTATGTTGGTTCAGAAACGAACACTTACAAGCCCAAACCTACTACAGGAGGACAGGAAGTTGGGCAGTGGGTAGATTTTCAACTCAGAACCTTCGTGACGACAATCCGAAGCGCATACCACCTGACCAGCCAGCCAACTTAAGAGGGCTCTGTGTTCTCTGTTCAGTTCTGAAGTGGGAAACAAAAAACAAAAATAAAAATTTAAAAGACGAGATTTTTTAAAGTATTGAATAAATGTTCTTGTTACTTAAACGTCTGTCCAGGCTTCAACAGACCACAGAGTCCTGGGAGTGACAACTTTTTACCGCCACCTACAGATCCACGCCGAGTTCAAGTTCCATCCATACAGTGAGTATAAGTTTAAACTAATTTTGTTTTTTCCATATCACATTTTGTGCGTGTGTGTGTTCCAGAATGTAATTTATATATTTTTTAATTCCTTGAACTTTGACAGTTTATGTATGTCTTTGGGGGGAAAATCACTAGCTATACAATGAAAGAGTAATGACTGTGTACAGCTCACTGGAAAGACTCCTGGCACTGTTGAAGCGTTACAAGAAATAAATAGTACGAGAAATGATAGACCAGCATCAGATTCACCTAGGAGGAATTCCATTTATACAATTTTTAACAAGCTTATATCAATTTACTCTGTCTGATAAAAAGTGTGTACACGTTATTTCTTTCACGCTCATTCTAAGATCAAATTGAAACTTTGAACAATTATTCATTGGCGTAGACAAGACATAAATCCATATAAAACATTAACCAATTAGTCAAAGGGCGCGGTGGCTGAGCGGTAAAGCGCTTGGCTTCCGAACCGAAGTTTCGGGTTAAAATTATGGCGAAGACTGGGATTTTAAACTTCGGGATATTTGGGCGCCTCTAAGCTCTAATGGGTACCTGACATTAGTGGAAAAGTAAAAGCGGTTGGTCGTTATGCTGGCCACATGACACCCTCGTTAACCTTGGGCCACAGAAACAGATGGTCTTTAAATCATCTTCCCCTATAGATCTCAAGATCTGAAAGGGGAACTTTACTTACTTACTATACCAACAAGGGAGCTTAATCCTTCGGTATTCACAGATATGAGTAAATTAGTAGGGTTAAGTCCCCTTAAATAGTTTTTGATTCTATTTCTCTCACACCCATTCTCCGATTAAGTTGATACTTTAATTATTTATTGTACCTAACAAAACACGAATCAAATAATAAAAATTTACCCATTATTCTATTAATTATTGGTAATTACTTATTTCGTTTGATGTCGAATAAGGGAAATAACTTCTACATTATTGATAGATATAGTTGTAAGGGAAGAGTTCTTCTAAGATAAGTTTTTTTTTTTTTTTTGTATTTTGTTTGTTTTTGTACACAACTGTTTTTGTTCTTTGTTGTCTTACTACTTAGGAGAATCACTTGATTCTATTGTTTGTATTCTGGTTGACCGATGAACCCCTGAAAAATCAAGAAGTGATAGGATTGCTCTATTCATATTTGATCTATTCAATGTCATGACATTCGTCCCGTGGTGCTGCTTTCCCAACGTCTCATTCATTTTCTAGATCAGTGGTTCCCAAACTTTTTCACTAACGGAACACTTCGCACATTCTGAGTATTAAGATTTAAAAACTCCTTTATCCCACTTTCGGTCAGAGTGTTACAAGATCAGCTGTCGTCATCGAGAAGTTCATAGAAGTCTAATTCATAAAGCGCTGGTTGTGAATGTGTATGTGTTTCGTGTGTGAATGATGTTCGAATTTTTCATCTATACTGTTATTGTTACAGTAGTTACGCTGATGTTGTCAATTGTAGTCAAACTGAATTTCCATTTGATTGGATCAATAAAATTATCTTATCTTATCTTATCTTATTAAGAGGAACACTTTGCTTTATTTTTTAGAGACATTAATTCATGTGGTAGCCTACTAGTCAATTATTCCAGTAGTTGTAGAACACCTATTAAGGCCTCGCGGAAGACACTGGGGTTCTGCGGAACACAGTTTGGGAAACACTGTTCTAGATCTTGTGTTGTGTTTTCAATATTTACTTCGATCTTTTTTTCTCAGGAGCCAGTTTGGGAGAGACGGCAGAAGGTTCAATGGCGAAGGGCCAGTTCGAGATATAGGCTCGTCGCTCAGAAGACAAGAGGAAGAAACATGGTGGCGCCAGCAGCAACAAGATTTATTGGCACGTGAGAGACTTCTGCAGGTCAGTTAGCAATACGAAGAATTATTTTTTCAAAGTTATAATGGAAAGACAGACGTCTATGACCAATTGTAGCATTCTTCAAATATTAAGATCAAATTCTTGATAGTCTACTATTGCTACATTATTATACATTATTATTATTATAAACAATGCGAACGGGAAAACAAAGCACCGAATCTTATAGAAAAAGAGTGAGAATAATGAATTCGTTACTTGAAATTGAAATTTCTCACTTTGATGTCACCTGTTGCATACTGGGATTTCCATCACAGAATCTGAAGCATGGTTCAAATCTTTTCTTGAGTTTTAGTTTTGATTCGAAATGCAGCGGTAGGCAAAATTATAATGTGACACTGTATGTGGCTCCTTCTGTCTCGGAAGACATTGGATGCACCCAGATGAGTCACTAGTTTCGGTTTCCTCTTGAGACGGGGGCAGAATCTGGAGTGACTAATCAAGCCGATTCTGGAGCGGCAGATTTTGCCTCAGTTCGTGCATGTGTATGCATCTATTTGAGGGCAAGCTGATAGGGCATCTTTCTTTATCTTTACCTTGACAAAGACTTTTGGCAACCCTGTACTTGCATTAGCAAATTAGAAGATTCTCGTGACGCTATAAGAGTCTTCTAATTTGAGAATGCAAGTAGGCCCTATAAGGTGGCCAAAGTAAATGTAACACGCCTTATATATCTAGTCTCCTCAGTTCGAATTGGAGGAAGTCGGAGATTCTCATCTAACAATATTGTCAAGTCTATAAATTTATTGAATTATCTACGCGTTACTACAGGGGCTGAAGGTTATTGATATCTCATCCGATTCAGAATGGGCTGCCTGCTAAATACAGATGCCAGGCATCCTCTTTATCCTACGGTCTTACTATTTCCATACTGGCTAAAGCCAGCTTTTCAATACACAATTAAAACATATTAAATTTTAAATGTAAATTTATATCTTTGTTTCCAGAAAAAAGAGGAAGAATTAGAAAAAGCATTTATCCGACAAAAAGAACTAGAGCTGCTCAACAGTCTAAGGGACAAAACTCCGTTGAGCGCCAGTGAAATTACTCCAGCTCTTCCCCCTAAAGAGTTACCGTTACTTCGTAAGTTATACATTTTCATTTTCCTTCTCACCTAGAATCCTAGATCAAACTACATAGTTATCTAATAGATAAAAAGATATTTACAGGAAAATCACTCCCTGTTTACCTTATTTGAAAGAATTAAAAAAAAAACACGAGAGGAAAATATTGTATTTATTTCTAGAAGAATAAGCACGTATCCGGAATCAATTAAAATTTAAAACTTCATGCAAATGAGTCAACGAGAGACTCCTATAAGTCAGAAGTACAAATAGACATTCTATTTTTTAATTTTCAAAATTTAAATTTCACAATAAGAAAAGACTTTTAAAGAATAGCATTTCATTTTCTGCAGTTGCTACATTTTTGTTTTAGACAAAGTGTGTATATATTTATATTACATTTACATTAATTAATATATAATGATCAAAATGTAAGTTGTCTAAAGGTCTGTATGTATTTTAAAGGAAACCACTCTGAACAATCTTGTTGAAACTTGGCATGAAAATTTACTAAATCATTGCGGGGGCCTTGGGAAATGCAAGAACCAATAGCAAAGGGGGGGGGGGCTTAAAGGGGCCCCTGCATTTTGGCATTCGACATCAGGACATGAGATAATGTCCTTAATAAATGTATAAGTCTAATGTGGGTAATACATGCAACATGGTCACTTCTGAAATATTTAGTGGGTCTATATATTCTGAAAACATTATCCCTGCCATCGTTTAAACATTTGGTAATCCCTGCCTAACAATACTATTGTTTACAATGAACAAAGAGCGATATCATCCACAGAGCCAACACTAGTGGAGTCTGCAACACCACCGCCGCCAGACACCACAACGTCCTCTACAACTGCTGCTACAACTACTACCACCCCTGCCCCTGTACAAATGACCAGCCCAGTCTACGTGGCCCCAGCAGACGTCGTGACTTTAAACACCGTCCCCGTGCACCCAGTCACCCCAGGTAAGGCCGACCTTTGAGATTGTGTGAAACCTTGCTGCCAACTATTTTGATTTATTGAACTGTCAGGTTGACATCATGTTCTATTACGTCTTTTTTTGTTTGTTTGTTTCATAGTTGGATTGAGGTCAGCGTGAGCTTTGGTAATAGGGGAGATAACTGCTGCTTACACAATGTACTTACACTTCATACCTCATTATGTCACATCGACCCTAAGATTTGACTTTAAAAAATACAATTTACAGCCTTTTAGCATAAAAATAACAACATCTTGAAGATCTATTTTTTTTATATATATATTTTGCAGTTTTATAATAAAAATAATATTTTAATTATACAAATTGAATTAAATCGCAATCGCCACATTCAATATTAAAATGTTGAAGTATCGCTTCTGAGCATCTGGTCATGTGAATGAAGTGGCAACCTGGTAGTGCGGTATGCGCGCTGGACTGCCGTTCAGTAGTCTCGATAGTCCCAGGTTCATACCCTGCCTGCAGTGATCCCCCGTCGTCCTGGGGAGGTTTGGACTAGGAAGTATATTACCTTCAACTCTGAAGGAACATCTTCAACGTGTAAAACATTTGACTAGCAAGTGCCTAGGAACTAAAAACAACAGTGCTGACAAACAAAAGGAACGGGTTAATTTTAACACTTTAATTTATATCTTGGATTTTTTTTCCTTACCAGGTGTACAGCCTGAGTTTCATTTTACACTTATTCAGTAGCTGCTCATACATCTTCTCTACTCTTGTTAACATGCTTGTTTATTATTCAAGTTTAGTCTTAGTTCTCCTTTCAGACCTTACGATCTATAAGGCTGACGATGTAAAGGTCATCTGTTTCTATGGCTCACTGTTAACGAGGGTGTCATGTGACCAACCGCCTTTATTTTTCCCCAACTACTGTCAGGTACCCATTAGAGCTGGGTGGACTCAGGTGCCCTCAAGATCCCGAAATTAAAGCTCCCAATCTTTACCAGGATTCGAACCAGGGACCTCTAGGCTCAGACGCCAAGCTTTACCGCACAGGCACCTCACCTCCTTCTTATTCAATTTTGTTTTAAATCTGTAACTTGCAATATTGTGTTGCTCTTTTAGACAAGAAGTTTAAAGACAAACATAAAGTCCTGCACCATATTTTATTCACATTTTATAACTATAAAATATCACCTGACAAATGTTACAAAATGGCAAAACTACACCATAAACAAAATATTCTTGAGATATACACTTCTATTAATATCAATAATAGCCTACTTCATTTATTTACAATCTACACAATCACATCACGACCGCGTTGTACGACCTTTTTTTTTTCCGGTCTCTTCCAACTTAAGTCCAAGCCTCATTTTTTTTTTTACTTAACATATCATTAACGACCTCTGCCCTCAGTTGCTATATTATATAAACAAGCAAAGTATAATAAATAATAAAGGACAATTCCTCCTTAACGACTTTTGTAAGAGTTATTACTTTGAACTTAATTAATGAATGATAGATTAAAAAAAAAAGGAAACATTAATTTCTGCCCCTCACCATCCCCCCCCCCTTCCCCTGGTTACGGCAATGTATGAAGCTATTCAGAGTATAGAAGATTCTAGTTTGGTGATACAGATACTAGATATATAAAAAGACAGTAGTCTAGACTAGAGAACTGAATCTAGTTAAGGACTTGGTATAGAAGATCCTTATTCGGCCACTATAAGGATTTCTATATAAGACGGTGGGCAATATTTTCCCGACCGCCTATTTGTTTATTTAACTCCTTCGTAAATATAATCGTAAATTCCAGATGATGTGTATTCAACACAGATCTCCAGACCATATTTAAGATGTTTTTATGTGGAAAAAGTATTACGGTCAAACCACAGTTTTCGCTGTGTGGCCACATAGCTAGTAATGTTTTTCAAAAAAGATATACATAAACTGTCAAATGTCTAGAAAAATCGTTAGAGCCGTTATAACGTTTTGTTGATTCCTGAACCCATGATGAGTAGGCAAGCTGATAAGAAATTGTAAGAGTTGATACTTATGTTTAACGTAGTAACTCTGTCCTTACTTTAACAACTTAAAATAATTGCAGTTATGTCCCTTTGATCACTACTTAACATTTATAAGCTACATAAAAAAGTACATACGTATTATTATTTTTTAAAGAATATGTTGGGATGTCTCACTATGATGTCTTACATCGAGTTACTTATTTTTTTAATTTTATTTTGTTTCTTATTCTGAAGTTGCTGTTGTTACAAGCACCATTGAAAGTACTACAGAGAAAGCATTCAAACCCATAGAGGTAAGCTCTAGGACTTAGTATGTTAGACAAAAAGTCTCCAATACAGATTTGACACATAATGGCCACTTGAGCACACGTGAACAGCTTTCGTCACGTGATCATTTTGCAATCAAATAGTGAATTCTAACAGTGTTTAGATTTTATAAAAAAATGCATTTGAAATTACAAAAGAGTGCAGACAGATTACGAGTCAGGTGACATACCTTCGCAGTCAGGTGACATACCTTCGCAGTCAGGTGACATACCTTCGCAGTCAGGTGACATACCGTCGCAGTCAGGTGACATACCGTCGCAGTCAGGTGACATACCTTCGCAGTCAGGTGACATACCTTCGCAGTCAGGTGACATACCTTCGCAGTCAGGTGACATACCTTTGCAGTCAGGTGACATACAGGTACAATCAGTTAACATACCGTCGCAGTCAGGTGATAGATGCCACAGTCAGGTAACATACCTTCGCAAACAGGTGACAGTCAGGTGACATACACACCGCAAGTCACGTAACATCTATCGCAGTCTCTGTCCTATAAAATACAAACTGCCATTCAGGTGACATACCGTCGCAGTCAGGTGATAGAAGTCGCAGTCAAGTAACATACCTTCGCAAACAGGTGACATTTCGTGACAGTCAGGTAACATGCTACCACAGTCAGGTGACATATATAAGCTTAAATTCTTAGTCAGGTGAGATACACACCATCGCAGTAATGTAATTAAAACATCACGTCAGGGAAATCAATTTTTATATCAATAAAACTGTAATAATGAGGCTAATTTATTTATTTCCAAAGAAAAACTAGTCATTGTCGTTTTTATTTCTAGAAAGATAACCTTTTGGGATAAACTTTAAATTTTAATAACTTTGATTAACAGTAAAACCAGCAACATGCATGTAGGCGCATGAAACTTATATTATACAGGACATGTATAAATACAATACATAATAAGACACGAGAATGGATCACATTTTTTGCGTATTACTGAGATAGATACATATACATGTTAAAGAAATCTTTCTTTCTAAGTGATACTTGAGCCTGGTAAGCGTTGATAAAATCAATTAGGAAGTGTTCAAATATCTTAATATGAGCGACTTCACCATGTCTCTGAAAAGAGATTGTTTTATTATTTTTGTTAATACATTTCTGTAAGTTTGAAGATAGTAATCATAGGTTGAGGTTAGATTTATTGTCCAACTTTGAGGCAAAGCACATCGCTATTGTCTAAAGCTTCTTCTTGCTTTCCATCACCTCAGATTTTGGCATCACTTCCTAATGACACAGTCGTTCACGCGGACAACACCGCCAAGCTCAATGTCACTTTTCTCCTAGGAATGTCAAGCATAGTAAGTCTTAGGTCTAATAGAAGAAGGGTTTTGTTACTGTGGGTGGGGTGGTGGCGCTGTGATCGCTTTTACTTTCAGATCACCAACTAAAGTAAAAGTTCCCCTTTCATACCTTGCGATCTATAGGGCAGATGATATAAGGGTCATCTGTTTCTGTTAACGAGGGTGTCTTTTGGCCAGCACAACGACCAACCGCCTTTACTTTTCCCTAAGTAATGTCAGGTACCCATTGGAGCTGAGTGAACTCAGAGCCGCCCAAGGATCCCGAAGTTAAAAATTCCAGTCTTCAGGCGCTTTACCGCTCAGCCGCGGCGCCTGGATATTGCCAACTAAACCTGGGTAAAATTCTGGACCCATAGTCTCTCCTACTAAAGTTATTGTTGTGTTGTCAGATTTATGTTTTCTTTTGTAGATTTTGTTTTGGTTAACATAGTTTTGACTTTTTGTAGATTGGGCTAAGAATGACAACCTAAAATATAAAATGTTCAAACAAGTCTTTCTTAATATATCATAAGGAAATGCATAAATTACCGATTTTATTATGAAACTAAAACCATAAGGGTCTATATTTCATTATCAGGTGTCGACAGAGGCTCCCGTTGCTCAGGATGTCACACAATCTGTCTTCAAAGTTCTCACACCTGACAAGGTCGTTACAGAATACGCCAACGTCAATATCAACACTGTGACACCGAAGGATTTGATCTACAGCACTGACGCTAAAAGTCTGCCCGTGACGGATCTGAAAAACATCACTCCAGGTCCAGGTGAGCTCACATCTTTAACCAATCACTGCCATCCCCCCTCCCCCCACTCTTTTTTTTTATCGAACCGTAAAGTAATACAATGACCAATTAGTCGCTGTCTCCTAAACCTGAATCAAAACAATCTTTTTGGTCGTATTATAGCATCTTGCTTGATGGTCTGCAGTGGGCACGAACACACAACTAGGCAAAATAATCTCTGTCTCTCTTTCTCTCTCTCTCTCTCTCTCTCTCTCAGAATATAATAATAAATCTCTTTCTCTCTCTATATATATATATATATATATTTTTTCTCTTAATGGCTCAAGAGTTTGGACACCAAGTATTGGAAAGATCACTCTTTTATTTCTGCAAGTCGGACGGACTAGAGTTATCCCACGTAATTTTAGAGGCGAAAAAAAAAGAGGGGAAAGGGGCAGAATAAGTACCCGTCACTGAATAGCAGGGCCGGACTTAACCAGTATGACCAAGAAGTCATGGAAAGAGAACAAGTAATATCTGTATTCATTGTGGAAAGAGAACAAGTAATATCTGTATTCACCCGTCACTAAATAGCATGGCCGAACTTAACCATTGTGAATTACACACCAAAATGACAATTTTTTTGTCTATATATTTCAGGATATTTCCAGGACTTTTTCATATATTTTGCAATTTCAGGAGATTTCCAGGAGCTCCTAGGAAATCAGGAGGCCGCGGAAAATCTGTTATAAGTTATGAAATGGTTTAATTTATTAATTTATACACATAATTAGCGAGTGTCCTATGAAAGTGCGAGGCACAATGCGGACGCATAGTTTGCAGTGGCCTAAGGCAGGCCCTGCATAATAGCGGCGTATGCTACGCGCCGGTATATAATATAATTTAAAAAAATTATTTGAAAGTAAACTGATCATTGAAATTTTTTTAAATTTAATATCTGATGTGCAAGCGACTTTGTATTTCTAATTTACCTTGCGCAAGATATTTTTTAAGGGCTTTTATGGCTTCGAAATTTAGGAACAATGATTTTACCATCAAATATTTCACTTGATTTTGCAAACTAAAATTGTAGATTTGTTCGATCCCATGTGAAGTGAGTAGGCCATATAACCCAGCTCTTGGGAACCTTTCTTTTGGAAGATTTATTCAGAATCTTGCTTTAGAACCTTTCATTTGAACCTTTCATTAAAACCTTTATTAAAAACATTTCTTTATAACCCTTTGTTGGAAACTTTCTTTGAAACATTAACTGAAAATATTTGTTTGGGGCATTTCGTGGGAATATTTCTTTGGAACTTTAATTTAAAATCATTCTTTGAGGCATTTCGTTGGAATATTTCTTTGAAACTTTTCCGTTCCATTTTATTTTCCAGCCACGCCCGGCTATGACGCTAAGGTGAACGAGCTCATCCGTCAGATGGCCATTGACATGCTGCTCAGTAGGATCAAGCAGTCACAGATCCAACCCAGTCCTGCAGGGTTCGATTCTCAGCTAGCAGCCGAACTGATCCGATTACTGGGAGGCAACGCCAACCTCACCTTGACGCCAACCTCACAGATCCTCAACCCAATGTCAGCCACAACAACGTCTGCAACGACAAGGGATACTACAGTGGGAGTTGCCCAACCTCCCGTAGTCCCAGAAGCAACAGTGACCCAAGGAGCTTCGGTTATCCAAGAAGCACCCGTTGTTCCAGAACCAAGTCCCTCTAAGATATTGACATCAACAGTGCCCAGTGCTGTATTGCCAGGTAATATTTGTTTCAGGAGTATATCAACAGATCGCTAGCTAAGTCTTATTAATTGGCAAATGTGTTAATAGTACTTTGTCACTAATTTCTCTTGTTACTTGCTACTTTTAATCACACACATGTATACGATCTCTTTAATTATTATTGAGAACAATTTTAGGGTAGAGTTAAAGACAATGTAAAAGCTCAAGGTATGTGTTGTGATCTCCTGACCTGTCTTTGACATGGGCACATCAGTATACACCTTTCGACGATTCAAAGAAACACCAGAAATATATATTTCATAAAAGCAATCAGAATAAGCTGTAACTGTTCATAACTGTTCAACAAAGAAACATATGACCTTAACGTTATCTGTCTGTCCTATGGAACGAAAGGTCTGAAAGTGGAAATGTACTAACTGAAGCAGTTCGTCTTCTAATACAAATTTACACTTATCTTCATTTTTCTAAGCATAGAATAGATGGGAAGTTATCAAAGTATTCGGTAGTTTATAAGCGTGATGTTGTTTTTTTCTTTCTCTCTGCCTTTTTTATAGAATTATTTTGTTTTTCAGAAGTGGCCCCTACATCTGCACCCGTCAGTCGTCCTGCTCTAAACGTAAGTCTAATTATCGACAGATTACGCTTGTTTAAACTCCCTTGATATATTCAAATTAAGTTCAACATTGACTAAATTTAAGCAGTTTTAAATAGGATTGCCCCGTAGATACAAATTACTAGCGAATACCTTTTAGGATTACTTTAGCTGAACACACACAAATTACGCAAAATAATTAAAGGGAGTCAACTTCTACATCAAATTCTTCTTTCAAAAAATATATATCTAAAATTAGTAAGACTTGATATTGAAGCATTGAGACGCGAAGTACTTCGTCATCGGACTCTGGGCAATTCCCCTCAGTCGGGTCCATGCCCATCCTGCCAGCTTTGCCTCTGATTATAGTTATGTCCATATCGAACTTTTTCTTTCCAAGGGGACTGCAATGAATTCTGTTTTCCTCTAGTAAATCTCAACCCTATCAGTATTTAGTAGGTAAACTGTACTGTCTACTTCTCGTTTAGTACCACTAGATAGGTATTTATAATATGCAAAAGATCTAGAGAAACTAGTGAAATGTAGATCAATCGATTGTTGAAAACCTCTTATTGTGAGCGAGCTATTTGTGATTAGTGTCACTAGTTGCCGGCTGTGATTGTTAGTCGGTGTGCGCTTTGGGGAGAGAGCACCGTTCAATCACTGGCATAGCTCTCATTATTGCAAGGTTACTGCCCTTTTGTTTAGTACATTTTCCATATAAAATAAAATTAATTAATTACTACTAATTGGTTGATTAATTAGTTAATTTTTCGATTGAAGTATGTATTGACATAGACAATAAATAACTGTGCAAAGTTTCAACTTGATCTGAGAACGAGAAGTGCGAGAAATAACGTGTAAAGTATTTTGACTAGACAGACAGACAGACATATGAGTGGTTTTATATAAGCTTTGTAATAATCATAGATGTTTACAAAATTACCTACTGTTTTAATATAGATAGATAGATTAACAGATGGAATGTTTTTTTTATATTATCCGCAGAACTTCAGCAAGCAGCTTGCGAGTCTTGCACAGAACGTCATCGAGGCTCTGTTGCAACAAAGTTTCTCTGGCATGAAGACCCATGACGAGCCCTTGGTTCGGGCCGCCAACGTCCTGCTCGGAGAGATTAAGATGCTCACTGGCCCGCAAGCCAGCCAGATCACCAACTCCAGCACCTCGCTAGCAGAGAACGTCTTATCGATAGCCGGTGCCGGAAAAGTGCTCGCGGAACCTGTCGCTGCCGAAACGACCCGCTCACTTCTGCCGGAAACCTCGGCCGCCAACATCAGTGACCAGTCCAATCAGAACCCATTGATGACTGAAGCCTACAACGTGACACTGGGAAGCATGTTCACTGATTACCTCAACGTAACGTACGATGCGACCAACGCCACAGAGCCCAGTACCACTGCCACGCCGGTAACTGAGCCCACGGAAGCGGTACCCACGCCGCCAGCAAACCTTCCACCTGCGTTTGAACCTCTACCTGGCATGGTAGGTGAACCCTTTTTTTCCCTACATTTTATAACAGAAAATATAACATGTTTACATTGAACCGACAAACAAAGTCATTTAGGAATCTTAGAAGTGTAGCACTGCCATAGTCTACGGCCTTCTTTCCGAAAGCTTCTGTTCAACTTTGTATGAAGCTCTTAACAATTTCTAATAAGTTGTTAAGATGTACATATTACTAGTATGCTACTATGTTAATCCGGCTATATGCTCATTTGATGATCTAAATTGTTTTTGTTTTTAAAGATTAAAAAAAAAAACTGTTCTATATATCTGAATTTACGAAAAAAAAAAACACTTTCACTACATGATTCTTTTTCCAAAGCTTTATATTAACTCACTCCGTCTGTCTGGTACACATTTTGAAAACGTTATTTCTTTAACTCCCCATTCTTGGCTCAAGCTGAATCTTTGCACAATTATTGATTGTCCCTAACAAAACACGAATACAAAAAAAAATTAATCAGTTAGGTAATTAATTCGCTGGTGTCAACCCTGAGAAAAAAAATCAGGAGCCGGTGACTCTTAGACATTTTGCAGCACTCAGTGCTACACCCTGACAGAGCCTGCGACGCCGCTGACACCAAACTGTATCAGCAGTTGCTGTTCCTTTGAATACGTATGCTGCATGGAGAGAGGGGGGCGGGGAATGATGTGTGTGCGACATCATTCCGAACACAGCTAATGCCCAGGCATTCATCTCGTCATTCATGAGATGATCCACCGTTGTTTCATGACTAAAGCAGTCCATATGATCATAATAGAATGATATGATTACAGTGGTAGTTATTTAATTGTGTTCGATATGGAAAAATATAAATGCATTTTACAGCATTGAGACATAAAACTGTAAATGTGAAGTTCTTTCTTTTATATAAGCTTTGTTGTTTGTTGTTTTTATTTAAGTATTTTATTTTTATTTCGCTTGTTTTAAGTCAGCGTTACCCAATATTTGTAGCCTCATTTGATTTAGTTCGTTGATGACTTTCTCCTCGCCGCTAGACGTTCCTATTTCGAGGCACAGTCTGTTATTTTCTTTATTCCATCCCAGCATGCTTTGGAGTTATTCTTGTTCCTCGGCATGTTTCCCCCCCCCCTTTTTCCCATAAAATCAGTCATTTTAGTTTCAATTTTTTTTTTATGTAGGCCTATACTCTTGCTTGTCTGAATCATGCTTGCTTCTCTTTTCAATATAAGATGTGAGATCACTTTGGTCATCCAGGGCTTATTATTTCTATAAACTTGTATCGTTTTTGTTGGAGTTGTTAGCTCTCACAATATAAAAGATATGTTTAAGCTATAGTTACAGAACATCGTACCACATATTCTTATATTGATATTTAAAATTATTTATGTTACGCCAAAACCCAAAGTGTGGCCAGTTCGCCAGTCATTTCGCGTAATGGCCGAGGCGTGTAGCCACTATCCGATGTACTTGAAATTAAGTGCTTATTCTACTTTAGCCGTCCAGTTCGCAAAATGTCGGGAAATCTCTGGCCAGTACACTAAATGTTGATGCAAAATGCACGCTTGTGTAATATTCGGCTCAATTGTTTTCACACAAAAAATAGTATCTCCAACTAAAATTTCAAAATACTGATGGATGTAATCTCGAGAACTGGGTGTTTGGCACACCTCGCCTATAATACAACAAAGAGGAAGGGCATTTTCTTGCATTTTTCACTGCAGAAACGCATTCTCCTGACCTACAGCTCATTATTCATTCTATTAGAAAGGACCTTTTGAATAATGTGGAAAAATATTCTAATACATTGCAAATACAACCAATTTGTTCTTTGAAAAGATAAGATACCCAACATATTTAGATTAAGGCTTTGAGGATCGCCGCTGAAAAACAAATTCGATTAATAATATTCAATAAAATTTAAGCATAAATTGTGAGTTATAGTCCTAAATTTATTTAACTAGAAAAATATGAGATAGAGTAAAGGTTGGAAAAAGTCGACTAGGAAAAGATTATCTGGCTTTTGAACTCATCTCAACCGTGACTGTTATATTGAAAAATTTCGTTTGAATTATAACTTTTCCAAAGCAAAGTCTTTCTTAAAATAGTTATGATAAATTCATGTGAAATTACACAAACTCTGTCTGGAAAGGGGAAGGGCGGTAAAATGAAAACGATTAATACTCGCTCCTTTTTATAATTCCTGCTAATGATTGCATTTTGCATTAAAGAATAGGGGTTGGGCGACTCGATATAAGAATTTACTTTATAGCATATATAAATTATATTAGTGACAGATTTTTAAAATTTTGTAATTTCTTACTATAATACAAAAAGAAAAAGTATTGGTTTGTCCGATAAGGGGAAGGTGATTGCATGTATCGCACTTCCACCTGTTTATATTATATAGATATTCGACTAATTTTGTTCACATACTATGATTTCTCCATAAAAGTAGGACCGCTCCCCCACACACAAAGGGTTTAGATGGGAAGGGCGGTAGAGGTATTCGCTCCTCCCCTTCCAATCGGCCAACAGGTGAACGACATAATATAAAGACCGGTTAAAATACCAATAACAAGTTTTAATCATATAGATATTTAATTGATTCTGTTAGTAAGCTGTGATTTCTAGGATTAAATTGGACCGCCCCCCCCCACTCGAAAGTTTATGGTGGGGGGGGGGGGCGGATTGATGCCATCGCCCCCTCCAGACCCTACCAAATCGGCCAAAATACTAGAAGGGGGGGGGCGAAATAATCTAAAAATAGGTTGAAATATAAATAATTAGTATATATTATTAACATAAGTAATAAATTCGTATACAAATTGTGGGAATTCTATACTAAAATTCGTCCGCCCCCCCCCTTCGGAGGGGGGGGGGGCGGCCGAGTGAGGGGGGGGCGGTAGGGGCGATCCGCCAGTGATATATATATATATATATATAAGTGGGGGATAGTTTAAAAACAAAGTTAAATTATCGTCAGAACTTTGAGGGCCGTTAACCTATAAGAATGCTTCTTTTTTAGGAGTTAGGCATTAATGGACAAAATAAAACAAGTTACGAGAATGGCCGCTTAAGCGCGTCTAATGAAGTTTTAGTTGAATAAAATCACTAAATACTTTGATCTAATAGTGATATCAGCCAGAGGCGTAGTGTACACTATTAATATGAGTATGGAAGGTCGCTTCTGATACAGGTCTGCACTATTTTAAGGAAATTTCTCAGTGGCCACTGCGCTGTAGGGATGACTACAGTGAGTTCTGCTTATCTAAAACAATATTAGGCAGTGACTAGAACCAAGGAACACATCTTTACGTTAACATAGATATATTTTTTTGTTGTTGTTAAAAATAGTTTTTACAAGCGATTCAAGGAAAACAACTTTTAGAAGCTAATACATTTTTTTTTATCTCAGGTTGTCTCTCTTCTATTATAATCAAGCTATTTTTAATTATCTTTGTTATTTAAACAATTCATCAAAGCATGAATATTCGGAACACATTTTGATAGCCTTGTGCAATGGACATGGTCTTACCTAGGTACATTGAAAAAAGAAAATTATCCATAGCGCAAACAATTCAAAACCAAGTGTTGATATATATGCATAGTAATTGTATTAATTGCTCACGATAGCGTATTTTATACAATTTTCTCCCTTTCATTCCAATCGCACGAAGACCTCTCTACAAGTTTCTGTAAAAAGTATTGTTTGGCTTATTTCGCACACGCCTTTAGACGTGCTGCATTTGTTATCTAAAGATTACATAGCAATGATTGCGTCTTTAGATTGTTTCCGCCGATAGTGACTTTTGCCGATCACTGAATGGATGCCACATTTTCTTCTCTCCCGATACAGGAGAATGTGTCAAAGTCTCAGTTGGATCGAATCCTTTCTACTTCCGGGATACAGTCGTCTGCTGCATCTGTCAACACCAAGATGGCGTTGGTTCTCTTGCTGTCTAAGTATTACGGGATATCTGCAGACGCAGCTCTGGCCATAATAAACATGATGGCTGTCGTAAAGAAAGATTCTGCTTTGGAAGCCAAAGCTGGTGAACTTGATGCACTTAAGCTTCCTGTAGCCATGCCGGATGCATCTGTTTCTGGTCTAGCATCAACCACTGCGTCTGCAATTAATAGTGCGGTAGATGGTGGTCCTATTGAAACAAGCTCAGGCAATACAGAACAGATTAAACAAACCAATGATGGGACAACCGCGCCAAGCCAATTTCTGAAGCAAGCTGTCAATGAATCGGCTTCGGTTCTGAATACGTCTATCACTCATGATCTAACATTAAGTAAAGCCGTCAATAAATCACCTTCCTTGATATCGCTAAGTGAGGTCACTACTTTAGCATCATCTGTATCATCACCAAATGATGTCACAACTGTCTCGACATCAGCTACCTCCAAGGCTTCATCAACTGAAGCACTGCCTAAGTTTCCTACAACTACTTCAACAGCAGCACCACTCTTCAGTAAAGATCTCATTGTTCTATCAAGTCCTCCTCTCCTGTTAACTGAAAGTTTCTCCATGCCAACGACATCTACAGCTTTGCTAAGCCACGCATCGACCAGAGCGAGCAACTCACTAAACGTGACGCCTTCTACAGGGGTAACGTCTACCACAAGTGCAAACATCCTTCCGTCAAAAGCACCGACAGCTGTAACATCGACGACTGCGTCCTATGACAACACATCATATGACAGCACACCCTATGACAGCACACCCTATGACAGCACATCCTATGATAGCACATCCTATGACAGCACATCCTATGACACCACATCCTCGACAACCGTCAAGGTGGTGAATCCTAGCTTCTCCTTCCTAATGAGCTCACTGTCCAAGCTGGCTTCAGAACTGGCCGCCAGAAAGGCTGCAACCGAAGAGTCGACGACTTCACAGTATACAGACCCAAGTCTGCTAGCTAATGTCACCGAAACCAGTACAACAGTTTAATTTATCTGCACTCGGCAAACGTTCTCCATTGCAAAAAGAAAACAAAACAAAAATTACAGCTTGATCTCCAAACTTTTGGGAAAGATGTTACACTGTCTGAAAGCGTTGGAAAATAAAATGTCTTTTTAATATAAGCATTTAAAAAAATTGCCATTGTAGAATTAAAATGTACAATGAGATAAAAAAAAAATATGAATAAATATGTGTTTAAAATAAATTTTAAATGTTTCTCAGTAATTTCAATGAGCTCTACAATAGAATTTCTCATTTTTCTAACAATAAACTGTGTTATTTTTCTGAATTGGATGTTTAATCTTAAATTTCGTAACACTTGAATGTTTCAATATTCAAGGTCCTTTAAGTGATGGCTACTATTCCATAGTCCACCCTAACTTTTTTTGTTTGTCATTTGTTTAGCCATTGAATCCCCACCAGCCTTCAGCGGCTATCTGTTTGTTTGTTTTTCTTTGTCTTCCTAGGCACCCAACCTCGTTCTAAAAGCCTACGAAGTAATAGCTGGCGTGTTTAACATCACACCAGCAGAGCTGCATGGCATTGTGGCGTCCAGGGTGATGAGGTCCACCACGTCAGCCCCAGTGGTGTCAACAACCACCACCACCGCTGTACCCGCGGAGACACCAGAAACCCCCGAACCCCCAGAGCCAGGGGAGGTTATGCCTTTTGAACTGATGGCTCTGGGTCTCAGCGCCTCTAACTGGAACATCAGGCCGAAATCTGCCATGCAGAAAGAGTTGATGAATTTCTTGGGATACTCTGTCTGATGACAAACTCAAACTATGGAATTATTTTTCTCGTATGTGTTACGTTAGCACACCGGAAGGACCCTTTTTAAATGATTATTATTACTAGAGAAAGGGAATACATTAATTATGTTTAATTTCAACTGTGATTTTAAGTCGGAATAGTATTACCTATTGTGTTGTATCTGATACTTAATAAACATGGAGAACTAACTTGACTTCTTTAATTTTTTTTCACCTTTGTACGACAATTGGATGTTCTCAAACAAAGAGGTTAATAAATAACTAACTTGTTGATATATCTGTGTACAGAAGAAAGGATTTGTTAATTAGCTATGTTTTTTCTTTATTAAAGTTAGACACTTATTTTTGTCCGCTTTTTGGCCCTGCCTAATCATAGCTCTTTGTAGCTTGAACTCAGCCTCTCGTAATTATTTTCCACGTTCAGCATCAGCAGGAATTAATCCTTTTTCCCATTTATTTTTTCACTAGCCTGATAATGTTAAACTTCAATAACGTTTTTCTTTTAATCAGAATATGTTATAATTTGTAAAGATATATGCAAGTTGTTTTTTTTATATAACACCAATTAAAGTTTATGCACCCAAAAATAGAGTTTATTTATTGGGGTCTAATCAACGATGGTATCGTCAATCAGGAGATAAAGAGTTAATTATTACATTTAATCTTATTAGCTTACAAACTCTTCATGTGTTGAAGTCTGGATAGGTGGACACGATCTTGTAAAAACCTTTCTACATTCTTCTCTGCCATTTGTCTATGAAATAATTTCATTCTGATGTTCCTTCTGAAAATATTGAAACCTTTCTTTTTACCTGCCCGGATGGACCCCTTCGGGGGCCGATTTTGAGTTTGTGACTCTACACAAACTGTCTTTGTAACCTTGTTTTTTTTTAGTAATTTGACACTTTCTTTATATCTTTGGGGAAAACAATTACAAGCTTATTGGCAACACAGGTAAAACTCTGGTTTGATTAATTAAAAATAAAAATAAAATTTGAAAAAATAAAAAAAATATTAAAAAAAAGACTTGAGGAGCCATAAAACAATTAATTAGATCTATTTATTTACTATCAATTTGCAAAGAAATTCAAGTTTATTAGTACAGAAGTCTAGCAGTAGACTAGAAACAAGAATAAAACAATTGATTTGTTGTTACTAATACTAAAATAATAATAATACAAATAAAGCAACGTTTTACTGGAGATGTGGGAGGCGCGGTGAAAGCTCTTGGCTTCCAAACCTGGGGTGCTGGGCTCGAATCTCGCTGACTTTGAATTTCTGGATCTTCCGATTCTTGGATCAAGTTGAAAATTTTGCACAATTATTCTAGTCGATAAGAATACATGAATCAATTTAAAAAATATATCAATAAGGGACAGGGATAATTGATTAATTTAAATTTAATTTTATATAAATATATTTATATTTTATATAAAAAGGGAGTTAATTATTGCAGAATTGAGAGATGTGGCAGTGATTTTCAGTTTCATCCCCAACGTAAGGTACCGCATCCATAATAGTTAGGTAGACTCAATGGCTTCCTTAAAAATCAGAATCAGAATTCGAACTCGAGAGCCCTCGGTTTGGAAGCTAAGCTCTACCACTTGACCACCAAACCTCTATAATACATTAGAACTTTACATTTAAAAAAAAATAAAATTAACAATGCATTAGATACAGATTGAAGGTCTTTTTATTGGAAGAGCGCATTCCCATGATGTATTAGATCACCATTTATCACTGACATAGCTGAGAGTTTCATTTTCCAATGCACGGAACTGCTCTCCGTGTGAGATTCGAAGGCGTATTTGGAAGGCGTACCTCAGTTAATAAGTACAATCGTTCATTAACACAGAGGTCACATTGAAATAACTATATGGCGTATGAGAGGAACAGTACTTAGACATAATACAGCCTAGATATATATATATATGTTATATACGTGCGCATTATATTTTCTCTACAATTCGTATCTGTATACAGGAGCTGACAGAAGCCCAGGCCGAGTTTAACGAAATGAGAGAGGGTATGATTGCCTGAAGACCACCAAGTGTTGAGAGAGTGCCTGCTGCAAGATGAAAGGAATGTTTCTGCATTGTATTGTCATACCCATCCTATCATGTACTGTGAACATGTTTGATAATAAATAGCTTTTTAAATTTTAAAATTCGTATTTATTTTTATTTATTTTTTTGCTTTATGTATATAATGTATCACTATTTGTTTGTTTGTAAATTAAAGTTACCCTTTCAGACCTTTGCGATCTTTTAGAGCAGACGATATTAAGGTCATCTGTTTTCTTTGGCCAACGATAAACGAGCAGGGTGTTATGTGGCCAGCACAACGACTAAGAGTCTTTACTTTCCTGAACTAAAGTCAGGTGCCCATTAGAAATGGGTGGACTCAGGGGCGCACCTAAAAGTCCCGAAATTTAAATTCCCATTCTTCACCAGCATTCGAACTCGGGACCCAGGCGCTTAAGTACTCAGCCACTGCGCCACCTCCCCTTTTTGTTTGTTATAAATCTTTGTAAAATTTAGGAAATGTTTAACACATTTGTTTTATTTATAACTATTCCCCCCCCCCCCCCCCGGGAATGAGTTGTGGTAAGTATACGTTGTCCCATTCTTGAATGGGTCGTTAGATCAGCGTACTTCAGTCAAGTTATCCCTACTCTGTGTGGGTGTTATGCATCCAACAGCGTGGAGTTGAGAGATGACCTGGGTCTAGGCACACGTGTCCTAGCTATGATCAAATATCAGACATCCGGAGAAAGCGAAATATGAAAGGACCTGGCTGATATATGATTTCCGCTGGCCCTTGTGTTTTTGATTTGCTCTAACTGGAACAGTTCAAACTAAAAGTTAACTCTGTCATCGGCTCTTGCTTAACACTTTGATTTTCAAGGTCCCGTTGCTGTTTTTTAAGCAATAGAATTAAATAAGAGAGAAAAGAAAACAAAGCGATGTGAAGAAATTGGGTAGCGATGTAATGGAACAAAGAAAATCATTAATAACAAGTTACATTTAAAATAAAGTTTTTTTTTGTGTTTTTATAAAGAAAATTCCTCCTTTAGGAAAATGCTCCTGGACAACTATTTATTTATGTAACTCTTTAATGAACAAGGCTTTACATGCGGGAATAACTGTTCAAGAAAGATGTCGAAGACCAAATTTAATTTTAGAAGAAAATGTTTGAGAAAAAAAATATATATCGGCTAAACCAGAGTTTTCTCAATATGGCCAAAGATGTACATTAACTGTCAAATTTCTAGGAAAAAGTTTTAGAGCCGAATTCGTTAGATTCTTGTCCAGCTTTTTCCCTAATCCCATGAATCTGCAAGCTGAATAGAGGAATTGTAAAAATTTAAAAAATGAGAAAGTTGGAAGATGGAAATAGAAAAACAAGTCAATCCACAGTCTCATTCATAAAGCTACGGCAAATGTGTACAAGTGCTTACTTTTTCTCTAGTGCTATGAGAGCTAGGAACGGGTTGCCTGAATCAGCCATGAAAACCAATGATTTAGCAGAGTTTAAGTCTCTAATCAACGTGTACAACTACATAAATTCGTGTAGTACCTTATTACCTTTTTTAAAAGATCGTCTGTAATTTATATTATAATTAATAAATTTGGTACAGTGGAGAGGCGAACAGCTCAAATGAAGAAACGAAAGCTGCGCTGGTTAGGTCATATTGTAAGACATGACTCACTGTCAGAAGTCATCCTTCAAGGTACAGTAGAAGGAGTGTGAAGAAAAGGTCGTCCAAAGAAAAGTTGGCTGGACAACGTAAAAGAACGGACCGGCCTCTCTCTTGATATCCTGCTAAGAACAACTGCTGACAGGGAAAAGTGGAGGGATTTGGTATCACGAACTGTCACAGCACCCTTCAGATGAAAATCAAGGGACTAATGAGATCAGTGGATTGTGGCCAACTAAATTAGAAATTTGATTCTACGGTGATGAAAACAAAACATTCTATAGTTTATAAAAAAAAAACGCTTATCAATACTTCCGTATTATGTATCCCGGATTTACCAAAAAGCTTTTTACAGACATACCAATCTCCAATAAAACATTGCGCTACAACTCTATGAAATCGAAAAACACCTTTTAGCATCGGTGCTGAGTCTGGTGTTCCCACCTAGGCCATGAAGAAGATCTAGTTTCCACCAACAAATAGGTAAATAATAATACGTCTTTTAAAAACAGATTTAGTAAACATGGGATATGAATATTAGCAATTCGTTTCTGTCCTGCATCCACAAAGTACTTTAATCAAATGTGTAAGATCACTGGCTAGAGATCAATAACCCAATGAGCCGTCTATTTCTCATTATGTGGTTCTAATCTTACTTTGTTTTAATTACACTTACAGACTTTCCTTTAAAAAAAAAACACAATGATTATGTCATATGCGTATCAATGTATTAATCTAGCTCTACATATTAATTAATTACTCTGCTAAGTCTTTGATTTTGCTGACTGATTCGGGCAACCCATTCCATGCTCTAATGGCAATAGGGAAGAAGGAGCGCTTGTACATATTTGACCTAGCATATGGAGCAAGAAAAGCCTTATCTTTATGTCTGCCACCTGCTTTCCTAAATACCAGTGAGGGCAAAATGATTCCTGATTGGATCGTAAAGTGCTTCCGGGTGCCTGTCTTTTACGTCGTTCCAGTGGCGTAGCTACCAATGTGCGGGTGGTGCGGGCCGCACAGGGCACTAAGTGGAGAGGGGCACCAAAATTCCTCCAGTGTGTATTAATTTCCTATTTCCCTGAGCGTTTCAGTAAAAACGACTAATTGTATGGATATGAACAAACATAAACTACTGTATTTTAAACATGAACTAACGATTTATAAACTAGTCATGTCGTTATTTTGTTTCATCTCCTTGACTATTTCTTCAATACAATGTAAGCTATAGAACAGTTTGAATCTAATTTACTAGATTTATTTCGGACACACGGTACATGTTGTTACTACACTGATCAATGCTCTGTAATATAAAGAAGAAGAAGATAGGCCAACCTTTTTTTACTTCATTGTTTGGTCCATTGGTTCAATCTAGATATTGAGTTTACAAATATATTTCTAAACTCTAGCTCTAAACAATTGTCTTAGTTTATTCATTTCTTTATGATTCTTTATAGTTTAATTTTAGAAATAATTCTATTCTAATGTCAATATTTTTAAATAAGCTAACCTTTGTTTTCTACGAGTTTTTTTTTAACTAACTAGTTAATTGTAATACTGTAACGTAAACAAAATGATGAACAGTGCTCAACACTGACTAGTCTGGCTGGCGCCTCAAAACCCTTTTAAGCTCAGACGGAGAAATCGGCATCTCTGGTTCTGTCCGGTCTGGGTAGACTATAAGGGCCCCATACCTAGATCTATCGGGGTCCCTCATTATCGACCCATCGGTGTAACAGAAAATGGCATCTGATGGGTAGGACTTCAGTGTAGCTGATGCCAAGTTTTGGAGTATGGCAGGTGTTAATCGCCTCTTGGTGGCTCCCTCTTGCCCTATAAGGGACATGCTTATTTGTGGGACCGGCATTCTCCTCCACGGAGGGCAAGTACTAATTCTTCTTATTGGGATTCTGTCAGTGGAGATTCCAGCTGATTTTGACAAATTGGCCGCAATGTGGATGAACGATCGCATTTTTATGCGGTTCCTCTCTTTCCACTGTCGCACTAATATTGAGGTGGGTAGCCTAGAGTCGCCCCTTTTATAGCACTCATAAGCTGTAAGTACCACCCTCTCCCTCCTTAAATGTAAAGGGGCCACGTTTGTTAAGATTTCAGCAGCGTTTGTTGGGCTTGTCCGAAAGGTGCCACAAATGAACCTTAGTGCCTGTGATTGTACTCGGTCAAGTGATTCGAGGGCAGTTTTACTAGCATATACTTGAACTGTATAGCTGTACTCAATTTGTGATCTGACTGCCCCTAAGTAAAATGTGCGTAGCAGGTAAGCTTTGGCACCCCACTTTTGTGCTGGCAAGCTTTCTTAGTAACGCTAACTTCTCCGAGGCTTTTCTTTCAACTTCCTGGACGTGCTGGAGCATTGACAGTTTTCTATCCAGGGTTACCCCTAGTTATTTTGGCGTATTTTCACTTTGGAGTCGCAGCCCACCGAGTTGAAGCTCGAATGGAGCCTTAAGAATGTCGATCCCTAGGGTTAACAGGGACCAGGTCGTTTTGGCAACGTTTATCTGAATCTGTCATTTGTCGCAATACGAGGAGATGGTTTGGAGGTCTGCTTGTAATGCCGCCTGTATTTGGTTGACTTTCTTGCCGGTTGACCAGAGGACAATGTCATCCGCATAAAGCAGTTTCTTTGACCGCAGTGAGCTGCGTTTCTTAAATTTCTTAAGTCTAAAGAAGCATCGAGACAATTTCAAGTCACATGATTGCCAGAGTCCACCGACTATAGGCCAGCTGTTATTGGGTATGAATTAACTGAACAATGAAAAGCAACAAAGCAAGATGAGACGGTTATCACTGAATCCAGAAAAAAATGATGAGGCCGACATCCTGAAAAGAAGAAAATACTTCAATACCACAGGTTCTAGAGACTAAAGGACAGCACACAAGCATATCTTTAGTATACTCCTCAAAAATTCATACTGAAGAAGCTGGACCATCAGACAGTGTAAACAATACAGAAAGCAGGATAATAAACTCTAGACTGAACGACATTGGAGATTGGCCAGATGTGATCACAGATAATATTCGCATACACCTTCTCACTCAAGGATCTGAAACAGTTCAGCGTATGGACAGTCAATTCAGAGAGACGTATAGACATCAAGAATCAGCAAAAGGAAAGGCTAGAAAGCTTTCAAAGGCTGTTTTTTTTCCGGCTAATGTCAAACGGCGAGAAAGTTCTTAGAAAGTGGATGTGTTATTCGCCAAAAAAAAAAAAAGAATCCTTATATTGCTTCCCCTGCATACTCTTCTCAATAAGATCAAGTACCAAATCTTCATTTAAATCCAAAGATGGATTCAATGAGTGGTGGAGGTTATCGCCGAAAATAGAAAAACATGAGACCAGCAGAGCTCACATTCAGTCATCGCTATCTTGGAGGGAACTTGAAGTTCGCCTGAGAGTAGGGAACAATATTGACAACAAAGCCCAAGATTTGATTATACAAGAGACGAAAACCTGGAGAGTTAGTAAAATTACTATCAAAGTACGATCCACTCTTGAGGGAGCATGTGCTTCGAACTAAGCTTTGTTCCAGACCGAATACATACATGTCTCCACAAATACAAGATGAATTTATTACAATATTGGGGGATCACGTTAAAAAACAAATCATACAGCAAGTAAAACAAGCCAAATATTTCTCTATTATTTTTGACAGTACACATGACATCTCAAAGCTGGATAAAATTTCCCAAATTTTACGGTATGTTGTCATGGATAATGACGGGGTGCAGGTTCGTGAGTCTTTTGGTGACTTCATCGACACAAAGGACAAGCATGCTGCGGAATCACTGAGATGATTCTAGAGAAATTGCGTTCGGATGGCTTAGACATAATGGACTGCACGGGTCAAGGCTATGATAATGCTGCGGTCATGAAAGGCCATTAAGGTCATGAAAGAATTAACAATATTTGATTAGTGAATACATATTATTTTGAACTAAAAAGTAAGGTTTTGGAACGTTATTAATTAGTTAGTAGTTGTTGATGTTTTTTTTTTTGGGGGGGGGGGCATCAAGATGAGGTACCGCACCAGGCATCATATACTCTAGCTACGCCACTGCGTCGTTCCCCTTTAACCCTTAAAGTGCTGAGCTGTTTTTCAGTGGGGTGCAAACAAAATCGAATTACAATTCTGATGTTTAAAGGCTAAACTACCATACGCGTTTTAGGGGTTAAGCTCGCTTTTTGGCATGCGTCATCCCCCCCCCCCCCCAACCATTTCGGTGTTGGTGTCCTACCCAGCCCAGCTGTCGAATGGTAAGTTGTGCTTCAATACTGTCCACACTATCCTCTAGAAGTACATGGTTAATTTTTTAGGAAGCCTGGCCAGCGTATTTCCAAATGGAGAGGATGCACCCTTGATGGGAGTCTTATTGTAAAATTTCAGTGTAATTAAACATTTAAATAGGTATGCCTAAGTGCAATCAAGTTTCACATCGTTACATTCGGGACATTCGTTAGGGCTTGAAGTAGGACTATATTTTGTTGCGCAGTCACATGTTTCACTATTGTAACGATAAAAATCAAATAACAATAATAATAAAAGTCGCTACATTACTAAACAGAAACAAGTCTCTTCAGTCTGGAATTTTCACACTAAAAAGCTAATCCCAGTAATGTCCTCTGTTTACGGTTTGATTTTAAAGATATCGTTTAAGCAATAACAAAAAACAGAGAAAACAAACATATAAATCCCTTTTTAAAAACCAAAGCTTATCTAAGGAAAAAAAAACCCCGCATTTACTACATCTCTCATTAATGTAGAAGTTATTTCCCTTATTTGATATCAAACAAAATAATTAATTACCAATAATAAACTGACTAATTGGTTAATGCTGTAATTGATTCGTGTTTAGTCAGGTACAATAAATAAGTGTTTAATGTTTCAACTTGATCCGAGCATGGGTGTGGGAGAAATAACGTGTTCAATTATTCATGGGGTTGAAACCTTAAATATTTATAGTTTCTCCTCTTTTCCCTATTGTAGTGTTCATTTACAACTCTTGTTTTTTTAAATAGATCTATTTAGTTTCGTCAAAGCAGTAGCCTGGCCTGCGACACACAACCATGCCGACGTCCTTTCAGCGCATGCAGGAGCAGACTCAGAAGCTAATCAAAAGCTTGGTTGACATGTCAGGTAAGACTCAGAAAATAATCAAAAGCTTGGTTGACATGTCAGGTAAGACTCGGAACTTAAAAGCTTGGTTGACATGTCAGGTAAGACTCGGAACTTAAAAGCTTGGTTGACATGTCAGGTAAGACTCAGAAAATAATCAAAAGCTTGGTTGACATGTCAGGTAAGACTCGGAACTTAAAAGCTTGGTTGACATGTCAGTTAAGACTCGGAACTTAAAAGCTTGGTTGACATGTCAGGTAAGACTCGGAACTTACAAGCTTGGTTGACATGTCAGGTAAGACTCAGAAGCTAATCAAAAGCTTGGTTGACATGTCAGGTAAGACTCGTAACTTAAAAGCTTGATTGACATGTTAGGTAAGACTCGGAACTTAAAAGCTTGGTTGACATTTCAGGTACTTGGTTGACATGTCTGGTAATTTGTGAAACGTTATAGGACATTGAAACCCGTTGAAATTGGAATTTTTATCTTTGGGAATGTTAGGTCGTCCGACCAAACTTCAAAAATAAAAAAATTTGGTAAAACTATTTCTAATCGCACAGATTTATTGTTGTTAGTCTAGATCTATTACAGATTTAATTATATAACTGATCCAAACTAATTGACACAATTACACTTTGTATTAGCTTTGATTTTTTTTTAAAGTTTTGTTATGTTTTTCTTTTTTTTTTCTTGTTCCACTTTGGCACATCTCCAGGTCTAGACGAAAATCTTGTGAGCAATCTAATTGTGTACGCCAAGCAGCTTCCCAAGTCAGATGCACCGAACGAAATTGATGAGTTGGTTTTCGTCTCACAGATGTTGAAACAATTCAACTTCACCTCGCCGTCCATGGTGTCACTGATGTTTGGGGGTAAGTAATGCTCCAGCCCAGGCAAATCAAGAGATAACGCTGTATTCTGCAAGCCTCGGATTCCGGGTTTTCTGGAATTTACAAGTTTAGGAATTTAACAATTCAATGAGCATTTTGTTTTGGTCCATTGACTTTGTTAAAGTTTTTTTTTTTTTAAGTGTACTAGAAATGTATACACTGGTGTTCTTTTAGAAGTAATCATGAAAATCCTAGACATTCAACGAATTATTAAAACACAGTCAATGCAATGATCATGTAATTATAATTTAGAAAATAACAAGTTGAAAAGATCTGTCCACTCCATCAATACGCCCAACCAAACAAAACAAAAAATCCATGCGTTAATACACTCATGCATTGTTCCATCCATTCTTCTATCTATTTTACTAAAGATATGGAAGGTTAGCCCAACCGTCACACCTTTTCCCAGCGGGGTTCTCACACACACACACACATAACACACAAACATATATATATATATATAAAGGCAATGTCTTCGATTCGGAAGATTAAGGATGCGTGCAGTGTTTCACATGACTACATGACTATGCAGACCCTGCATATTTTCCTGCACCTTGTGCAGACAAAGCCGTTGTCCGCATGCGGTCTATTTAAGTTTTCTTTCCGTCTTCAATAGTGCCTTTTTTAGAGTCTCAAATATTTGTCCCGCGGATTGTGAGAGCTCGCCAACTGTCTCTTTCAGAGGCCATTTGCTGCCAGCTACTTTCCTCTATGCCAGTGAAGGCAATATGGCGCCTGAGTTGATCCATATAGCGCTTACGGGAGCAGGGCATCTCTGTTATGCCGTCCACCTTTAATTTTGCAAAAGAAAATCGCCTTTGGCATGTGGTCGTGTTCCATAATTGTCTAAAGTGGCACTAATTTATAGTTCGTTAATAAAATTAAAGTAAAAAGTTTGAAATTAAAAAAAAATTTCATACAGATTAAAGAGCTAACAGTCATTTTGGGCTTTCTCTACAACTTATGTCTAATAAATCCTTTTTGTTCTCAGCCATCAGAAGCTCAAAAAGTTCCTTCGCCACCATCGAAGAATTTTGTAAACTTCTCATTGTGTTTATGTGCAGCAATCTGGACCTGAAAATCCAGTTTGTCTTTAAAGTCTACGACCTGAATGGTGATGGGGAGTTGTCCTTTTCAGAGCTCTATCATTTCCTGAGGGTAAGCTACAGATCAAAACTGAACTGACTTCTTAGCATGGAAGTACTTCAGCTAGGCGAAAGTTTGAACCGTTGAAAATTCTAAGCATATTTAATATTAAGCCCTGTGTAACTACTAAATAATACTTTCAGCCGTATTGCATTGCTTAATATTGCTTTTAATTCTGTGTAATTACAATTACTTTCAGCATTGTGTTATTATACTATTTTACTTTCACCCCTATGTGATTATCAAATATTACTTTCAGATCTGTATGATTACCAAAATATTACTTTAATCCCTGTATGATTAATAATATTACTTTAAGACCTGTGTCATTTCCAAATATTACTTTCAGCATTGTGTTAATCTCAAATATTACTTTCAGCGCTGCATGATTGCCAAGTATTACTTTCAGCTTGGTGTAAATTATCGAATATTACTTTCAGCCCTGTGGGATTGCCAAATATTAGTTTCAGCCCTGTATGATTGCCAAGTATTACTTTTAGCCCTGTGTAATTATCGAATATTACTTTCAGCCCTGCGTGATTATGAATGACTCCGAGGACGTCGATACGGAAGAGGCTGTGAGAGAACTGGTTGAAATTGTTCTCAAAGTCACTGACATAGATGAGAATGGTGCTATTGATTTGAACGAGTTCAGGTTAGTGTGGGATTTTTTAAATTATTTTTTTTATTGCCACCTGGGAGCTAATTTCGAATGTACTTAGGTTATTAAATAACAGGAGAAAACTCAGCTCAGCAAAGCATAAACAAATGGGCTTTTTAAGAAAAATCCAGGATTTCTACTCAGAAAAACAAGAACCAGTGGACTTTTTAGAGTGTCCTTCTTTAGATCTCTTTTTGTTTTGGTGGCTGTATTCAATATTTAAACTATGCCTTGCCATATTGTTAAATTAATCTTACATAAAACGTAATAAAGAATTCGGAATAACTTAAGGAGCAAAGTTCCTTTCAGAGAAATAAACATAATGCCCAGTTACAGAAAACGTGTCAAATAAGTATCAAACCAATTTTACTACTAAGACCTACGTAAGATAGATAAGCGCCGTCGCCTGAAATGATTTAAACTCCGTCCTTGGCAAATGACCGAAACCTCTCAACTATGTCGTGGCTTCCAAATGGGTGTGCTGGCCCTGGGGCATTAAAGACCGGGTTTTTAGCTGGCCTAAGATCTATCTTCCAATAGGGTCAATACATAAGGTCGTAGTGCCTAAATTCCAAGTTTATGTGTAAAACAGATGAGGCATTTTGTGTGAAGCAGCTTTCCATGTATAGGGTTATTGTAACAGCATTTAGCATAGATAAATAGGACCAAAGTCATCTCTTTAATTAAAACATTTCACTCCTGGCTTTGGCGAGAGAATGCCTATTAGCTGTGTTTTTTTTTTTGTCATTATCATGAAAATAGTAATAATAATAAGGGACTACAGCGATTTTTTTTTCTCTTTCTAACGAAGTTTGAACCTGGAAGTGCCACAGAATTAATATTAGTTAGTTTTTCACATGATAAAGATAAGAAGAAGAAGAAAATATGGGAACCTTGCGTAAAGCGTTAATGGAAGTTATCTAAAATAACAATATACCCCATTGTCATATCAACCGAAGGGATAATAACACTGACTTACAAATACCATCAAGGCCTTTAACATTCTTAGGAACATTCTCGTTGCCTGTCAGAGGGCTGCAGACCAGCCACATCACAAAAAAATTCCTAAGTGGACACTGATAAAGAGATTTTTTTTCTCTTTAACGAAACTCGACCCTGGCAGCGCCAGAGAATAAACACTGGTTCGTTTCTAACATTATAATAATAATTTAAATGTCTTTGAATTTGAGATTAGGGCATTTCACGTGGCTCTGCAGATCCTTGACTTGCAGTGTACAAAATGTCACGAGTCCACGAGAACTGAAACAAGAAAAGTGGCCAGCGTGAAAGAGCGCCGAGCCAACAAAAAGCTGAGAGAAGAAGCAGGCCTATATGTAACAGACCAAACCTACCCATGCCACGTCTGCGGCCGGCTTTTTAAAGCGCGGATTGGACTTTACAGAGTTCATAGAATAAAGAGAATTGTGCTCATCTTCGATCACGAAGGAGGCGCTATGCATACAAAATGTTTAGAAATATTCTTTGAGCTCCAATTCCTTTGAGGACATAGAATGCTTCGGATAAATGATTTGCTTTGCTTTTTTTTTTTCCACACGATTATTTGTCTTTATTTGGGCTGGGGGGGGGGGCATAAATGGAGTCTTTGATGTATCCGGTGTACAAAGTACTGATAATCTAAGTATTTTGAAAAGCAAATAATTTTTGTCGGCACTTCTGAGAACTATAGGTCTTACCATTACTTACCAGTACTTTCCAGTAGATGTGTATTAAGGATTTGAGAGAAGTTGTAATGGCTAAAAGATGATCTTCCAAGACGTGAAAGTCCACAGAGTACGGAGCACTGAGGAGATCAAATTTCTAATCTCTTTCGTTTGAAGAACAAAGCACTATTTGTTATTTAGTTGGCAACAGTGGTCTTCCATAAATGCGTCCATGACGTTTTCTATTCCTTTCAAAATCTATTTCAATCTTTCTCTTTCGGTTTCTTTCGTTTTCTCTTAGCGTCCCATTACATCGCCACCACACTTCCCAATATCGCGTTATCTTCTGTCATTCTCTCTTACGCTGCTTTATTGTTTAACTATGTAAAGCGGATTCTAGAAATGATAAAGAGAAACTCATTTTACCTGTGATAAACTTTTAATTTAAAAATCCCAGATGAAAGTAATATTGCTTAATGTTTATTATATAAGCTGTGACGTTGCTTCCACAGAAGGCTGGTGAAATCTAACGTCCTGTATCTGCAGCTACTGGGGCCTTGTCTGCCAACCGAAAGTTATCTGCAACAGTAGGTATCTTACAACTTGATTCGCTGTCATGATTTTTATTTTATCAAATTTAATATTATTTTCTTACTTAGGGCTTAGAGCCTTAGACCCTCCAGCGCATAGGTACTTGAGGTTAGCTCTCACCGCACATCCGTCACAGGCGATTTCCTCAGCCCCTTTCAAGCTAAAGCTTGTGGATTTCAGGTCTTCTAAGCGGTGCGATAACATATTAATCATAGACGGTCCTGATTACCCAGTCCTCTTCTCGACCTCGATGTTATGACCTTCATATTCTTGAAATATATTTTTTTCTAGCTCACTTTTTGTTTTTAATATTACAAATTCAAGTCTACAATGTTTAACTAAGTCTACAATGTTTAACTAAGTCTGCAATGTTTAACTAAGTCTGCAATGTTTAACTAAGTCTGCAATGTTCTAGTCCAAGACCACAATGTTAAAAATGAAAGTCTACAATGTTATAGATCCAGTGTTACAAATCTAAGTCTACAATGTTATAGATCCAGTGTTATAAATCTAAGTCTACAATGTTATAGATCCAGTGTTATAAATCTAAGTCTACAATGTTATAGATCCAGTGTTATAAATCTAAGTCTACAATGTTATAGATCCAGTGTTATAAATCTAAGTCTACAATGTTACAAAACCAAGTCTTCAATGTTACAAATCCAAGTCTACAATGTTACAAATCCAAGCCTACAATGTTACAAGTCCATGTCTACAATGTTATAAGTTCATGTCTAAAATGTTACAAATCCATGTCTGCGATGTTACAAGTCCATGTCTAGCTTACTATTTTTACAATTCCAAGTCTACAATGTGACAAGTCCATGTCTGCGATGTTACAAGTTCATGTCTGCGATGTTACAAGTTCATGTCTGCAATGCTTTTTTTACGAATAAATAAAATAAAAAGTGTACAACACTAAGACCGATAGAAAATGTTTTTACGAGACCATCAGGCTACTCTTTCAAGCTACAGCATTCCTGGCCAGCGAGACTCCCGTTCTCATTCTCAACATGACAAAACAGAAACTCTCGTTGTGGCAAATAAAGTAGGATCCGAGTTTATCGCACTGGCGGGTGGGGTGGGGGGTAAGAATAGTCCTAACAACCGACCTGCAACGTCACAACCTGTGGTCACTTTAGACCAATAGTTCATTGCCACGTCGTACTGACGTTGCTTATTCTTTTTGCGCTTTTACTTCTAGATCGCTATAGTTTGTTTTCTGTATATTGTGCAATGAACAAGAAACAACCAAAATGATTTAGGAACTTAATTATGAAGTGTTATTTTTCAAATCGGAGATTTTTCATACCAATAGGAGAATCCATAAAAGGCAAGAAAATGAAAAGAAGAAGATTAGGACCAATTTTGAAATAAAGTCAAAGGCAACAATAAAAAAGACAATTGCTAATAAAACCAATACTCAACTAAATAATAGGAATTCCAGCTGAATTATATCCTACAATCGACTTTGTGATACAAGTGGAAGGACTAGGAAGTGCTAAAATATGCACAGAAATGTAAAAATATCTAGGCCTATATGCTTTTTTAAATACCAAGGTCAATGTTTCTCAAACTGTGTTTCGCGGAACATTAGTGTTCCGCAAGGCCTGAATAGGTGTTCCACGAACTACTGGAATAATTAACTTGTAGGCCACCACGAGGATTAATTTCTCTGAATAATAAGCAAAGCGTTAAACTAAATGTTCCGTTAAGGAAAAAGTTTGGGAAACACTGACCTAGATTCTCAACACTTTCAGTGTTCCGTACACCGGTTACACTCAAAATATACCTATTTATAGAATTGCCTTCGTTGTGAAACTCCCAATTATAGTAATGTGTTTTCTGCTTTTGTGCATTTCTTTCTTGCGCGTAACCTGTTATGGTAATAAAGAAACTCAGCGTCAACAGACAATATTTCCATTTATCAGGATCAGCAAATGAACGCTTATTTCTCTTTTCCATTTCTGACAGTTTCCAGCATGTATTGTCAACTCACAACGAGTCAGAAATTCGCCAAATATTCGGCCACGAGCGTCAGTTCGCCATGGAGAAAGACACAAAACTAAAGTACTATCCCATCAGGCTGGAGCTACCTTAACGTGCAGGGATGGAATCACGCCTCTGTACAGCTTTATGAAGTATTCTCCATCAATCTTCTGTAAAAAAAAAAAAAAGTCCATCAATGTAGCAATGATTCAAACCTAAATCTGTAGCTACCAAGTCTAAGTGTAGTTCATCTCATATTAACATCATTAGAAAAGAAGAGCCTGTCTCGTGTTTGCGACTGTTGTGAAGTAAAAGATTTGAAAATAAAACAAAGCAAAAAAAAAAAATGTTCGTTTGTTGACTAAGCTCTTACTTTGCTTGTCACTGTCTTAAACATAATAACATTATATTATTATATTTTAAGCATTATAAGAGTAAGGCTTACTAATAGGAAAACAAAACTTAATAAACACAAAAAGACACAAAGAAATTGGGGTACCAACGCCTGCCAAAGGGGGAAATAAATTTTTAGCGAGCTTAAAGGAGGACGGCGAAACAGTCTTCAGGACAAGCAAATACCTTCCTTCAGGGAACAGTACCAGGAAGAGCGATGAGAAGACAGCATCAAAGAATGGACAGGCATGCCAGTGAATCAAATTTTATTAAAGGCAAAGAACAGAGAAGAATGGAGGAAGGCGTTTGACAGATCTTGTGTGGTGCCCCAACGGTCCAACAGCCCAAGGGATAGGTGAAGGTGAAAAATGTGAATCTAGCCTAAAAGATGTTATTCAATGATTATCTAATTGATCTAATTGTTTTGTAAAGGGCCGACCTCTCATTCAATGCCTCAACAGATATTACTTTTCCTTTAAAAAAAAAACACAAAAAGAAAACAAACAAAAAACTTTTCTCTTTAGTTTAGTATGTCAGTTATGTGTTTATAGAGTGCAGATCACATGGGCCCTAAATAATATGAAACACAACATATTAATTAATGTTTAAAATTAAGTTCCACTTATATGAATACCAAATAGATTTTTTCTCTTTAAAAAAAAAAAGTAAACATTATTTTATTTATATCTCCCTAACTAAATAGTCCCCAGTGTTTGTTACTATTAATTGTGAATAGTTGTAAAAATGTATTTTTATTTTATTTTAAAAATTTAAATTTTCGATTTCAGAAAAGAAAAAAAGTAGCCGTTGCAGAACTTCGAAAGTACTAAAATATCATAATTTTCAATATCTTTTCTAGTTTACGAGATCTAAACGGGACGGACGGGCGGATGGACGGACATACAGACCCAAAAAAACGAATAGCGGCTACTCCCCTTTTGGGGGAACTCAAAGCTTAAGCTTTCTCGGAATTCTCAAGCCAACATTGTAATCACTCTGCTAGTGCAGAGCTTATGAACATGGACGATTGTATAGTTATCTATTGTTTCAATGATCTCGACCTATTTTTCAGGTTTGTGTTCACTAAGACTCAGATGACGACCTATAATTAAAGGGAACGGACTAATTCAGCTTATATCACCACATCAGTCACTTACAATTTCTTTACCATGTTCGAGATACCAAACAAAATAATTTATTACCACTAGTTAATTAACCAATTTTTTTTTTATATTGATTCTTGTGTTATGCAAAATTTCAGCTCAATCAGAGATTGGGTATGGGAGAAATAACGTGTACAAACTTTTTACCAGACAGTCATACAGACAGAGTGAGTTGAAATAAGCTTTGTAATAAACAGCAAAGTTCACAATCAATTTAATACTTAGTGTACCACAATAACATTGGGCACAGGTTTCGCTATTCCCTCTCTAAAAAAAAGTCATGTACGAGGTCACCACCAATCTGAAGTCCTATGCGGCTGCCTAGTTTACCTATGCCTAAGGCTGGCCCTGCATAAACATATATTGTTGAAATTTTTACAATATATCATGTATTTATAAGGTGATTGGGTTTGAGACCGCTGGTACTTAAAGCATAGCGAAATTCACTACAAGTAACTATATGGGATCGACAATGAATAATAATGAAAATACATCTGAATAATTTTATATCGATCTATATTATGGGTACCAAAGTGTATAAAAAAAGTAAATTAAACTTTTGTGAAAAATTTTTAAACACTTTACACATACGTTACATCCACATTTCACACAGAATGTCCTAGTACGACCTTTCCATCCATCCAGTTGACATTGGTTGCTTTTTTCCCCCTTTTTATTCAGAATGTGATATTTTTTCCCCCATCGAATTTGATAGTTGGCAATACTTTGAATCTTGAACTGCAGCTGGGGTAAAGACGGACGACCCCGGACGATGCTCATGCCTTTACCTAGACATAGATATGTTCTTGCGAGCTCTCTCCTTATGTATCTGTCACCATGGATCATTTTAAAACTACTACCATGTCTGTCATCCTTGTGAATAAACACAAGTACCGATGGTGATCACGTGGACAAACAAAAACATTATTAGTTTAATGCAACATGCACTTCACGTAAACAAATAAAATTTAAAAAAAAAAACGAACAAAGAGAACAAACCTTTGTGAATAATGTAATCTGTAAGTTTACCAAAGATAAACAAAGGCATTTCTTTTTAAATCGATCTCAAACTAGTTTGCAGATAATAATAATAATAATAAGGCTTGTCTGCGAGTCCGAAGATTAATGAGGAATGCGGTTTTTCCCGTGGCTACACAGCCTCAGCTGTGACATACATATTTTGCCACTTGTAGTGCAGGCATAACCATTGTCCACGGTGGTCGATTTAGATTTTCTTTTCGCCCTCTGCGTCTGTCCTCGGCAGCGGATTTCTTTTTGGTCTCAAATTTGTATCCTCGGCTTTTGTAAGTGACCTCCAGTCCAACTGTCTCGTTCTGAAGCCGCTGGCAAGGAGGTGCAAGTTGGCGCCTAAGCTGGTCTTTAAAGCGTTTCCGTGGGGCACCTCTGTTACGTCGACCACCTTTCAGCTCACCAAAAAAAAAAAAAAGACTGTTTTGGCATACGTTTGTCCCCCCTACGGGATACGTGCACTATCCAGCGTAACTGTCGAACCATAAGAAGATCCTCTATACTCTATACTGTACATACCGGCGTTCGCAAAGACATCGCTGTTTGTAGTGCGGTCTTGTCACTGTAAGTCCATGATGGAGCGCAAACATCTTTGGTGAAAGCTCCGCATGCCTACACAAATAAAAAATCTACCAAGCAGTGGTTCTCTCAATCTTTCTCTAGGATCTGAGATGGGTATTATACAGAAAGCAACTAAGACTACTTGATCGCTGGTACTTAACCAGTTAATCTTCGGATGCTAGGATGGATTCTTATAAATACTCTCTTCACCGAATTTCTTTCTATTAGGCTACATCAGATAACGCGTACGGAAGTCTCTTGTAGAATTTAAATAAGCATAGAGGTAATTAATACAAAAGAACAAGAAACCATAGACATAAATAAATATAGACTGGCCGATTAAAGAGTTTTATAAAACGAAAATTTGTGACTTGCAATTTTGTATACTTTATTATACAGCATTTATGAGCAGTATAAAAGTTAAGTATTCATATCTATTTCAGCCACACACCTATATATATTGTAAATAAGGAGGCAGTGTAGTTTTGTTTAATCTCTAAGAATGAAAATCATGCAATTTTTCATAATTCGGAAATCCGAATACATAGATATTATATCTGTAGGCCTACCTTGAAAACATGTATATCTAAGATATACATGTTTTCAAGTTACATGAAGTTACTTCCTTCGGCGAGTCTATATTTATTTATGTCTATGCAAGAAACTAAATATGTAATCAGATGTATCTGAAAATGTTTGTTTGTTAAAAATTAATTTTACAGAACTTCAATTTCTTAAATTAAATTGAAAATTTCCAGAAGCTCGACGTAATTATAATCTTTTGGCGCCACTCTGGGTGTGGTGCCCGGAGCATGATGCCCCCACCCCTCACACTAGACCTCTTTTCTGGGTTAGCGTGAAATTATCTTCTATTCAGATTCTGAAGGAGCATTTGAAACATTTAGATTTTAAAACAATTCAAATTAAATTATTTTTTTCTAAGCTGAAGTTCTGTGCTTATTGTAACAGCGAAAAGATTTCCATTTGCTTAGCCCATAATGTACGACATTTATTGATATGATAAAAAAAATATCAAAATAGATCTAGATCTATGTTCAGAGTAGTTTTATATCTAGACTAGAAGAATCTAGACTAGTGTTTTGTACAGCTAAGAAAACAATAACTTTTTTTTTTTGGAAATCCCGATATTTATTTTTAAACTTTTTTTTCCCCCTTGTACAATAAGTGCACATTTTCTAGTGACGTTTTCAACAGCTCCGTGAAAGCGGAAGAATAGTACGAGGAAAAGGAAAGCAGACAACAAAATATTTGTTGGTCAATAATAATGCTTGTGTGAGATCTAGATCTAATTGGATTACTTGTGTACCATGCCATTATATTACAAGAGCTTTATATTTAATGAACAGTTTGATTAATAGTTTTAAATTGTAAGTAGACCTATCTAATATCTTATCTTCAAATTTCAAATCTAGAAAAAAATCTAGTAAGTTGTACGACTGTTACAGTGTTTGAGTGTTACTAGATGAGTAGATCTAGTGTTACTGACTCACCTGTACTGATACTAGTAACTAGATCTAGTGATACTTGATAGTGATAACTGAGACTGTCACTGAGTGTGTGTATATGAATATATGATACTGTATGAGTATGAATGAATGATAATTAATGATGTATCAGTCACAGTGTAATCATTTTACTTAGAAAGTAACTTATAACTTAGATCTATCATATTCATAAAATAATCTAATAATCTAATCTATGACTTATTACTAGTCTATTAGTAAGTCCCAAAAAGCCCGTGGAGTCTGGGAGTGCATGAGGCGCCCTGACCGCACTTCCCCGTGGTGGAGGCTATCCATGCCTGAGCAAGCTATTATAGCACAGTGCAGGACAGGCCACTGTCCTGTTGGCTCATATTTCTCATGGCTATGGCCAAATTTTGATTCACGGTGCCCCTTCTGCAGGGAAGAAGAGGAAACCGTGCCTCATATTCTGTTTGACTGTCTCAGACTTGCTGATCTCCGTCTCGACAGGTCTGGGAAACCCAAAATTCTCGACCTGTATGGCGACATTTATGCACTACGCAAGACAGCAGGGTTTCTGTCCAGGGCTTTTGCAAGAGAGGATTTGAGCCTCTCAAGCCCTCACTCTAATGGAGTTTGATGATGATGATGATGATTAGTAATATTTAAAGATCTAGAAATCTATGCCTATATACTATATTATAAATATTATATTTAATATTAATCTAGATCTAGATCCATATATTATATATATATATATATATATAATATATATTATATATCTGGATCTGGATTTAGACTCGACTAGAACTAGAGTCTAGACTAGTATTAGATTAGTAGATAGTACAGTTAGTTCTAGATCTTCTAGTCATTCTAGTAGTAGTAGACTAGTAGTAAGTTAAGTATGTAGATCTGTTAATTTAATGTTATTAAATCTAGACTCTACTAGCTACTACACATTACTAATAAATAATACCCTAGCCGCTAGCCTAGAGACTCTAGAATAGATCTAATCTAGTAATAGTATTAATTAGATGATCATCATTATGATCTATCATCTAGATATCATAGATTTATCACAATTAGTTGATAACGATTAAATTATGAACTATATTGTAGTTATAGATCTAGATTACATCTAGACTAATTATAAAATACTGAAAATAATTAGATTTATAATATTCTATAATTATACTTTATAGTTCTAGACTAATGCTAATCTAGTCTGGAATCTAGATCTAGAATTGAGTCTGTACTTAAGCCTTAAGTTTTAAGCACTTTATTAAAGTAGAATCTAGATCTATTACTACTAGACTTAGATATTTATCTATCTGCTATTCTATATCTAGATTTTATAGATCTAAGATTCTAGATCTAGGTCAGAATAGTAAATCTAGAGTGGAGACTATATCTATAATATTAATATAGATCTCTAGATCTATATAGAGTACTGTTTTCAGGAAAAGGGACAAAGATGAGTAACTGGTGCCTTGCTAGCCATTGCTGGCTACCCACCTAAGAGAAGGAACAATTTCTAAATTTAAACCTCTGCTTTGCAGCTAGTCTATACCCAATCATGGGAAAGGCTTTGGGAGTCAACCCTTAGGAAAAATCAGGAGCCAGCTACACCCTGGTAGAGCCTATGATGCTGCTGACCCAAAATTGTATGAACATTTTCCACTCCTTTGGATAAATCAACTGTGTTGAGAGAGGGGAAACTCATCTGTGGGTGACATTATTCTGACCACAGATAATGCCCAGGCATTCATCTCACTCTCAGATTAATACAAACATGTGATGAGAACAACTGATTTATGGACATTGATTTTTTTTTTTGTTGGTAGGCAAAGAGACCTTATTCTGCCTATACAGTCATTTGGAGACCACTAAAAGTACTGTTGGCTTTAGCCAGATGGTTGTCTTTTTCTCTAGCCATTAACCCATTGTTGGAGACTGTGCTGCCAAAATTTGTCAACTAGTTGACAACAGTGAAGAGGTGCACATAAAAATTTCATTTCAAGCAAGGTTGAAACAAGATTGTTTTGAAATAGTGATATCTGTGGAGTTCATATTAAATGAAAAATATATTATTATTTTCTAGTGAACTTAGAAGCATTTGAAAGTATTAAATGGATTTATGAAGAGACTTTGAGTACCTACACAGTATTTATTTGAATAAAAGATACTGGTGGTGCTCTGACTTTGTTATCTACCAAATTTTACCATTTCTTTAAATAAAACCTCCTCCTTCCGTTGTCCAATTTTTCCCCTACATATATAGTATCTTCATCAAAGATAAGAAAGTTTAAAGATTATGCTGAGAAAGTTAGAAATACATGATTTGATGTACAGTCTCATTGATTAATTAAAAACATTTCTTTGTTACTATAAGGTGTCTATTAATATCTGATCTGTTAATAGTAGCAAAAAGTTATACTTCAGAAGAATGGAATACCTGCTGCCAAGTTGTTTTTTTAACCTCCCCTCCCTTAGAAGGACACTTTTGCTTTGCCTGCACCCATGGAACAAACTTTCACAGACTCCCCATTCCCCACACAGGATTGTGCCCTAGTTTTAAGTTGTTGTTTTTTTTTAATGTAAACCAAAACATCTCTCAATTGATTTTTGTGCCAAGAATTAAAAAAAAAAATGATCATAGATAAAAAAGGAAGTTATAGCATGACTTTTTTTTTCTTTTTGTTTTTTATAAATTTCCTGCATACATAATTAATTACACATCTTTATTTAAATGAGAGTACTTATCTAGTAAGAACATGCTTAAACTATTAAAGTTCAAAGGTGCTTAGTAATTTTAGGAATGTGGTATAGGAATGGGTAAAAATTCATATCTGTAGCTTCTATGTGGGAAGACTTGTGATAAGATAGCCTTTAGCTTTATATGCATAGATGATGCCATAATCATTACACTTTGTTAGATTATTTTAAAATTTATTTCCCTCAGTTTTAGAGTTACATTTAAATTATTAGTTTAATTGAATTCACTATGTGCATGCTTTTACTACATACTTGACCTCATTGATTGAGGGCTGCTCATCAGGGAAGTAAATTGCTTTTAAGTTGGCTGTTACCAGAGCTTATAGTTGTGTAAGATATCCATCACCAAGATTCAACATGCTAACATACAATGTACATCTCTGTTTGCTTGCCTTCTTTATAGTTTAGTAGGAATTGTTATGTACTTGATTTTGATGGCAATCATTGAAAAGTTAGATCTCTTGTTTTTCATCTCTCCTTCTCTCTATCTCCTCTTCTCTCTATCTCCTCTTCTCTCTATCTCCTCTTCACTCTCTCTCTCCCCACAACTTTCATTTTTCTTCCCCCTTTTTCCACTTCCTTAACTGCCTTTGTGTTTAACAACCATAAAAGAGGATGAGAAAAAAAAATTAGCATGAATATATATTTAAAATAAGGTTTGGTAGCTTAGTAAAATATCTAGACTATGGTTTGCCAGGATGTGTGATAACAAAACCTTATGTTTATATATATATATATATATATATATATATATTAGCTAAAAGTGTACCAACATATATGTATTTTACCATCACAAAAGAGATACAAGACACAGATAGCAAAGACAAACAGACACAAACACTCTTTTGTTCCCCTGTCAATCAAATCATTAAATAAGAACAATCTGGTATAAACTTTGTCACATGTAAATTATGAGTGAGTCTGGTGTGAATGTACACTTTGGTTTCTTATAGTTATAATGTTTTTTGTTTGGTGTAATGCACAAATTGTAAGACAAATTTCCATACAGACAATAAAGATTATTATTATTATTATTATATATATATAAATATGTGTGTGTGTGGGTCCACTTTTTTTAACTACTATATTAATACTTATATTATATTCAATAACAAAGCCTTTTGTATTTACATTAAATCAATATATATATCCTTGATATTATCCTTTTGGTTAAAGTGTTTTGGATGATGAAAACTAAGATTAGCATTGGGCAACTATTTAATGAATGGCTGCATTCATTTTGGTTTTTCCTTTCAGAAACTTAACCAGTCATCATCATGGGGTTTGGTAAGGACATGAAAGGAAAGCAGTCCCATGATGCCATACTTCGAATTCAAGAGGCTGAAATACGAATGCTGGAGACTGTGCAGCAGTTCATCACTCACCGGGTGGATAATGACAAAAAGTATATCGCAGGTCTGGGTAAGATGCTTCACACTGCCATGAGGTCCTCGGCTGATAATACAGAATTTAAAGAGTGCTGTAGTGTTTTCAAGGTATTAAAATTTATTTTTTCTCTGCCTATTAGAATGTATTGATATTTCTAAAGTAAAATGTTTGAAAATTTACTTATCAAATCTGTCTAGTGTCTTTTTTTTCTGGGCTCCAAGTTTTTTAATTTTTATTTTTGTGTTGAGTGGAAATCAGCAAAGGTTGCTGAATGCTAAATTGTTTTCAGACTGTTAATTTTATAGATTTCTTTCAAGTTTTAAACTTACATAACATGATAAACATCATACATACTGAAAAAAAAATTAAATGTGACCTGACTAAATGATTTCATGTAACCATGCATCTTCTTTCCATATGAGTATATTAAGTACATTTTTGTTTTCCAGGCTTGGGATGTCATACTGAAGGAGACTGAGAATCTGATGAAGGCTATACGTGTCAACACTGATCACTTGTCCACAAACACTCTGGACGTATTATCACTTCTAATCAATGACAAGAAACAGGCTCGGAGAAAGTACATGGAGGAACGCCATAGGTTGGAGAATAACTTTAACAGAGTGAGTTGATTTAATTTTTTTTACTTGTTTAGTCAGGTTATCAGAGTATCTAAGAATTTTCAAAGTGACACCCCTGTAATTTTTTATGTGGTGAAATAATATTGACATAATGTACTTAATTATTGAAATATTTGGGTTGCTGCTTACCCTCCTGATTTGAATCTTGCAGTAAAATGTTTTTGGTGTACAGATTTTGATTTCAACATGGATAGATTTTTATCTGTTTGTTCAAAGTTTTAATTATTTTGTTAGTTTCTATTTTTGTATGTCCTAAATATTATTTTTCATCTGTTTGAAAAGAAAGCATTCCTGTTAACATCCTGTCAATTTTTTTTAACCAGTCAGTGATTTGTCAACATAAGACTTAATTTTAACACATTTTGGTCTCTTCAGTATATTTTGCTTACCAATGTCTTTATGAAAAAGAAAAAAAAAACAAGTTTATTTGATAGTTAATGTGTTGTAACTTAAAGTTTTAGATTACTCCATTGCAAGTTTCTTTTTTATATAGTTTTGTAGAGTTTGAACAAGGTGGAAACAAATGTGTTCAAATGTTGATGTTATCACAAAGACAAAAATAAATTATCTAATTCCTAGCACCAACAATGCCATGGTAGTGTAGACAATAAAATTGATCTCTGTTTTCTGTGTTCATGGTATAAACTAAATGAAAATAAATGGCTAAACACAGTACAATCTCAAAGCACAGTACTAGCAGTACATACAGGAAGCACAGTGCTGGCAAGTAGCAATACATACAATCTCAAAGCACAGTACTAGCAGTACATACAGGAAGCACAGTGCTGGCAAGTAGCAATACATACAATCTCAAAGCACAGTAGTAGCAGTACATAAAATCTCAAAGCACAGTGGTAGGAGTACATACAATCTCAAAGTCAGTGCTAACAGTACTAGCAGTACATACAATCTCCAAGCCCAGTGCTAGCAGTACATACAATCCCATTGTTTTATTATACAATAATATTTCCTTTTTGTTTTGGACTACAATCAAATAATACATTATGCTTCACTTTGTTCTGCATCCTGCTGTAGGTTCAGGGAACATTAGAAAAAAATAGGTCAGAGTATTCCAAGTGTGTGGACAGAATGGTGACAGACAGGAATAAGTTTCTGGAGCAGCGTTCAAAAAGTAAGTCTGATGGTAGAAAGTAGTCACAGTAGTGTTTATCTATAAAGGTTTCCATTTTACTCTTCAAATTTCAAATCTTCTTGCTTTCCTTGGCTACACTTAGCTTAATTTGGTCTCTTAGTAAGGCCAAAGAAACAGATGACCTCAACATCATCTGCCCTATAGACCGCATGGTCTGAAAGGGTTACTTTACTTCCTTTTTTTATATGATCTTTTGATTGTTGGTCAGTGATATTGACAGTCCAGGCTTGGAACCCTGGCTGTGCCACCCCCGCTGTCCTGTGGGAGGTTTGGGCTAGTATGTAATTAATTATCTTCAAATCTGAAGGAACATTCGACACATGTAAAATGTATTTTCTATCTTGTTGCTTTAATTACCATTATCATGCTTATTGTCTGCTACTACTTAAAAGAAATAAAAATTGCAAGTTTTGTCTTATTTACCTACGTAGTTGATTCTAACCACGGGTTGTAGTGATCTGTTGTGAACTGATCAAATTCTCTTATATTTTGATTTTTCCATTTTAATTTGAACTGATCAACTTCTTTTATACTTTGATATTTCCATTTTGATAGGTAATAAAGTGAGAACAAAGCTAGATGAGTCGAAGGCCAGGTTCTTTCGGTCTACTGTTCAACTCCACAAACTCCACAATGACTACATCCTGTCGATTCGTGCGGCACAGGAGCACCAAACCATGTATTTAGACTCTGCCCTTCCTGCTGTGCTAGACTGTCATCAAGATTGCCAGGAGACATTAGTACACAAAACGTGAGCTCTGTCAATTCTTTTTTTTTTTTCAGTGAATCCAAGTTTCGGTTTAATGATCTTTTTTTCTTTTCTTTTTTTTTAGGTCTCTACCTTTTATTTTCTTTTTTTACTTGCATATTGTCAAATGTGTTCTTTTTGCAGAAAATTTGTTCTTGAGGATTACTTACGACACACTGACACGTGTAGCAAAGACTACCAGTCTGTTGTAGCCAGTATAGGAAGCGCCATCCATGCCATAAGACCAGGAGAGGAGTATTCTGGCACTTTCATAGAGCTGAACAAGTGGGTAGCACTGTAACTTGTTAGTGTTTAGTCATATTGGGTGGTGAGTTGAGCTGTACAAGTGGGTATCACTGAAGCTTGTTAGTGTTTAGTCATATTGGGTGGTGAGTTGAGCTGTACAAGTGGGTATCACTGAAGCTTGTTAGTGTTAAGTCATATTGGGTTGGTGAGTTGAGCTGTACAAGTGGGTATCACTGAAGCTTGTTAGTGTTTAGTCATATTTGGTTGGTGAGTTGAGCTGTACAAGTGGGTATCACTGAAGCTTGTTAGTGTTTAGTCCTTTTTGGTAGGTTAGTTGAGCTGTACAAGTGGGTATCACTGAAGCTTGTTAGAGTTTAGTCATATTTGGTTGGTGAGTTGAGCTGTACAAGTGGGTATCACTGAAGCTTGTTAGTGTTTAGTCCTATTTGGTTGGTGAGTTGAGCTGTACAAGTGGGTATCACTGAAGCTTGTTAGTGTTTAGTCATATTGGGTTGGTGAGTTGAGCTGAACAAATGGGTATTATTTATGGCTGAAGCTTGTTACTGTTTAGTCATATTGGGGTTGGTGAGCTAAAGTAGCTTTAAGGACTACTCGCATTTTCCACAATATTCTTGCTTGTTATTTAAAGCGGGTTTATTTTTTTCTAACAGTTCAAATATAAGTTTACATATTAACTCTTTCTCTCCATAATTATTTTCCACATTCTGACAGAATTATTCATTTTGCTCATATATTTCACTACCCTGTTATGATTAAACTTAAATAACTTTTTTGTTTGTTATCAGAAAATGTTATATTTGGTATACAACTAAAGGAGAATGCATGCCCTTTTTAGATAATTTAAATTGATGTATATAAAACCAAAATAAAAGGTTTTTTTTGGAAAATGAAACTAAAAATAAAAATTCATGACTGTGGGCTATTGTCCCATAAGACTAGATCTAGACATGATCGAGGTAACATTTTATTATTCATATTGAATATTGAGTCATTTTTATGATAGTTATTTATATTTTCACAAAACTTAATATAAAACATTTATACATTTATGTTAATTGTCCTGAGGTCACATCCCTATACAAATTTAATATAGAAAAATAGAGCCTTTTTTAGCCACCACTCTTTTAAAAAAAAATTTTTTTTGTAAAAACGTAATGGAAATTTAAAAAATATTCCTTTTACTTTTTACCAAAGGGAAACAAATCAAGATTTATTTATAAGCAATTAGAACCATTTTGTTAGGAAAGAATGCAAAACAACTGACTTTTTAAAATCGACGATAGTATCGTTGATTAGGATCCAGAATGGGGTAAAATCAACGACAATATTGTTGATTAGGAGAGAAAGAGTTAAAGAACACATTAAACAATTCCCTAGCATATTGAAAGCTTATAGCAACATTTGAAGTGAATAGAAAGCAGTAATATTGATGTCCTGTTTGTTTAAAGTGAGATATTCTTTTTTTAATAACTTAAATATACATTCTCAATCATTTTTTTTTTCCAATTTGCAATTATATGTATATGCCATCGTTAATCTATGTAGTACACTAAATTCTTATCTTTAGTTTAATGTTTTTAAAATGTTATATGTTTAATATAAAACAATAAATTTGAAATATCAAATGAATCTTTGATTGATTGCAACATTTAAATATATAATCTCAATTTCATGTTCATCATTTAAACAAATTATTCTTATTGCATCTGATTTTGGCACAAATACACTGTCAAGCCTTGTTACCTTAAAGTCTCTTATATTGATCTATAGATAATTTTAAAGTGTAGCTTAGGGACATGGTGGCTGGAAGGTAAAGCACTTGACTTCTGAACCAAGGGGTATCAAGTTTGAATTCTGGTGATCACTGGGATTCAATTCTGGATTTTTAGGATACCTAACTAACGATGGGGAATTAAAGGCGGTTGATTATGGTGCTGGCCACATGACAGCCTCGTTAACAGTTGACCCTAGAAGTAGAGGAGCTTCCCATTATTTGACCTTATTAATTGCAAGGTCTGAAAGTGGTACCTTACCTTCACCCCTTTAGTCCCTTCTGAATTAAATTTGTGGTTTGGTTGAATTTGATCAAAAAGTTGCCTACTAATTCAGTAAAATGAAGTTTGAAAGTATATTAAGTTCTCTATTTAACCATTTGGATCTCAATAAGTTCAGTAGAAGAAAGTTTGAAACTAAATTGATCAATTAATAAAGATCAACTGTTTAGTCCTTGACATTACATTCAGTAGAATTTTATCTTACAAAAATATATCTTATTTTTACTTAAAATATAGAGCTCTTCAACTGAGTGAATTTTAGAAGCACACTCCCTAATCTTTTCTTGTCTTAACTCTTTAGATCTCCTGCAGCACCTCCTACAGAGTTTGTGTTTGACTCCAGACTGCTAGATAATTACCAAGGCTCTTTAAAACCCAATGTGATAGAAATCAATGACCTAACTGTGGAGTCTTTACATCAAAGGTAATTTATTTGTCTGTTTTCCAAGTTATTGGTATTTGTGTATTTCTAATTTAGCTTTAACGCTGATAGTTTTAAACCAAAAACAAATTGTGGTTGGTTTATGTGGTATTCTTCCTAATTTGGGATGTCCAAGTTTAAAGCAAAATAATTTTTATTATTGAATAGAATTCTGAATCGTATCATTAAGTAGTGAATATGTCCCAGTTATAAAAGCACCATAATTTACTTTTTTTTTTTTTTTAATCTCCATATTGTCTTTTTTTTTAAATTGAGTATTTTTGGCCTTTTGAAGAACACCCATTGTAAAGTCATGGTGGCCTTAATGAAAGACAAACAAATCTAAGTGGCAGAACTAAAGCAATAATATAAAAAAAATTGTTATAGTATAAGTTTTTTTTTATATAACATCCCCCTTTTTTTTTTATTAAAAATTAATGAAATAAAAGTATAGTTCTTTGTGTTTTTTCTAACAGTATGTCTAAGTTGATTGAGGCCAAAAAAAAAAGTACAGTATTCTTTGTTTTGTTTTATCTCAGTATGTCTAAGTTGATTGAAGAGATTGATGAAACAAAAGCTCAGTTGTCTAGGATCAATACTGATCAGCAACAGGAAGCTATGGATGTACACAAGCTGGCAGCCAGGTTAACAGAAAACCCAATATTAGACAATGTAGTCAAGTAAGTTAGAAGTATGGTTTTGTATTTCATATCATTCCTTTAGTTTATTTAATCAAATAAGTCTAGGAACAACACTGTCACTGCTTTCGAAATGAGCCTTTTCATTTATGAGTTCTCCCTCTGCTATACATTGTGGGCACCTGAAATTTTATTATTAAACTGTATCCAAACTGTTCCCAGTCACTTCATCCCCATTCACTTCATCCCCGGTCACATCATCCCCCGTCATTTCATCCCCGGTCATTTCATCCCCTGGTCACTTCATTCTGCGGTCACTTCATCCCCCGGTCATTTCATCCCTAATTAAATATTTTAGCATACCTATGTACATGGTCGCAGACAGCGTGGCAGAGGAGATAACTATGCTTCAGCTTTATTCCCTCCAAGTACATGGAATAAATACCTGGACGTAATCAGTGGCGTTGCGCGAACGAATAACGCTGTGGAGGGTTGGCATCACGCCCTCCAATCTCTATTTTCATGCCACCATCCAACTATGTGGACATTTCTAGATGGTCTATGAAAGGATAGTCAGTTGCACAAGGCATCAGTTTTACAGGCTAGCACCGGCACTGAAGAACGCCCAAGGAAGAAATATGCAACACTGGCTAAGAGAATAACAAACATTGTTCATCAATATGAATCGATGGATTGTCTTCTGTACTTACAATCGATAACTTATCTATCTTACTGATGTAGATGAACACAAAAACACTTTTTTTACATTATCTCTTTATTTTTACATGCTAAATTTTTATAGTTTTTAATGGCATTTAATTTTAATTTTTTTCTAATCCAAAGTGTTACAATTTTGTCATTTAAATAAAAAAGGAATACATTAAATATTGCTCATTTAATACTTTTTAAAATTACAATTAGTTAGATAAAATGATCAGATGATGAAAATATCAGGGGATGAAATGACCGGGGGATGAACTGACCAGGGATGAAGTGACCGGTCACCATCCAAACTATCCCACTTTCAAAACACACACTAACAAATCTACTAAAAGAAAAAAACAAAACATATAACAAATACAGCAGAGGTAACTCATATAATTTATATATTTAAAAAAAAAAAAAAATCATATCGTTCATAAAAATGTTGAACTTTAAGCCTCAAGATCCTCACTCATACTTCACCTCTCTCCCTATTGCTTAAGTCTTGAGAAGGAGTTGGCCTTCTAGTATTGTAACTCGGCTACTTTATCATTTTCAGCTATATAGAGAAAAGGGCGCAGTCAGAAAACCACACCAGAGAAATTTTAGAGCTGGAAGGAAACAAGAGGAAACTGGAGAATCTGGTGGAAGTTATAAAACAACCTTTAGACCAGCTGGGAAACAATCCTCCTCCCCCAGCCTCAGATGTACAGGATGTAGGAGAAATAGTAAGTAACTCATTCATATCTAGACCCCAAGTTTGTCCAATTTAATTAAACTGTGGCAATAGCAGCTAAAAGAATATTCATTACAAGGCAAATGACTCAAATATCACTTTTCATATTTTCATATATACCTGCCGCATGCCATTAGGAGTACTTTATAGACAATGGGAGCTTAACCCCATTGACACCCCTGGCCATGACAACCAAGATTCTAGAAAAATCTAGATCTATCTATTATAACTTATAAATATGAATCAAATAAATGATTAAATCAGCTCCAAAAACAGAATAAATATGGCTGGGCTCATTAGCATAGACTTAGCCTAAGGCTATTGCACTATTGCCTAAATTTGTGTAAAATGATAGTAATACTTATTAGTAATAGTAAACTAAATCAGTTTATCATAATGATAATCATGCTTAAAGATCACTCATTTATTAATAATAAATGCTAGTTCAGTCAGTTATCCGACTCAGTTGAGTCACAGTCAGTAGTCCTGAGTAGTTGCTAGTTTCAAAAAAGTTTGAACTTTCATATTAAATATCAAAATAAAGATTTAATTTAAAATTTAATGATCACAAAAACAGCGAGTGTCCGAATTCATTTAGATCTAATGTCCGGATTAAAAAAAACTACTTTAGACTATATAATGATAATAATCTAATAGATCTCTTACTACTCTTAGTGATAGTCTTTGGTCTTAGAATTAGATAGATCTAGATTTTTCTAGAATCACAAATCTCAAAGAGTCTCAAATAGCCTCTGACAACTAAGTCCAGCACCTGGCCTGCTCGTGTGGCTTAGATATTAAGCCCGGCGAAACTGCTCTTACTAACAGGTGAAGGGGTGAAGGCGGATACCTGGCGCCACAAAACCGGGAGCTTCGGGCAGATGGAGCTCGTCAGCCTAGTAAGGCAGTTCATCTAGGAGAGGGGTACTCTGACTTCAAACCCCCGCTGCCTTGCGGTACTGAGGCTTCAGGAGACAACCTCGAGGCGTTGGGAGTATCAGCTACGAAATTCCCTCCGGCAGCTTCTGCAACTGAGTTGGTGCCAAATGTAATTCGATGCGTTCCTTTGGATCACATCAGCAAGGTCGAGAGAGGGATCATGACGCATGGGCCACCCATGACCCCTTTATCCAAGGCCCAGGAATGCGCCCCGGAGAGGAAACTCTGGTGCTGCTGCAAAGCGGCTAAAACAACACGGGAGACAACAGTTACGGGTTATAAGTCCAACTTGATTGGCGTAATGTATGGACGCCACGGGTTGTCTCTGACGGTGGGAGAGGTCTTCGCGCCTCACTGATCAGCTACCGCCCGCCTCAACCTGGGCAGCCCCCAGTCAGTTAGGTGCTGATCCGCCACAGCCTGCCTGCTCTAATGGGTGCTTAGAGCTTAGTTTAAAACGACAAGTAGGCTGGAAACTTGCACCAAGCAACAAAAGAAGAAAAATTAAACTGAAAAAGAAAATCCCTGTCATGCGACTGGCCACTTGGAATGTCAGGACAATGTGTCCTGGTCTCACTGATGATCTAAGGCAGATCGACGATGCAAGGAAGACGGCAGTTATAAACAACGAGCTAAAAAGGCTACATATTGACATTGCAGCCCTGCAAGAAACCCGACTGGCCGAAAATGGCATGCTCCGCGAGACTGACTACACTTTCTTTTGGAAAGGGAAAGCACAGGATGAGACTCGAATACATGGTGTGGGCTTTGCTGTCAAGAACAGTCTTCTTCCCATGATAGTCCCTCCAGTTGGTGGCTCGGAACGGCTACTAAGCATAAGTATGATGACAGCATCTGGAAAAGTCACTCTAATTAGTGCCTATGCCCCCACACTATGCTCGCTTCAGGAGGACAAAGACAAGTTCTATGAAGACCTCAAAGAAGCCATTGCAAACATTCCTCAAAAAGAACATATGATCCTTCTAGGTGACTTCAATGCCAGAGTAGGATCAGATCACACTACCTGGCCAGACTGTCTTGGGCTTTTTGGAATCGGAAAGATGAATGAGAATGGACAAAGACTGCTTGAATTCTGCACATACCATAAGCTCTGCATTACCAACACATACGTCAGAACAAAGCCACAGCACTGTGTCTCATGGAGGCACCCTAGGTCTGGGCACTGGCACCAGCTGGATATGATACTGACACGAAAAAAGGACATTGGAAATATACTGCTGACACGTAGCTACCAAAGCGCGGATTGTGATACTGATCATACTTTAGTGTCCTGCCGGACAAGACTGCTGCCAACTAAGATCCACACTTCACAGGGAAAAAGAAAATCACGCCTGAATACTACTAACACAAAAAATTCTGATCTTTGCACCGAATTTGAGAACAAATTAGAGGAAGCTTTTAAAAACTTCTCTGTGACTGAGGTAGAAAAAAGCTGGACGTTTATGCGTGATACAATCTACCAAACATCATCACTGGTCTTTGGAAACAAAACCAAGAAAAGCGAAGACTGGTTTGAAGCTAGTCTACCAGAAATGGAAACTGCCACTACGAACAAGAGAGCAGCCATGCTAATCTACAAGAAGGATCCCACCCCAAGCAACTTAAAAAGGCTCAGAGCTGCACGTAACAATGCCCAAAGAGTAGCGAGACAATGTGCTAACAAATACTGGCAGGAGCTATGCGAAGCTATTCAATCTTGTGCCGACTGTGGTAACATAAGAGGACTATATGAGGGCATGAGAAAAGCCTTTGGACCTCACACCAGCAAGTGTGCTCCGCTCAAGTCAAAAGATGGCTCAATCATCAGCGATCGTGCGCTGCAAATGGAACGATGGGTAGAACACTATGCAGAACTCTACCAGATTGAAAACGCCATCTCACCAAATGCTGTTTCCAACTTCCCATCACTTCCAGTTTTGACGGAATTAGATGAAACGCCCTCAGTAAAGGAGCTGAGCATTGCCATTGACATGCTTGCACATGGGAAAACACCCGGAGGAGATGGCATTCCTGCTGAAGTAATTCAGGCTGGAAAACATGCCCTAATCAAACCACTCCATGAACTGCTAAGCTTGTGCTGGGAACAAGGAATGGTCCCCCAGGAATTGAAAGACTCCAACATTGTTACAATTTATAAAAATAAAGGCGACCGCTCTGATTGTAACAATTACAGAGGCATCTCACTGCTTAGCATAGTCGGAAAGGCTTTTGCTAGAGTATTACTAAAGCGATTACAGATCCTGGCAGATCGTGTTTATCCAGAGTCGCAGTGTGGCTTTAGGGCAGGTAGATCTACAACAGATATGATTTTCTCTCTGCGGCAGCTACAGGAGAAGAGCAGAGAACAAAAGCAGCCCCTCTTCATAGCTTTTATTGATTTGACCAAGGCCTTTGACCTTGTTAGCAGAAGCGGTCTGTTTGCTGTACTAGAGAGAATCGGCTGCCCAAATAAGTTAAGAAAACTAGTGTCAGCTTTTCACGAAAATATGCAGGGCACCGTTCAGTTTGAAAGTTCTTCCTCCAGGCCATTCTCCATTAAGAGCGGTGTAAAACAAGGATGTGTACTGGCCCCTACACTATTTGGCATCTTCTTCTCAGTCGTACTATCCAGTGCTTTTAAATCCCTGGAAGACGGAATATACATCCATAGCAGATCCGATGGAAGGCTCTTTAACCTGGCACGTCTTAAAGCCAAAACGAAAAGGCGTCGTATCTTGATAAGGGAGCTGCTGTTTGCAGATGACGCGGCACTCGTATCTCACTCACAAGGAGGTCTACAGAAGCTAGTGAACGCCTTAGCAGCTGCTTGTCAAGAGTTTAGCCTTACTATAAGTCTCTCCAAGACCGAAATCCTGGCACAAGACGTCGCAGAAATACCTATAATACAAATTGGGAACCACACCCTTTCAGTGGTGCAGGCTTTTACCTACTTGGGTTCAACAATTGTCAGTAACCTAGACTTAGACATCGAGCTGACAAAAAGGATAGGAAAAGCTACCACAGCATTGGCAAAACTCTCCAAGCGCGTCTGGGAAAATGGTAAATTGACCACAGCGACCAAAATCCTAGTCTACAACGCCTGTGTTGTGAGCACTCTCCTTTATGGCAGTGAAAGCTGGTCAACATACATATACCAAGAGCACAGATTGAATAGTTTCCACTTGCGCTGCCTGAGACGCATAATGGGCATCTCTTGGAGGGACCATGTCTCCAATCAGGAATTTTTGAGATTGGCCAATATGAACAGCATGTATGCTCTCCTGACACAAAGAAGATTACGCTGGCTCGGACATGTCACCCGCATGCCAGATGGTAGAATCCCGAAAGATATCTTATATGCTGAGCTTGTGGAAGGAGTCAGACCCAAGGGCCGCCCAAGACTAACATATAGAGATGTCTGCAAGCGAGACATGAGAGCCTCAGGCATCAGTGAAAGTATGTGGGAAAACATAGCCAAAGACCGGAGTGCATGGAGACAGACTGTGCGTGCTGGGACAACCCTTGCTGAGAACAAAAGAATTGAAGCGGCTTTAATCAAGAGGGAAAAAAAGAAAGCTGCCCTGTCTGCTAGCCCTAAATCAGAGGCATACACATGTACGAATTGTGGCAAAGTCTGCCGTTCTAGAATTGGCTTGATTAGCCACACCAGATTCTGCCCCGTCTCAAGATTAAGCCAAAACCAGTGACTCACTTGGGCGCATCCATTGCCTTTCGAGACAAAAGGAGCCATATATATACCTGCCATTCTTCTAAGTACTGTGTCATTTCTGTAGCTTTTTTTTTTGTTTCTACATTTCCACTCTCTTTTTCATCTTTTCATATATACATGCCTTTGTGGAATTTCATTTTTTAGTACTCTTTATAAGTCCAATGAGAACCCTTTTTTTTTAAGAATTGTAAATAAGAAATACCACCATGTTGTGATTTAGCTGAATGTACTGACTTCATATTCTGGCAGAGATTGGCATTTTTTTAGTACCTGACATCTGCTTGAGATACTTAGTTGTCTGGTCATAAAATCCTTATAAACCATTGCTTACTAAAACTAGTGTTAAAGATATTTTTCTTCTGTTAGCATAGCTTTGATTCAGATGCATTCATTGTCAATTTTGAACTCGTTAGACAATTTGTAAACAGTTTTAATAAAATACTTTGTCTGTAAATCAATTTACTTGTGAGTAAATTTGTTTTAATATTTGTTTTTTAATTTCAAGTCCAATCAGGACAACATGTCATTGAACAGTGGTGTGTCAGCCTCGCCCTCAACATCGACATTTGGGCAACAGAGAGCAGCTATCAAAGGTGCCCTGTCCAAGATAATGCCCAAGAAGAAGAGCCACAGTCACTCTGGTGGTGGAGACGACGATGACAACAGCAGTACAATCAGTGAGGATGGTGACAATAAGGCAGAGGTCAGAAAGAAAAACCACAATAGCTATGAGAGGTAATGTGCTCGTTTGGATAGATGTCTTGAGTCTTCTCTAACCAATGTAAAGCCACTTGGAAAAAGAAGTGTCAAAAAGAACAGCCTAATTAAGAAACTCTGTATATAATACTTTTATAATAGCTCATAATTTATAAAATCTTAAGTGGAGTTGTAAAGAGACCTTAAAAAAAAGTAGAGTCCCCTTCCAGACCATGGGGTCTATAGAGTAGATTATATAAAGGTCATCTTATTAAGTGGCCCATTATTACTATGATATTTATAAAAAATAATTTGATATTTTTGTTTATTTTGAAATATTTGGAAGTAGTTTGGAATAGAATTTTTTTTTCAATACATAGTTGGACAGCATTTGTGTTGGCCTACATTCTAGTTGACTGAATTCTTAATATAAGTGTAGCACAAAGATTGATAAACTACTAAATGAAAGATATGTTGGTTTTTTATTGGTTTTTTTTTTTTTTTGGTGGGGGGGGGGGCAGAATAGAACAAGTTTAAAGTGATAAAAAGGGTGGCTTAGTAGTCAAGTGCTTGGCTTCCAAACAAAGGAGTCACAAGTTCTAATCCTGTGAAGATTGGGATTTTGAACCTCTGAATTTTCGCCATGTGTCCACCCAGCTCTGTGGCATTCTTGTTAGTGCTGTTAGTTATAGAAACTTATGAGCTTGACATCATCATCATAGACTGCAAAGTCTAAGGGACCTTTTTATGCATTATAATTAAAACAATAAGTCAAATTGAAAATAAAACTATTGTTAAATAACACACATTGTTTCTTCAGATCTGAACAATTTCTGAAGCCTAGCAATGGACCAGATTCTAGGATGTCTATGGTTAAAATGAGAGAGGAAGGGCTTTTAGTGGTGAGTATTAGGGAAGGCTTCTGAAATGGTAAAAAAAAATAATTTTTTATTGCCATTAAGAAAATAAAGATAAATCTGCTTTAAAAAAGTAAAAAAAAAATGTTCTTGGTGTTTGATCACTAAAGTTAGATAAGAGATTTTATTGGGTCACAATATCTCTTGGTTGAATAGGAGTTGAATGTAAACAAAAACAAGCATCATCTTAAATTCCTCATTAGCACGAAATTGTTTCATCAATCAGCTTTTTTTTTCTTTTTCACTTTTTATAATAATAGAATTTATTGGTGTTCCACAAAGCATTCATGAAAATGTGTTTTGCCAGGATCTGGATGCGACTGAGGCCAAGGGACGAATGGCTGATGAGGAGTGGTTCCATGGTGTCCTGCCCCGAGAGGAAGTCCAGAGATTGCTGGTTAATGACGGTGACTTTCTGGTCAGGGAGTCTAAGAACAAAAAAACTAATGAGACTCAATTTGTGCTGAGCGTGTTTTGGAGTGGACATCGTCATTTTATCATCCAGTATGGGCCGGTGAGTAAATTGGCATCATTGTCTTAATAACTAATTCCATTGGAATGCACTAAGAGAATGCCAATATTTCTCTCTCTAAGCTTGCTTGCACTGGGCAAAAGTCTTGTGGTCAAGGGTTGTGCATGTGGCCTCCCTTACCTTTTCCTTTTAGTGCCATACAAATCTAGGGCATTTTGTTTAAAGCTAGAAGGCAACCTTGTATCCTTAAGTCTTTGGGTTTAAATCCTGGCTACTGGGAGGACACCTAGTACTCAGTTATTCCCATGCATTCCAGTTTACAGCACCCCTGACAGTTTTAACTAAGATTAGCAGTTGACACAATATTTAATTATTTATCTCATAGCACTTCACAACAAGTGTTAACTTATCAAGCATTTAATTGATTAATTAATATATACAATGATATGATAAAGGTTACACAATGAATCAATAATTATACAATCACTCAATGCTCGTGTAGTGTTTCTTGAGTTATTACAATTTAAGACTAAGACTGCTTTATTTATCCTTAAGGAAATTTGTTGTGATTACAAGGACTCTTTTTTTTTTAATATAAAGACAACAGAACATACACATAAATAGAACAGACACAACATAAAGAGTTCATTCAGCGACTACACACAGGCATCTTTGTCCTTTTAGTGTTTTCTGATGAATGAGTGGCAATGATATAGTCTGACCGAATAAGGAAGGAACGAATTTTTTTTATTCCCGCACCTTAGATAGCATGTTCATTAAACACTATGCACATCTCCTCTTGGCTTGTACTGGTCAATATAGTCAAAACCCAGATAAGTCTCTCAGCTGACCCAAATATTGGCCCCAAGCTGGTTCCCTAAAACAATAAAGACAAAAGCTAATAAAAGCTATTAAAAAAAAAAAAACCCTTGTACATTTTGTTAAGCATAAGTTCTTTCTCATTCAACTAGGACAAAGGTTGGCATTTTGAAGGCCACGCCTACCCAACCATCAGAGAGCTTGTTTTACGTCAGCATGAATCTCAAGCTCCTGTTACAACCAAGTCTGGTGCCATCCTGAAGAAGCCAATCCTTCGGGAGTGGGAGCTTTTGAATGACGACATCGAGCTAAAGATGAAAATTGGCACTGTGAGTAAACTCAAACTTTTTTTTTCACATTAATTTTTATTAAAGAAAGATAAAAGGCTGGTATCACTAAAATATTCTTGGATACATCATTGATGAGTCTTAATATACACAAATTGTTCACACAGCATGTAACTTTGAGTTTGGTATAAAGTTTGATGTTTAGTGCTTGGGGTTAAGTTTAAGGTTAGAGCATCATGGGGTTGTGTTGCGCTGTGAATACTGGCGCACAAATTGCAGATGACAAAGAGAGCAGTGCTGGAAGAAGAAAAGCGTCAAAGAAAAAAGAAGTAAGGCCAATGACACTAGCTCCAGCTGAAAAAAACTGCTCTGTGTGCAGCCAAACATTCTGTGCTCACTTAGGTCACAAAACCCCAGTGCAAAGCCCTCAGCCCCCTGGAAGACAAAAGTGGTCATCATTGAACCACTATGGACAAACTATGTAGGGTTAGAATTAAGATAATGATTTTGGTTGATGGTCATTTTAGGGCTGTTGTAAGGTTTAATATTGTATATCATTAATTTTCTGAATAGTCATTTACATATCTTGTTTTAAGCATTGGCATGTCACACACTTCTTCTAAAGACTCAAACAGTTTTTTGTTTTCACATGCAGGGAAACTTTGGGGAAGTGTACAAGGGAATCTACAAGAAGACAATGGAGGTGGCTGTGAAGACCTGCAAGGACACTCTGACAGAAGATCAGAAGATCAAGTTCCTCCAGGAGGGAAGGATCTTGAAGCAATACAAGCATCCCAATATAGTCCGCTACATTGGCATTGCCGCCCAGAAGCAGCCAGTCATGATAGTCATGGAGTTCATTCCAAGTGAGCATCTTCCAACAAGAAACTAATCTTCAATTAAATGGGTTTTTTTTTTCAACTCATTCACTACTTCATCTCCTTTGTTCTCTGCTCTACTTTATCATTCTGTGAGGTTCAACCAGTCTACTCTTTCATCACATCCCTTCCACAATCTTCTCTTTCACTTCCCTCCTTTTTTTTTTCTTTTGGTAAGTGGCCTTGTATAATTGACTGTGAAAGACTTGGAACTCTTCTCTCTCTTTAAACTATATATATATATATAAATAAATTAATAAAATGTCAACATTTCAAAAGTGCATACAGAGGTCCTGAAAAAGTCATAAATAAACAAGGCTTCTAGGCTTAGTCAAACACCATAATACTAAGATGCTTTTGATCACAAGACAGGGTGGTTGGCTTTTAATCATAGGGCATAGAAATATTAACTTTTCTGAACCTTTCCTGGAGACTTAACTCTTTTTCTCCAAATTGATGATAGAATCGTTGATTTAAACTCATTAATTGAAATTAATGTTTGATTTTATAAACTATACTTTGTACTAAAGAGCATGAATTCCCCTTTAATTTGATACCAAATAAAACACTTTCTGATAACAGACGAAAACGTTATTGAAGCGTAATCAGAGAGTGAAATACTACTTGGCAAAATGAGGAATTCCGTCCAAACATCGAAAATAATTACGGAGAGGAAGAGTTAAGAATCTCATAGGGGAACACAATTTTCTTTGAAATCACATTATGTTGTCCAATGTATGGAATTTGATACACCTGCATCTTTATTTTTGCCAACTTTCACTCTCTCCTAACATTCACTGGAATGCTGCTAAGCTATGTTTTTTCCTCCTACAGAGGGAGCCTTGCTCCAGTTCCTAAAGTCTCAGGGATCTCAGCAGAGTGCCAAACAGTTAGTACAAATGTGTGTGGATGCATCCAGTGGGATGGAGTACCTGGAAGGTAGAAACTGTATACACAGGTAAGTTTGGCGCTCTAGAATTATTTGCATGGTCAGTTTGAAAAGTGTGTTAATATTCTATTCTAGTTATTGTTATGTCGCATTAATGTTGCTGGGGGAGGTGCCATTATTACAAAATCTATTTTATGCTCATATCATTATCATTGTCAATCTTGATTGATTGTAATAATCATTCTCAATCACAATTTAAATAACCTCCAAGAAACTTATACGAAAGCTGTCGAAAATTTAAGCCACACATTCTATCTTGTAAGCTTTTTTTTTACAAAGCATACATCAACTCAGTCTGTTTGTCTGTATGGTAAAAAGTTTGTACATGTTATTTCTCTCACACCCAATCTCAGATTAAGCTGAAATTTTGGACACTTATTTCTTATAACCAATTAGTTAATTAACTAGTGGTAATTAATTATTTTGTTTGGTATCTTGAACAAGGGAAAGAAATTGTACAGATGTGGTGGTATACGTTGAATTAGTCCCTTTGAGGACTTTTGAGCCCTGAGTGAAAATTTTTTTTGCATTTAAAAAACGATCATGTAAACATTCACCAAGATACCCCCCTTCTTCCCTCCCCTTTCACAACTGGTCCAGATAAGTTGTATGATCATAGCGCATTGAGAAAGCTAAAAGCTTAACAAAAAAATTGGTAAAAATATTTCTAACCGCACAGATTAATTATGTCTTGGGGTCATTCGTACATATAACTAAAGACTGATCCAAACTAATTGATACAAGTACACTTAATTAAGCTTTGTTGTTGTTGTTTTTTTTTAAATGTTTTTTTTTGTTTGTTATGTAATGTTGAGGAATACAATTTATACATAATAATAATCAAGTATAACTGAGTTACAGACAAATAATAGTTCACAAGTCCCACTTCTCATATCTGATGGAAGGCTTACTCAACGATGAACTTTTCTAATCAGTTTCTAGAATGAATTTCACATTGTAAATAAATATTCTATGATAGGGCAGTTTAGTCTTTGATACCTAATTGAATGGGCAGCTTTTATTGTATTATGCTAAAAATTACATAAAATGAACTAATGTTAGTGTTTCTATCACATTCCATCTAATAAGGTTTTTTTGTAAAACACAAACTTGAAAGAAGAGAAATAATGTATTAGGTAACTGCTATTTTGTTTGTGTTTAACAGAGACTTGGCCGCCAGGAACTGTTTAGTAGGTGAGAACAATATCATTAAGATCTCAGACTTTGGCATGTCCAGGGAGGAGGCTGAGTACACAGTATCTACTGGCATGAAACAGATACCTGTCAAGTGGACAGCACCAGAAGCTTTAAATTTTGGTGAGTTTTTTTTTTTTTTAATAGCTTTTATATAGCAAAAACTTTCACGCTTATAGCACTAAGGTCCAATCTCATTTGTAATCCATGGGGGGAGGGAGTATCTGGGAGAAGGTTTTCCATGCTGCCGCTCAGTAAACACAACTCTGCTTAAGTCAGGTTTCGAACCTCAAGCCCCATTGAGCCAAGCTAAATCCTACTTAACCTCTCGGCCACACATCCCACAATATATAGATTATATTAAATACTTTAAATTTTATAGAGCAATTTTTTTAGAGAAAAAAAAATGTCTATGTGGTCATTAAAGATGATATTTGTTTCACCCATAATTCTTGTTTTTCATTTTCTTTAGTATGTTACTTTTTTTAAAAATTTCAATCCTTACTTTACCTGTCCCATATGGAGCATGCATCGAAGCAATAAAAAAGGTTCTCCGTATTTTTGGTCAACTAAAAGGCTGGACAATGTAAAAGAATGATTCTGCTAAGAACAGCTGGTGACCGGGAAAAAAGGGAGGGATTTGGTTACATGAACTGTCACAGCACCCTTACGACAAAAGTCAAGGGATTGATGAGATGAGATGAAAAGGCCACTCTTTTTATATCATTTTCACCACATTTTCCATTCTTATTTTTACTATTTTGTGATAGTAACTTCAATAGTTGAAGGTCTTATGGTTAAACTTTAATAACTTGTTTTAATTATCAACAGAAAATTTTATATTTGGTATTGAATTAAAGGGAAATGAATTTACTGTTTATATTGAAGATTTTCATGATAAACTAAACAATGTCAAGGATACTAAATTTTCTGTTTATATTGAAGATTTTCATGACAAACTAAACAATGTCGAGGATGCTAAATTTATTATTTGAAATTGGCAACTAAATAAAAGTTATAAATAGAAGAACTAAAAATTTGATTATACAGTGCAAAAAAAAACCAAGTAAAATACAACAGTCATGTAAAAAAAAACATAGCTGATCAGCACATCCTTCACATTTTCTACACCAGATACACCATACAGCTGGCTATTTATAGGTTTTCTGGAAAGTTATTTTACATTTTGTATTATGAAATACAATGAAAGCTCATTCACTGTGGACAAAGCACCTGGAGATACAGAGACTAGATTTAGGAAATACTTTATGATCAAAGTTTAATAAAAGAAAATTAAAAAAAAAACTTTTTTTCTTCTTTAAACAAAACTATATCAATAAAACCTTTAAAAACACTTACAATAGAAATCTTGAGCTTATTATCTGATGTTAATTCTATTGGAAAAGCATGATGAAAAAAAAAAAAAAAAATTTAAGCACCCAGATTCAAATTCATTGTACTTGGTACAAAAAGGGTAAAAGGGAAAAAAAAACAACTGGACATTTGGAAGAGGTAAATTATTCAAGATTTAATTTTGAACCATGAAAAACATTTAGAAGAGAAGAAAAAAAAAGCACAGATGATGGTTGTGTTAATCTGACCAAAAAGGGCTTTTTGAAATCAACGATGGGAGATTTGTGCCACAGACAAAGGGTTACATTGGGTGTTTCTGTTTCTTTCAGGCAAATATACATCCCTTTGTGATGTTTGGAGTTTTGGTGTCCTGATGTGGGAGATCTTCTCCCATGGGAAATCTCCATATTCAGGGATGTCCAATGCTAGAGCTAGGGAGTGGATTGAAGAAGGTAAGCATTTGGACTTTTTAGTTTTGGTGTGACAATTTTTTGTTTAGTTTTCTGTAGTTAATACTTAGTCAATCTGTCGTGTGAACAAGACAAAGAACAAATATCTTAACATGTCTCAGAAAATATTATTCAGGTGACCTTAAAGTTATAAGGTTACAGGCCTTGAATTAAGTAAAATCTTTAACTGAAAACACAAGCCTTCAACTCCATTGAAACTTGAGTTCCTGAGTCGTACATCCCACGTGACCAATATACTCTTTACAGTTTAATTCACACCATCTAAATTCTTTACAAAAGATTCATATAAATCTACCATATCAATTGATTATAGTTTTTAAATTCAAAGAAAAAGTATTATCTGCAAATCACAAATCAAATGGTATATTATATTTTAATAATAATAATAATGGGCTCCTTATGTTCACTTTTTTTTTTAAACCTCCCTTATGAACAAATTAGCATTATTGTCATTTTAATAATCACATTTAGGTCTGTGTCACAGCCTGGTTCTTGTTGTAGGCGTGATGACGCAAATGTCTCTGTGTTGTAGATACCTCTTCTGGTATTACTATAATGTTCTTAACTAAATACTTTCTTACACGCACTAGATTTGCAAGTGCGTAATAACACTAGTATACTAAAGTCTCCAACGACAACATTTAGAATTATTGATAAACACACTGGTAGCAGACATAAATTTTATTCACACAATAATTCACAAAAGATATTGGCAACTTAAGCCATCACAAAATGTAATCCAATGAAAAGAACAGCATACTACATAATAATTACTCAGTGCTCATACAATATACCAAAGGAGATAATAACACTCCTCTATCTACAAGAGTCCATGGTAAAACTGAGGTGTCCACCTCGTGGTCAGTATCCAACCAGGAGAAAAATCTCGTGCAGTTAGCACGGACTAGTTCAGTGATTACTAGTCACCAAATATTACAGGGGTTCTAAAACTGATACATGACAGTCTGTAAATACAAAATGACCAAGGCAGGGATGCTGTGTCAGAAACAACTACAATTGTCATAGTAAATGAAATTAAATGTTTATGTAGAACAAAAATAACAAAGAATTTGTTTTAATTTTAAACATATTTTGTACAGCTATAATTGTTGTATTTTTTGTAATTAAATTATTTAAAGATTTTGAAAAAATGGGTGATGGCTCTAGACTAAGACTGTTTTATTGATTCTAGGCTTCTGGGACAGAGTTGAACTCAATCAAACACTTTCTGTATATTAGGTCTCATTGTAGAATTTGTTCACTGTAAATTTAGTAGAGAAATGTTTAAGTTCTTTTTCATTTTTTTTTTTTTGAAATATTATTTTAGGAAATCGACTTGAATCCCCATCTGGCACACCTGACAGAGTCTATGATCTGATGCTAAAATGTTGGTCCTACAATGATGAGGAAAGACCTCACTTTAAAGAGATACATCGCAGCCTGATAGATATCGTAAGAAAATTGTGATGACCTCCCCTCTTCTAAGTCACCAATTCCTTAAGCTAGGCTGCTGGCCAGCGAGTCATTGTTGTAGAACTTTTCTAGTAACATCTGTGTTACTTGAGATGAAATAACATCGACTGACTCAACGCAGCAGTGAGGACTTGAAAGCTGCCTACATCATAGCAATGAAAGAAAAAAAAAGCTGTAATGTGTTTATATTTTATTTCATGAAAGTTTCCATTCAAAAAAATCTGGTCAAAAAGAAAGTAGTAATAAAGAATAGAAAGACTTTTATGCCAAGTGGACTTGGAATTCAAATAGAAACAGATTTTGTGTTTCTGCAACATGGAACTTTTAAAAAATACTAAGTCTATTAACATTCGATCACAGCTTAATAAGGGTTATCACTACGAAAGTACTATGTCTGCATTTGATCACAGCAGAATGAAGATGAAAGTGCATGTCTATTAAATTTTGATCACATCTAAATGAAGATAGTCTTATCGTTGCACTAACTTTTGTATTCAATAATTTACCACTTTTATTTCTGTAAGTAAACTTATAAGTGTCAGAACTAAACTGCTTTATAGGTCAAGGTTGAGGAGCTAGTGTAGCTTATGTTTATGTATTTAGTTCCAGAATAAACAAAATTAATATTAGTTCTTTAAGATCTTGTCTTCTAGTCTGAAGATTTTACACCTCTATAGCTATTGCATGGCTAACAAAGAAATGGCTTTCCTGTGTAGCTTATAAAATGCTTCTGTGACGCATCTTAAAAGGATGCTCCAATAGTAGCTGCCATGTATCTTCCTCCTTACCAGATGTAAGGGATCTGGATTGTTTCTTGAAGCATCCCTTTACTTTTATAATGCTAGAGCTCTTTAGCTAGTGCAGCTAGCTTTATGTCTAACCTTGTTTTATGCTTTTGTGATACAAATGCAAGCTTGTTGTTGGTAGTATTATTTCATTTTATTTTCATTGAAATATGCAATGGTAGAACTTGCTAGGTGCTGTCCAGTTCATTACCCTGAAAGCAGAATAACTGTAAAATCAGACACTCATTCTAGACTCTGATTCAATCCCAGGGTATGATTCAACGCTGGCACTCATTATTCACCTCTATATGAATGCAACTGGGGCTAATAAGGCAATTACAAATAACTGAGTGTTCAAACTGATGTTGCATTTCTTTAAAACAAAAAACAAAAAAAAAACATTTGTTAGATTGCTTGAAAAGTTTACAGAGAAGAGCTGTTTGCATGTGGCTTTTCTTGTCTGTTGATGTTCAAATTTGAAAGAAATTGAATAACTGAAGAGCAGCCTACTTTAGCATACATTCTTTCATTGAAACACTGCAATCCATAGTTATGCTAGTTATTTTTGCAAAGCTTATATCAACTCACTCTTATCTGTCTGGTAAAAAAGTGTGTACAAGTTATTTCTCCCATCCCATTATCGGATCAAATGAAACTTTGCACAATTATTCATTGGCATAGAACAAGACATGAATCAATAATTTTTTTACCAGTTACCAGTTAGTTAATTAATTAGTGGAAAATTCATTATTTTGTTTGATACCATCAAGGGAAACCTATCCTTCAGTATTCACAGATATGGCTAAATTTGTTGGGCTTAGTCCCCTTAAATAATTAACACTATTTCTCCCTCACACATTCTCTAATCAAGTTAATACTATACACAATTATTTATTGTACCTAACAAAACATGAATCAATAAAAAAAAAAAAAATTAGTCAATTAATTATTGGTAATGAATTATTTTGTTTGATATAACTAGTACATTATTGATAGATATAGTTTTAAGGGTGGAGTTTTTTACCCATTGGCTAAGCTTTTTTTAAAATGAATTTTGCTTGTTAGCATTGTACTCCCTTCTTATTCTGACCCATACTCCATACAAGCTACAGATGACACCACTTATTGCCTTAAACTTGATTGTGAACATAATGCTATATATTTATACAGTGCATATTTTTGCTAACATCATTTTTGACTCACACAGGAGGCACCATGGCTGAGTGGTAAAGCGCTTGGCTTCTAAAGCGGGTTCCTGGTTTTGAATCCTGGTGAAGGCTAAGGTTTTTTTTAATTTCGGGATCTTTTATGTGCCTCTAAGGGGTACCAGACATAAGTTGGGGAAAAGTAAAGGTGGTTGGTCGTTGTGTTGGCCAAATGACACTCATTAGCTGTGGGTTACAGAAACAGATGACCTTTACATCATCTGTCCTTTGGATCATAAGGTCTGAAAGGGAACTTATTTTTTTTTACCTGAACTCTGTGTTTTGATGTAGAAGGTGTGCAGCCTTAGCACTATCTGTTTTACTATTCAGATTGGTGTTACACATCCTTGAGAACAACTGTGAAAAACCTTAGGGGACAAATGTGTCAGTTTGTTAGATGTCAAAATTTCATTGTAGATTTCTGGTCTGTGTGTTACTTTTTTTTTTAATAATGCTTACTTTGTGAGTTGGCAGACTGTGTGAATTGTAGTACAGGGCTGGCCTTAGGCATAGTCAAACTAGGCAGTTGCCTAGAGCCTCCAATTGGTGGGAGTCTTGCACAGGAAGAAATAGCTGAACTTGTCCTCAATGTTATTGCTAGAGTACACTAGGTTTTTTATAATTATGTAAATTTAATTATTGTGCTGTTTTTTATTTTTCCTTTTATTTTATTTGGGGCCTCCGATTATCCAAGGCCGGCCTTGTGTAGTATAAAAAGGTTTAACATGCTATTTGTGAAAGTTTTTTTTTCTATGATAAACATCTCTGGTCATTGTTTGGTTTGTCTGCCCTTTCTCATCACAATGTGCCCTTGTAGCCAAGCCTTGCACTTTGAACTCTCTGTGAATCTTTGTTAACTTTGATCAACAGAAAATCTTGTTTTTTTAGATTTCTTTCAGACGCAAAAACATTTTCTTATGTAACTTTTGTAAATAGAAAGAAGCCACATTTTGTGTCAAAGAAATGTTATATTTATGTAAGACATCCACTCATGCTGTATAGAAGATGAACAAATCACGTTTATAAATATACATTTATTGTCTGTGTATATAAAGAGACTGTATGCTAAATATAATATACATATATACATATATATAAATTTTGAAGTCATGTTTTATATATGCAGTAATGCCTGATAAGAAACGAAGTATTTTTTTAGTTTTTTGTTGTTGTTTTATTTTGTATAAATGTACAGTCAAGCCTCAGTATACTGAACCTCATAGAAACCACATTGTTGACTTCATAATTTGAATCACATTACTTCACACTTATTGATAAGGTGAAAACAACAAACATACAAGTTTCAGTTATTGAAATGTGACTGTACAGGCCTTTGTACAAATGTTATCTAAAGAAATGGCTGCTGATACTATTGAATGTCTTGATCTCTAAATATTTTACACATTTCTCGTCTGTCCAGCAAGATTTTGACCTAATCCTTTAACATGCCCTCATTGTCAATTAGTTAGGACTACATTTGTATGCTACTTCATTATTACATTGGCATCATTGTTGTTGAGGGGAGCTTTAATTTCATGTTTATTTGAGGCAGTCATGAAAATAAATGTGTTTATTTTATTTGCATGCAATTATTTCTTAATACTAGTTTTTAAAGAAACTTAACTTTTCTAGTAATAATTGACCTCAGAAAATATATTATTTGATTTTTTTTTTTTTTTGATTTTTTTTTGTCTAAATAATCATTATTCTGTAATCTTTTTTTTTTTTACTCTCTGCTTACACATTTTGTTTTTATTTAAGCAATGTACACCTTGAGAGACCTTTTTGTTTTCCTTGTAAATTACGCCACTAAAGAGGCCAATCCTAGAGTCACATGTACTTTCACAGTTTATACATTTCAAAGCACTCTAGGGGCTGCAATGTTCTCAGCTTTTTCCTGCTCCTGGTTTATGTCCTCATCTGCAACCAGAACCCTCTTTTATGCTTGCCCTACAAGTGGGCCTCTCCTAAACCTTTTTCTCCCAGCTTTCGATATTGGTTTTTAAATGCAAGCAGCTGTCATCCAGTAGGTTTCCTTACAGTATGTTCTGTGGGTGTGATCAATGGTGCTTAACTCTTTTATCTCCGTAATTATTTTTCCACCTTTCGACAGAATTCTTCATTTTGCTCATTACTAGTTCACTCCCCTGTTATGATTAAGCTTCAGTAACTTTTTCATTTGTAATCAGAAAACGTTTTATTTTGGTATAGAATTTAAGGGAAATGCATGCTCTTTTTATATAAGAAATGTACAGTTTATAAAATCCAACATTTATTTACTTTAATGAGGTCAAATAAATTAGGAGAGAAAGAGTTAAGCAAGACCATTGGTTATGGAAGGCCCCAACGCTGACCTGCAATGTCGCAACCTGTGGGCAGTGGAGACCAATAACTTGTTGCATTGTCACAGGTCGCCACTGCAAACAGGTAGCTATGTTGCAAGTCAGTTTTGAGGATTGATCTCAAACATGTCCAACCCAGCCAAGACGAGTTCTTCTCTTTTTCTTTGATATTATTAGTAAGTCAAGTGAAAAGAATTTAACTTTGTGAGGGTAGCTGTATCTTAAAAACTCAGTATTTCTGCCATTTCAAGTTTATAAAACTTTTTGTGAGAATTATGTGATTGCAGGACCAGTTGAATTGTTAATGAAAGAATGTCATAGAATGGGATGCATGCTTCATAAATCACTTCTTCTACTCTGAATCTCATACACTCTTGAAGAAAGAATTAGGCAATAAATGATTTATGAGTTGTTTTATTTAGATTTGAATTCTTTGTTGACACATAGACATGACATTAATTTGCAATAATTTTAGTAATTGCTTCTGTTTATTTTTCTTGAAATTTGAAATCACTACCGCCTGGATAATGTATTAAGGGTCATAATATCCAACTTGAATTTTCAATTTTGTTTAATTTTTTTTTTTTAATCTGAGATGTCATAATACATTCAATTTAAGAACAATATACATTGTCATTCTGCCTCTGTTGCCAAAGTCGATATAAGATTTTAAATCTTGGGCTTTAGTTTTATGGATATAGGATATCAATCTTGGGTTTAGTCTCTCTCTCTATATATAAATTCTGTGTTTTAGTTACATCTAGTTGTCTTTGTACAAAGCTTGTGTCAACTCACTCTGTCCGTCTGTCTGTCTGGTAAAAAGTTTGAACATGTTTTTTCTCCCATTTGCCTTTCTCTGATCAAGTTAAAACTTTGCACAATTATTCATTGAGCCCGACAAGACATGAATCAATCAAAAAATTAAACAATTAGTTTATTAATTTTTGGTGATTAATTATTTTGAAATTAGGGGAATAGATGCTACTTAATGAGAGATGTAGATATATATTATATATGGATTTTTGAGTTTCCTTATAACATTTTTCTCCCTACTTCCGATTCTCAGATCAAGTTAAAATTTTGCATAATTATTCATAGTTGATAACAGTACACAAATCAGTCTAAAAATTAAAAAATTATTTAATCATTTAGTACTAATTAATTAATTTTGTTTTATATAGCAGAAAGAGAGATAAAGCCTTTAATTTTAGATAAATAGCAGAGGTTAGCGGTTCTTTCCCTTAGATAACCTTTGTCTTTCAAAGGTATTCTTTTTTCTATTGCTTGTTATGTATCTGTAAGTGGGCATTTCTGTGAGTATTTTATAAAAAATTTGGTTTCAAATGAGACTTAGTTGTTTTTTTTTGTGGATGATTACATGTCTTCTTCTGTCGCTAGTGACATTAGATGTGCTCTTGACAGACACTCTTGTCATAAAAATGTTCTCCTTTTCTTTAATAAGTTGGTGTTACTGTTACCAGAGTGCACAGTTTGATACCAAGTTGGACTTTCTTCTCGGACAATCACTTCCAAAAGCCAATGAATGTACAATGATATCTGATCCTGCATTTCAAAGACATCTCTGTAGCTTATCTTTGTAGTCATTGCCCAAATCTAGGATGTTGATTTTATTTAATGTAAAATTATCTCATGGTAAAATATGTTTACAGCTAAGTGGAAATGAAACATTTTGGAGGCATGTTTTTTGTTTTTGTTTGTTTTTTTTGACTAAGATGGAAAGAACAATTCAGTCAAGTTTTCATTTTTAAAGTAATAGAGAGGGGGAAAGGGTGAATTTCACTGACCCTCAAAATGTAATTCGAAACTTACTGAAATGAATGGTGCACACTTTTCTATTACCAGCTAACACATGTTTCATCAGCAAGGAGCAGACGTCTCTGACTGTGTGTGCTTTACTGTAGTCCTTAAGTACTTTGTTTTTTGTTATTGTTTTTTTTTTAAGCAATTATAAAATTACACATTTCAGTTGTGTATTCTTTGTGTATTTTAATGAGTAAAAAGCTGTTTTGTTTGGTTTGAGTATCTCTGGTTCTTAATTGCTCAAAACTGCTGGGTTATCTCCCATGCCTCCAAGTATTGCAAATCATAAACCACACAATCATTAACATTGGTAAATTATCACAGATGTCCTGAGAGATTGTGTCAGGGCAAAACCACCTTACCAAGGATTAGAAAAGGATTTTCTTTTAGGTGTATGAAAGCTGTATAAAAAACTATTTTCTTAGCTATTATTCTGTCATGTAAAAGGTTTAAAAGTCAGTTGAAATTGATCCTTAGTAGTGAGATATTCATTTGCAATATTCGTTATATCTATATTTACACTGCCAAGACATAGTGCACATTTTATATTTGCCACAGCTAGATAGGAACAAAAAAACAACAACCTGCAAGAGTTACTTTTATTGATTTGCAAGTTGTTTTAACAACACAGTGTAATTAAGAGCTAGGTTTAGTTTTTCTGTTAGCTAATTTCTTATATACATTTCTTTGTTGTTGTTGTTTTTTTTTTAATATATTTTTGCAGTCTTGTTTTAAAGTCTATTTTGATAATATTTATAATCTATAAATATTTTTTTTCATAGTGGTCAGTCATGCAATGAATATTAGATTGATGGATTTACTAATATAAACATGTTTATGAAATAAGGAGATGCTTATTGTGTATAATCTACAAGGGCAATATATCTTACAGTACTATTATTATTTTGTGGGTTTTTGGTTCTGATTCAATGTACATTTTGCTCGTTACTCCCATGGGCACCTGTTTTCCAAAATTGTTATTTATTTTATTGTGATGCTGTCATTGTTTCACCTGAGTTGCCTTGCTTGTGGTTTGAAAAGTTTTTCTCTTTGTTTGTTTTATAGGCATATATATATATATATATAAATTCACTTTAATTTTTTTTTAAGTTAATAAAACATTTTTAAATTCTTGTTTGGTTTGAATGTTTTTGCATGAAGACAAAATGTTGTGCTTTTCACTGCATCTGTTTTGGTTTTAAGGTTTTATTTCCTGCACACATGTATAGTGAACCTGAAAATCTAGTAGTTGTATCAATGCAAGATAGAATATCTTAACAAGAAAATTGACTTTTTTTTCCCTAGCTCTGCCATCCACTCAATATATAGTACATCTAGACACTAATCTGTTGATCACATGAAAAACAAATAAATTTGAAATATTAATATTGACTTAGATAATTGGCTGACCCACTTTTTGTATGATCACAGTGACTGAGGACATTGCTGGTCTCACAGTATTCTGTCATCAAGTTGAAGAGACTAGATTGTACACATATCTGGGCAGAGGAACATTGTCATCTACATACCTTCTGTTTAGAAACAAAACTTTTGATAAATAAAAAATGTGATCTTAAAAAAAAAGGGGGAAAAATCACAGAATCAAATACAAGAATTGGTTTTGTCTTGACGTCTTTGTGTTAGTTCACTGTTAAAACTAAGACTTATCATTTTTATTTTAAACATATGAAACCAAGCCAAACTAAAAAATGCCAGGCATGGAGGCATCAAAACAGTTTCTGTGTGTCTCTTGTAGTCAACTCCCCACCTCTTTTTTTTTACCCTTTCCTCTCAAACTAATGTGATCTGTTCATTGAAGCTGGGTAGACAAAAGTCCACCCCACTCCGTTTGGAACCTACATGGTTCACCTTTCTGTCCTCCTACTCCCAAAGCAGGAGAAACATTTTAATCTTAACATTTAAATCCAATCATTCCATACTCATGCAAAATGTTTTGTTTGTTATTAGTTTTAAAATGTTACCCCCACAATCATCTCAGTATTATGATAAGGAGCCATTGAACAAATATATTCTCTTGACATTTTTCTATACAGCTATATATTTAAATCTCTAGTGAAAATTTTGTTATGTATCATTTCTGTTTATGACTTTACAAATAACTTTCTTTTTTTTTTCTTTGTTGTTCTATATAAAGTGTCTTTTAAAAATTATTTAGTCACTTACTAGCAATAATTATATGTTTGCATTATGAGCATAGCATTGTCACCTTTGCAAATAATGATCATGGACTACTTATATAATTCTACAACCATGTTCAGTAATGCAAAAAGCTATGTGTAATTTTAATTTTGTACAATAAAATTTGGTCAATTTTGTCAGGGCACTCTCAGAAGTTCTAAATATAAAGCCTCCCAGACCAAATTGAGAACACCTGTAAGGATAGGATTTTCAGTTTAAAGACACTGAATTCCTATTGCACTTGCTTATGGTAACGTTGCTCAAAAGTCTCATGTTTATTTTAGCTGTAACAAAATTTTATTGCTAAATTCTTAAAATTATATTAAAATTTCTGTAGAGACAGATTATACATGTACTTTATTGGATGATTCAATTTTTGCAAAAGAAACACTTAATTTTGAGCTATTTCTGGGGCAGGTGCAGTAGTTTCCCATTTGATTCTGATGCCTTCCTTTGAAAAAAGTCAGGGAATCCCCATTATCTCATTGACCGCTTGGAAGGATTGGACTGGGAAATTTTCACCCCAAATCCTGCCTTAAATGTTTCATATATATTTTCAAATTACCTTTAACTTTGACCAATCTTGGTCAGTAACAATGGCTGGACTCTGGAATGTTCGTGAATTGTAGACGAAAATGACACTCTAGCTATCTATGTTCAAGTGGTGACCTCTAGTTTGGCATCTCAAACCACAAATCCCCTGTGTGCAACGATTTCATGGTTCAATGTATTTATATTGTATACATTTACTCCCCCCTCCCCAAAAATGTAGCTTTTAAACCTAACTTATACCTAGCCAGAAATATAGGTTGGATATTAAGGGTTTTATAAAATAGTAATTTCATTAACTTTAATGAAATGGATACAGATAAATAATTGTGTGTGAATGCATACTGACTTTGTCTTCCTATGCCGAGACTTTCTTTATTATCTTTATTAGGCATAGTAAGTCTTGACCTAGGAATAGATCACATTGACATTAAAGTCACCTTGTCCTACAATGTAGGTCAACTTTTGTTTGTAGTTTCATTCTATTCATTTCAATATACTGACATAAAATCTATGCTTCAACTAAGGTTTTCTCATCAGCAAACAAGGTCATACAGTTTAGCATCAAGTCATACGTAGACTTTATACTTACCTAACACACTCACCCATATACTCCTACATAGTGGTCTAGTAGTGGGTCATTATTGATATCGTACACTTTCATCTAATCACTTATCTAACCTAAATATCATTTCTATTTTACTATTTTATTTTGTGAATAATATTTGCATTTTGTTTCGTTTTTTTTTTTTAATTTTAATTATTCCCCACACACACATATATGAAATAATTTTCTTTCAGTAAATGTTTATTTTTATTTTGAGCTTGATTTCATACAGCACTCGAGTCATATGTAGTATTTTGAAAAAGAATGATTTTGTTTGTAAAATTGTGAAACAAATAAAACTTTTCAATACATTTAAATTACTGGGTTTTTGTTTTACCAAGGTTATCTCTCTACTCCCTCTGTCCGGTACACATCTTGTACTACACGTTAGTTCTCCCACATCTTATTCTCGGATCCACTTGAAACTTTGCACAATTATTCATTGTCGATTACAACGCATGAATTATTAGAAAAAAAAATTAACCAAGTCGTATTTATCAATTCGTCGTAGTTTATTAATTTTGTTTTATATGGGAAATATACGAAACAAAGAGAAATGGTAATGATTTAACGGTGGTCTCCCCTTAAGGCGCAAATTTTGTTTTATACTGAAAATGTACTAAGATTAGGGGAGAGAATTTTTAACTAGATCTAGCAATAGTCTATAAACCCTCTAAATTTATAAGTACTTGAAATGCTCGATGGCTTCACGTCAGCCTCCCATCATGGATACCCCGAGCTCCAATTCAGACTGAGCAATTTTAAAAAAATATGTAAAAAAGCAGCAAAGAAATCTTCTCACAGATACCCCCTCCCCCGCTGGTCCTCAAAAATGATTGGACCATAGCGCAGTGAGCATTCTAGAAGCAGGAAAGTTGCGCTAAACAAAAGCAAGTAATGAAAATATTTCCAATCGCATAAATTTAGTCTAGACTTCTCTACGTCATTTAACATTGCTCCTGCAAGAGATATAGAAAATCATAGCTGTCTGGGTTCTAGATTATCATCGCCGACTTCGTTCTATATTACCATATCTTCTGGGATCTAGATTATCATAGCTGTCTGGAATTTACATTATCATAACTATCTAGGATAGGCTTAATATTATCATTATTGTCTGGAGTTTACATTATCATAGTTATCTGGTATTGAGATTGTCATTGCTGTTATGGACTGGGATTATCATTGCTGTCTGGGATTGAGATTATCCTAGCCTAGAATAATGTCTGACCTCCTTCTCCCCCCCCCCCCCCCAAGGCATCCAAGCCACTGTGTCATTAGTGAGATTTATATGGGAGATTGCGCGGTTGGTTTGTCTGTGGTTAATTAATTTTTTTACAATAACTGAAATGTGTTTAGTTCATCTGTTCAATGTGATGCATAACATTTAATTGAAACGTTGGCTCAGCAAGTTGTAGGGTAAGACTTATCTTTCAATGAACACAACTAGCACGTAGAACAAACGTTGGCTCAGCAAGTTGTAGGGTAAGACTTATCTTTCAATGAACACAACTAGCACGTAGAACAAACGTTGGCTCAGCAAGTTGTAGGGTAAGACTTATCTTTCAATGAACACAACTAGCACGTAGAACAAACGTTGGCTCAGCAAGTTGTAGGGTAAGACTTATCTTTCAATGAACACAACTAGCACGTAGAACAAACGTTGGCTCAGCAAGTTGTAGGGTAAGACTTATCTTTCAATGAACACAACTAGCACGTAGAACAAACGTTGGCTCAGCAAGTTGTAAGGTAAGACTTATCTTTCAATGAACACAACTAGCACGTAGAACAAACGTTGGCTCAGCAAGTTGTAGGGTAAGACTTATCTTTCAATGAACACAACTAGCACGTAGAACAAACGTTGGCTCAGCAAGTTGTAGGGTAAGACTTATCTTTCAATGAACACAACTAGCACGTAGAACAAACGTTGGCTCAGCAAGTTGTAGGGTAAGACTTATCTTTCAATGAACACAACTAGCACGTAGAACAAACGTTGGCTCAGCAAGTTGTAGGGTAAGACTTATCTTTCAATGAACACAACTAGCACGTAGAACAAACGTTGGCTCAGCAAGTTGTAGGGTAAGACTTATCTTTCAATGAACACAACTAGCACGTAGAACAAACGTTGGCTCAGCAAGTTGTAGGGTAAGACTTATCTTTCAATGAACACAACTAGCACGTAGAACAAACGTTGGCTCAGCAAGTTGTAGGGTAAGACTTATCTTTCAATGAACACAACTAGCACGTAGAACAAACGTTGGCTCAGCAAGTTGTAGGGTAAGACTTATCTTTCAATGAACACAACTAGCACGTAGAACAAACGTTGGCTCAGCAAGTTGTAGGGTAAGACTTATCTTTCAATGAACACAACTAGCACGTAGAACAAACGTTGGCTCAGCAAGTTGTAGGGTAAGACTTATCTTTCAATGAAACCAACGAGTAAACTAAACTCCCGCCGAGCGCCCTTTGCTTCCAGTTCCCCTCCACCCGGCCAAGTCAGCCATATCGAGCTAGGCCTGCACACTGACCGGTGACGTGTCAACCTGTGGTCAGTGGAGAGTAAGGTCAGTACGTTAGTGCTCAGCTCTACAATGACGATTGGTCTCGGCTTAGATCAGTGGCTAGGAAAAAAAAATACAGACGTATTTTCAATAACTACAACAAAATTCTGGATTAAAAAAAAAAAAAAAAGCTTAAAGATTATACATGTACAATCTTTAGCACAAACAAAGGTCAAAATGGCGGTTAAGGGTTTATTATGATTGGGTATCTGGTCGTGTGGTTTGAGGTTCGGACTGTCGTTACGATAGTCCCGAGTTTAAATCCTACTCGCTGCCATCCCATGCCGCCCTACTGAAAGGTCACGTCAGGCACAAATGATATCCGAACACGATTATGTGCGTGTACTTATAAGTACTATTGTTGTCAAAGGAATGTTTGTTTGCCTTCGTTCTTGAATGATTTACCCAACAGTAAGCAATAATCTTATTTTGTTGTCGACTATTTGTTGCATTGTTAAAGAAGCGAAATTAAAATTTACTGGATTTGGTAAGTGTTGTACAATTAAGAACATCTATCAGTCTTTGGCAGCCGGACAGACTAATGAAATAATAGTTACATATCAATCATTCTGAACATCTCGCACAGATTATCTGATATCATACTGTTTAAAGAAAAGTTAAGATGGATATTTCATAGCCACCTTGAATAAGGGAAGCTACTTGAGATAATGGAAATGTTTTCTAAATATATCCCATAGCTAGAATAATCTGGCATTTCATAATACTGAATACTAAATAAGTAAAACATAAAAATTATTGGAACTTCATATTCGTAAAAACAATTTTGTTTAGTTCTTGTAAACTTTTAAATGTTAAGTTTATCAACTAATTGTGTACTTTTTAGTGTATTTTACGAAACGTTGCATTGTTTCTTTGGTCTTTACAAACCATATAATTTATCAAGAGACCGCCATCTGTCTGTTTAGGACATTATGAAACTGAATAATTCTGTTCTGAATATTTCCAGCCATTAACATTGATGAAAAAAAAAGAGAATAAAAATAATAGAAACATTTTTGTGTTGTTTTTTTTTCAGTAATGTGAATCTTATCCTTGATAATATTTATTTATTTATATTGCTCCTCATCCTTGATTAAAGATTAACATCATCTTGATGCTTAAGAAGAATTTGCAGACAGAGAAAGCGATGGGAAGACAACATAAAGAATGTACGGGCCTGTCATTGAAAGATATACTACTCAAAGTAAAAGACAAAGAGGAATAGTCGAAAGATCATGTTCCAACAGACTAAAGGAAAGAAAACGAAGAAGCCGAAGTCAACCAGCAGAATCTAGGTCTCATCGTCACGATGTTTTGTTAATTTTATTTCTATTCCGAAAATGCCACAAAATATGTTGAAAAATCGCCTATTTGTTGCAATATAAATAAAGAGGCTGCTTGAAGAGTTGATTTGCATTAAAAGTACTCGAATTTCTCGCCTCAGGTAGAAATATATGACTTCTTCCTCTATTTCGTTATCCAGCTGGGCAATGATTGTTACTGCCGATGTTGAGATGACAAAAAAGAAACATGTCATCATCAGCGTCCTGGTCGTCCTTGGAGACCAGGACATCTTCTGGGAAGAAGTTAGCATTTTTCTCTTCTTCATTTCAATATTAACCTTAACAGCCAAGACAATGCTGCCGATTGTGACAAAAATCAAAGGAAGAGTATTAGAAAAGGTTTGATTCACGTTCGCGTCAAACTTGCCAAGAATAAATATATTTTGGACTAAAAAATCTGAAGGAATAGGACTCATATAAGTGATATTTTGGGATATATCTACAAAGCCAATGTTGAAATTGGATGGTAATAACATCGCCCACGGCAACCATATTAGAAATGCACACACAACTAGGACAATGGTTCTTTTTCTGTTTATAATTCTTGCAAATGTCAAGGGTTTAAACACTGCCACGAGCCTTTCAAAGGTAATTAAAACTGGAAACATTGGGCTGCAGTATTCACCCAAAGCGTGAAAATATTGCATCCCAATCAAAGAATAAAATAGAAAATAGTTGACCTCAGCGCTGTAGTGAAATCCACACATTACATCATCAGGTCCGAACCAATATAGAATGGCTCCGTAATTTATGGACCTGAATAAGTTCAGTGTGTCCGCAATGACCAGACTAAAAAGTAGTATGTTAGAAGGCTTGTGAAGACCACTGAGTCTCAGTATCAGTAGACTTATAATGTTTGCTGTGATGCCTAGAATGGAAACGGTCGGCTTGACAAAACACATCAAAACAAAGTATATGTATATTTGTTCTAATAAGGTGGTCGGGTCGTCACAGAGGTAGTAATACTCCACTGGCGTTGTTTCGCCATAACTTGCTATTCCACTGTCGGTGATGCTCATGGTAGCATTCATGGTCGATGTCGTCAAGAATTAGAATAAAGTATTGATATTGGTTTTTTTTTAAAATTAAGTTTCACACTAGATCTAGTTGAATTTACTTGACAAGTTGAAACCTGAAACGAGAAAGAAAAATGAATAGAGTTTATGAAATACACAAACCAGTGAAATCTAAACGTAAACGATGGACAGACAGACAGACAGAGAACTGCATAAATATGAGGCCCATTACAACATTTGTATATTGGATCTAACATGAATCCCTAACAATATTGCCAAAGATGTAACATGAACCAGTGGTTCAAGTTGCTTAATACTTAATATATTTTATTTTTTTTCAAAAGTTGTCAACAAAAATCTAGCAAGATTACTGGGAAGAAACTTCACTCACCAATTCATGAGTGGTTCTAAATCTTGCAGTATTTCCGTCATTTTGTGTAATTTTGCTTCGCCAAACAAGACACGAATGAGGAACATATTTTAGAAGTAAACAAATGAAAACAAATAATTACTTACCTAAGGAAATTTTCTTTTATCTTCGCAAACGTATGTAAACCAAGTGAGTCCAGTCAGTGTTTGGTATTCAGCAACATAGAGTAGTTTCCTTAACACTAACGTATGTAAACCAAGTGAGGCCACTCTTTATTCGATCCGAATGTATGGTTTTCACAACACGGAGTGGATTTCATGAAATATTGCTGTCTCATAGTTGGACCTGGTCCATACAATAAGCCTCTCCTCCTAAGTATTAACATTGAATAGGTTAAAGGTTACCATATAGCGTGTAGTGTCTCATTTACGTCACATTGGCTTTTCAGTTAGGCTTCCTATATGTGGCGATGTGGTACATATGCTTAATTAGTTCAGTAAGCCTATTTATTATGTTTTTATGTATAAATTTAAAAAAAATGCATTGAAAAGATACGATTTACTTTTTAAGTCTGTGCATCCAATGTAAAACACCAACGCATCTTGATAACTGCCATCACTTTAGGTCTGCAATTAACTCAGGTATTTACTTTCTTCAATAGGTCAAGTCTTATCAGTTGTTTTTTTCTCTCATTCCGAACTAACAATTTACAAAAATCAATTAAAACAAAATCATTCAAAATAAATACAGTAAAGTGCTTTTATCATTATTCTCTGTCCTACAAAATCTCGTTAAGCTCTAGACGTAGCTTTGCTCTAGAAAGTATCAAAGGAGTTGAAGTTGGGCTCAAGTGCCTCTAGCCTCCAAAACCCAGCAGTCATAGGGATTTCACTTCTAAAGAGCTTGCCCATGGCCAGCAATTATCTCAACGAGTCAAATCGCGATTTTTTTTCCCCGGAAGAAAAAGGTGATTAGCCGATGAAACAAGAGTCATGTGACCTTTGGTATACTAGCGTGAAGTAGGATGTTGAAGTTTTGAAAAGTAGATTTAATTGAGCTTTGTTTTTCCATGGTCTCATCCACGTCACGTGGTACACTTTGTAGATCCTTAATTGACGGCTTGACACGTGACAAATAGTTATTTCTAATTAAACGCCATGTTAAAATAGGCATAACTGTTGTTGTTGTTTTTCTGTTCTCCATTCTTGATGCCATTTGCTTAACAATAAACCGACAAAGGTTGTTTGTTTTTTTTTGGTGACTTGAACATTCGCAGAAACCACAAAGAAACGCCATTTTCTGAGTCTAGTTTGTTTTGTTTGTTACAAAAATAAATTACTACTCTATGTTCCAATAACACACAAGACATTCTTAGTTTAGTTGAAATTGAAACAAAAAGATGAAAAATGACCAGTATTGGGATCGAACCTACGTTCTTAGCGAGACGCTCTGTTAATTGAGCTTTTTTTTTTTTGTATGCAGTTATTTACGCTATAGAACTTCTTCCCACAAAAAAACAGGTTTGGACCGGATCAAAGAATAACTTAAGGGATATCAGCTTCAGTGTGGTCATAACAATTAGCAACGTTAGCATCTTGCAGTCATACTTTGAACTCACTGAAAGCTTGCGTTGAAACAACTAGAACAGTCGACACACTTTATCTGCAAGGGACGCACACAGCTCTGCATGAAGGACGACCGGGACAAGGATTTGAAAGAGAGAGAGCTGGTTCGTGTGCGGCATTAGGGCTGTCCTTGTAGGGCGACATTAAAACTCACTGCCCGCTTCCTTTTACGTTCTCTAAGGGAGTTATTCTCAGTGTGGTCCGTTACGAATCGGGTTTCTGATCGTACACATATAAAGGTCCAATACAAAATCATAAAGCAATTTAAAAAAAAATGGAATTTTTAAAAACGTATCTTCTGTGCATCCACTTGCTGGTTTAATAGTGGTTGTTGTTTTTATATCCTACATAGAAATGTAATAGCCGTACTAAGTAGAAACAGCCGAAGTATGAACTAAAAAATCTATTATTCAAACGACTAGGTTTTGTGCAATACTCACAATTAGGACGTTTTGGCCCACAAGAAAGAAATCATTCAATGCATTGTTTATAGCTAAAACATCTGAAGGGATTGGACTCCTATAAGTGATATTTCGGGATACATCTACTAATCCAATGCTGTCATTGGATGGTAATAACACCGTCCACGGCAATCAGATAACTCTTTTCAACAACAGTTATCTTTGCTTGTTCTAAACATCACAGCTGCTAAAAGAATTTGGTTCTTCAACATTTTTCAATATATATTGACTCTCTACATGAAGTTTCTTTTTTATCTATGGCCAGAACAGATGGCAGGTTTCAAGGGATTTTGCGTACTGTGGATTCGATTAAGGCTATTTCATTTTAATGTCAATATGACATCGTTGTTATGGTTACTCGTTGTGCCATCTTATGTTGTCATTCGATTGAGACTTTGTTTTGATCAGAGTAATGTCATGATTGTCTACGCTTACTTTTCCTATATCTGACAACTTGTATGGAGGATGTAAGGCATGTCGACGAGAATGAATGCGGGGTAGACGGATAATATCGTCATTTCAAATCTGAACATTTGTGCATTTAGAATCAAACTATACGCATGGACCTAGAAGGTGTGTATGTGGGGGGGGGGGGTCAAATTCCTAAGCAAAAAAAAAATTACACAGTGATCTGAGTCTATTGATTGTCCCTACTAATATCGTCAATCTACGGGAATTTTTGCACATTTCAGAAGACTAGTAGGATTGTGCAATGGAAATCCCCCACTAAAAAGCTTTTCTGAAGCTCAGAATACAGGAAAACGTGATACACAATGGAAATATAAGATTTACAAAATTTAACTATAAAACAAAAATACAGAATCATAATTTATGCAACAAGACATTTTATGAAATGTTCATATACTCCTCTAAGAAAAATATAAGAACGTAGAACAAAATAAACAAACAAACAATAACTCGTAATGTTGTAGTTTTGATGCGCTTTCACGCCGCTTTCACATTACACCGTGACGTACAAATGGTCGCCTTGGAGCTTCATACACGACTAAATGTACTCTTTTTTTTTTTTTTTGTTGTTGTGCGAAATGAAACAAATCACAATTCAGCATTTTGTAATGAAACTGACAAGCAAAATAAAAAAAAAAAGTTTAAAAAAAAAAGATTATGCAAGATATGTAAGAACTGTACATTTACATCCATATCTATCGCTACTCTAATATGTATTTCACTTTTTATTATATCAAACTAAATTAAGTAATTACCACTAATTGATTAATTAATTAATTAATTTTGGACTGATTCGTGTTTTGCTAGGAACAATGAATAGTTGTGCAAAGTTTCAATTTGATTCGAGAATGGGAAGTTGGAGAAATAACGTGTACAAAATGTGTACCAGACAGACGGAGCGAGTTGATAGAAGCTTGGTTAAGATGTAACACAAGTACTTTATACTATTTAGTTGGAAACCGTGATCTTTCAATATGGCATTGACATTGTTTTTTTTTGTTGTTTTTTTTTTTTGTCCATTAATTTCAATCTTCCTGTTTTTATTTTTTAAGTTTCTCTTTAGTTTTTCTTATATAGCCCCACCATTCTTCATGTCGCTTTCTCTTCTTTTAATAAGATACTGTATTTTATTACTTTAAGAGTTTAAACCGGATTTCAAATATCAATTGTAAATAAAGAGGAGATTACTGCTTGAAAAAATGCATCGTGCAAATCTAAAAATGCACTAGAAAAAACTAAAAGCAAGATTGCAAAGACAGTTTGTGTGGAAACACAAACTCAAAATCGGCCCCCGAAGTGGTCCACCCAGTCAGGCTTCAATATTTTCAGAAAGAACATCCAAATGAAATTATATCAAAGACAAACGAAAGATAAGAATGGAGAAAGAAGGTTGACAGATCTTGTGTAGTGCCCCAACGGTACAGCAGATCAAAGGTTAGATGTGAACCTGAGCTAACTAGTTCCCCTTTCAGACCTTGTGGTCTATAGGGCAGATGATGTAAAGTTCATCTGTTTTTGTGGCCTAAGGTTAACGAGGGTGTCATGCAGCCAGCACAACGAACAACCGCCTTTACTTTTACCCAACTAATGTCAGGTAGCCATTAGAGCTGAGTGGACTCAGAGGCGCCTAAGGATTCCGAAGTTGAAAATCCCAGTCTTCACCAGGATTCGAACCCGGGGCCCCCGGTTCGGAAGCCAAGCGCTTTACCGCTCAGCTACCGCGCCTCTCCTGGCCTAACTGAAGTCTTATAATTGATGTAATTGTTTTGAAAAGGCTCAATCTCTTATTCGAATGCTCAAAAAAAAAAAAATAATAATTTTCGCAATAAAAAAAAAGTTCACGAAAATAAAGTTTACAAGATTACTATTCGTTTCAATTTAGTTCTTCTTTATAATGCATACTAATTAGCTTTTTCTCTTTAAAAAACTGCTTGCATAACTGATTTTAAAAATTTGATTTTTCGCTTTCAGAAAAAAAAAGTAGACGTTGCATCAGAACTTTGAATTGTCTAAAATATTGTGATGTCGCATTTTCAATATCTTTTCTAGTTTACGAGATCTAAACGGGACGGACGGACAGACGGACAGACATTTCGCACAAAACTAATAGCGTCTTGTCCCCTTTCGGGGGCCGCTAAAAATGATTTAAAACTCTCCAACATGTAAAATGAGCAGAAGAACTAAAAAACAATTGTATCAATTAGTTTGGACATAGACTATAATACTATATATTACATGGACTGCCAACTCTGCGCACTAAGCCTATATTTTTCAATAAATAAGTCCCGTTCACCGAGGCGTCCTTGGTTGCATGACACATTGATGATATATAGTCTATGGTTTGGATCAGTCCTGTAATTACATTTGTAATAGATCTAGACTAACAATAATACATCTGTGCAATAAGAAATATTTTACCAGCTTTCTCAAAAACGGTATGATCCTTTCACTTGTCTGGACCATTTGGGAAAAAAGGGGGGGGGGAAAGAGTTTTTTTTGGGAATTTAACTGTAATCGTTTTTTTTTTCAGTGGTTGGGGGGGGGATGGAGGAACGAACAGTATTCGACCTCATGACTCAAGGCTCCTAAAGCCAACATACTAAGTAACTAACTACTCATCTAGTGTGGTGAGGTGTTTCAAACTTACTCTAAAGCGGCGACCTATAAAGGGAACTCATTCAGCTTATACCAACACTTCAGTCAAATAGACCTACAATATCTTTCCCTTGTTTGAGGTACCAAACAAAATAATTAATTACCAATAGTTAACTTATTGGTTAGGTTTTTTTTTTTTTGTTTTTTTTTTTTTTATTGATTCTTGTTTTGTCAGGTAAAAGAAATAATTGTGCAAAATTTCAGTTTGATCCGAGATTGTGTGTTGGAGAAATAACGTGTAAAAATTTTTTTACTAGACAGAGTGAGTTGATATAAGTTTTGTATCACCGTTTGTAACAGGCATCATGACTAGATTGAAATGAAATGAGTAGGACGTAATTATCTTTTTGTTATGTAGGCCTAACCATCTGTAATCTATAAGATAAGAGGTAACTAACATATTTTATTAGTTTCTATGTAGGTTGACGTAAAAGTACTTATAATAATTATGGGCAAACCCTTCGGTAAGCATACATTCTAGATACCGTCCTCAGGAGGTTTTATTAATTTCAAAGCTATTCCAAACATGGAACAAAATATGTCAAAAAATCGTCTATTTGATGCGATGTAAATAAATAGACTACTGGAAGAATTGATTTGCAGTAAAAGTATTCTGACTTCACGCCTGACGTAATACGACGCGACGTCTTCAATTAAGCTGTTATCCATCTGCGTCATGATTGTGCCTGTTGCTGTTGAGATAACAAAAATGAAACATGTCAACATGAGCGTTCTGGTTGTCCTTGGAGACCAGGACATCTTCTGTGAAGAAGTTAAGCTTCTTCTCTTCTTCAGTGCGACACTAACCTTTATACCAAGGACGATGTTGCCAAATGTGACAAAAATCAAGGGCAGAGTGTTCGAAAATGTTTGATTCACATTCGTGTCGTACATGTTTAGAATAAGTATATTGCTGAAAAACCATTTTGAAAGAGCGGGACGCATATAAGTGACATTTTGAGACATAGGTGAAAAGCCAACCTCGTATAAAGATGGTAAAAAGAGTGTCCATGGCAACCATATAAGATATGCACACACCACTAAGACAATTGTTCGTCTCCTGTTTATAATTCTTGAAAATGTCAAGGGTTTAAAAACAGCTACAAGTCTTTCGAATGTAATTAAAACGGGAAACATGGTGTTGGACATTTCACCCCAAAGGTGAAAATATTGCATACCGATCATAGAATATAATAGAAAATAGTTGATGCCTTCGCTGTAGCGAAACCCACACATCACATCGTCCGGTCCAAACCAAAATAGAATGGCTCCGTAATTTATTGACCTGCCCAGACACAGTGTGTCGGCAATGACCAGACTAAAGAGAAGTATGTTGGAAGGTTTGTGCAGTCCGCTGAGTCTCAGTATCTGTAGACTTATAATGTTGGCCGTGATCCCCAGAATGGACATGGCTGGCTTGACAAAACACATCAAAACAAAATAAATGTTTATTTGTTCTAACATTCTGGACGGAACCCCACATATATAGTAATACTCCACTCGATTACTTGCTGTTCCATTGTTCATGTTGCTTATGGTAGTGACAGTGTTCATGGCCCGTACGTTAAGAAATTTAAAAGAAAACAAGTTTCCCACTAGTTTTAGTTGAAATTACTTAACAAGTTGAACTCTGAAACAAACAAAAAAAAAAGAGAGAATTAAGAAAGTTTATGTAACATATGTAACACACATGCTCGTTAGCTGCCTCAGTGATGATGACATGGAATGTTCTATAACGCTTTTACATTTTGAGCTCTTTATGTGACACTTGGACGGACAGACAGACCGACAGCTGAAAAATAAGGGCGGATTTATTTTTTTTTATAGTTGAAATTACATTTCAAATGCAAAGTTGTTGAAATGAATAACATAATTGAAGTTGTTTTTTTTTTTAATTATTATTTTAATAGATTATTATAATAATAAGACTTTTCTTCGAGTGAGTTGAAATTATTTAATGAGGCTTCGTGTTTTTACCAAAATGTTTGTTTGAATCTTGGACGCTGACTGCAGAACTAGTGATGCCACAGAAAGATCCTAGGTATCAAAAAACAAAGACCGCATCACAAACGAAGAGATTAGAAACAGGATTACAATGATTATTGGGTGCCACCATGACCTGTTGACTGATGTCAAAAGAACACAAACTAAAATTTAAGGCCATATCACAAGGTCATAAAGGCTCGCAATGATCTTCCTTCAGAGAACAGTACCAGGAAAACAGAAGAAGAGGAAGACAGATAAAGCAATGGGAAGACATCATCAAATAATGGACGGGCCTGTCACTAAAAGGGATTCAATCCCAGGCCAAAGTCAGAGAGGAATGGAGGAAGACGGTCAACATGTCATGTGTAGTGTTTTCAACCGACTAAGGCAGGGGTTCTCAACCTGTGGGTCGCGACCCCCTTAGGGGCCAGGGGTCGCCAGAGACCATCGAAAAAATGAATAGTTTTGTCTATTCTTCTATTGCTGTGTGTCTGAGCGGAGGGGGTGGGGTCGCGGCAGAGTGTGGGATTGTAAAGAGGGGTCGCCGAGCTAAAAAGGTTGAGAACCGCTGGACTAAGGGATAGGTAAAGGTAAAGGTGAAGATGAGCTACTAATTTAATTCACATCAATTTTTCTAATAGAAATTCCCGAGCCCTAACTCCTCAATTGTTTCGAAATTAAGTCTTGAAATATTTATGTGAATGCGTTGAAAAGTCCATTCTAAATACAATTTATATTACAATGTCTGCGTGTTTATAAGCTAGGCTAGTAATTATCTTCATTTTTGAAGTGACGTCTGTAATATACAAGATAAGAAGGTTAAGATAAGATATTGGTTTGATATCCTTTTTGTCATCGAAAACATATATAGGGCCTACTGTTAAATAGTACATTGATTCTAAAAAGAATTACACTTAGATATAAAGGCCCTGCTGAAATAAACGCATAGAGCTATTAATTGTTTTATTTTAGATTTTCATTCAATTATCTTACACATTTCGGGTAGATGGGCCGGTCTTAGGCCACTGCAACCTATGCGGCCCGCACTTTGATAGGCCACGCGCAAATTCTAGGTGTAAATTATTAAAATAAACCATCACTACTTATTATTAAAGGGTTTCTGGAATTCTCCTGAAATTGTAAAAGATACGAAAAAGTACAAAAAAAAACTCCTGAAATCAATAAAGTCTTCTGAAAACTGATGCAAATCTCCTTAAAAACTGTCAAATTGTCATTTCTGGGCGTTATTCAATATGGAAAACGCCAATCCTGCTAACAATTTTAAAAAAAAACGGCATTGTCAGCTTTCATTTAATTAAATATAATAATAAGGCGAATTTTAACCAAAACAAGAAGTTCAAATTCTTAATTTACTATAATAGTCTCTGGCATACAAATAGAGATCTAGATCTATCTCGACCTCTTAAAATAAAAACAAAAGCGATAATTTGCTAGTTGATAGTGAATCTAAAAGGCAGATCTGAATGTTTATCAGCGTTTTGTTGAAAAACTACTATCTACTGTGGATGGCTCGTAAAGCTAATTCGACAGTGATTTTGTACTTAGTAAAGTATGAAGAAAATGCAAAAACGAAATTTTTTCTAATAGAAAATCTTAATTTTCACTTATTATCCTTATCACAACCAAGAATAGACCCCGCGCAAACCATTTCGCACAGGGCCCCTTGTTGGGTAGTAGATTTACGTCCAAACCACCAGAAAGAAAAGGCTCCAATTCGAGACCATCGTTTCAACAGTCCGTAAGCATACTATCTGTTACTTAATGCTAAACTAATGTCATGTATATCATGGATTAAGATTTGCTCTTTTTTTTGTGCAAATCTTATACGAACTCACTCTTTCTATCTGTCTGTCTGGGAGGATTCTTTCAGACTTTTTTTTCTCCCACTTCCCATTCTCGGAGTAAATTGAAATTTTACTCAATTATTCATTGTCGATGACAACACATGAATCAATTAAAAAATAAAGCTATTAGTTAATCAAATAGCGGCAATTAATTAATTTTGCTTTATATGGGAAAAGGGAGGTAAACCTAGCAGCATTGATATACAATATATATATATATATGGCAGTGATAAGTGTTGGTTTTTTTTTTTGGCTTGTTTAAAATTGGATCTTTTAAATAAGGTAATAATAAGGTTGAGCTTCAGACACCTGGACTATTATGACAGAAAGGAGGAGAAAGCCTTATAGAGGACTAAAAAAGTTGACTCTGGCTTACAATTTATTTGATGAAATGTGTCAGTAAATCATAGGCTGTAAATCAACTAGGCTATATAAGGGCATCTTCTTTTTCTTCCTTGTTCTCATTATTATGTTGGAGCGTTTAGAAGACTAGACCAATATACGAGATGAACTGTGCGGTGGTTTCCAAATCAGGGAGCTGTCCATAAAGTTTTCTTTCTATTGTGGTGTTTTGGGGCCAGTGTCTTGTTCGGACCTCTTAATAAAGAATGCAATTTTGAAGGATATGGTCAGCACTCTGACACTCCACATGGGCAGTTTTCGCCATTCCAATTTTTCTAATTTCAAACTATGAATGAAATATGTAAAAAAAAAATTGCTTTTATTTTTGTCGAACTTCAGATTTCATATTGTTGAAAAAGAAAACAAATTAAAAATTCGCCTTTTTTTGGGAAAAAAAGGGGGGGAGGGGGCTTTATTTTTAGCGGCTAACAAAATGAAAAAGGGCATTGTATTTTTGTGTGGTTTGTCTGGCCGGCCGTCCGTCTATCTGTCACGTTCTAAATGTCTTTTACGGATATTTAAAAGCTTAATTTCAAGACATTCTGTTGTAGTATCCATGGCACAAATGCGGTATTTTTTCTTTGATAACAAAAACATTTTGCTTTAATGAGCAAAATAAAAATGACGAATTAGTAGGCGGCCCTTGCGGTCAGTCGTATTCACACATTACGTCACACACAAGTATCGACAAAATTTGATACTATGAAACTATTGTTGTCATAGAGAGCCTTTGTAGGAAAAATATGTTTTTTTTATTTTTAATTCCAGCTTCTTGTTAAACTAATGTAGTAAAAGCTCAATCATTGTTAGATTTTTAAAACGATATAGCACCATGTGGCTAGTATTTGTTTTAAAGATGTACATAAATTGTCCAATTTATAGGAAAATCGTTAGAGCCGTTTTCGAAATATGCCGCCCCATTTCCCCCACTTCTAAAAAGAACCTTTCCTAAAGGAATGTATGGCTCTACTAGACCATCCCATTAATAGGCTTTTAGACCTAGATTGAGACGACGATACGCAAAATGTTTCTGAACATTAATTTATTCAACTCTTCAATAAATGTAATCTTGGTTCTATGATCTTAACGAAGTGCTACTGAATAAAGACATCCACAGCAGGATAGCCAAGGCAATGGGCATCATGTCACGGCAGCAGAAAAGAGTGTGGGACAATACCCTGGTGGCTAACAATACCAAAGCTCTAGTCTACCGAACCTGTATTATGAGCACTCTGCTATTTGGCAGTGAAACATGGTCAACCTACTCTTGGGTGATTATCTTAAACCTCCGATCCCTAAGGTTGACTTTTTAAAATAAGGTGGCAAGATAAAATAACCAATGAGGAAGTGCTGCGAAGAGCATTGTGCCAGGACATCCGATCTGTTATCAGCAGCAGACGCCTTGGCTGGTTTGGTCATGTTCACAGAATGCCACAAGGTCGACTCCCACAAGACATTCTGTGTGGTGATCTAATAGAAAGCAGGAGAGCCGCTGGTCGCCCACTTTTAAGGTATAAAATATAAGGTATAAGGTGCAAGCTGACATGAAGCTCTTCAAAATCGACACTAACAATTGGAAAACAAAAAAGAGGCACTGTATAGAGCAGGGGTCTCAAACTCATATCAGCATGTGGGCCACAGTGGAAAGTAGCAATCAGTTTTTTCATTAAATTTTACAAACACTACCGTCACTGCAGTTAAATGCTAAAATAAAGTTTTTATATAATTATTAATTACATTTATTGTAGTTTATACATGCACAGGCAGTTTAGTTTACTAATATAAGTTGACGTTGCCTCTGTCACTAATAAAAAAAAAAGCAGAAACTGTAGTCCCCCCCCCAAAAAAAAAAACTATAATTACTAGGCCTACTGCAGATGGCTCGTCTTTCTGGCGCTGTAGTTCAACCATTATGCTCTGTAGAAAAGATAAATGAGCCAGGTTTCCATCTGCCAGCTGAGTGGCCCACAAAGTCAGCTTGTATCTGAATGAATCAAACATCACGGTAATCAGCTGCTTTGTGCCCTGTATTTGTGAATTGATTGCATTGAGATGTTGCGTGATGTCAGTAAGAAAAGAAAGATCCGACAAAAACATTAGGTCACTGAGCTGAGGTATGTCTCTGTCTTTCATTGCCATGAGCAATGCTATTTCCCCTCTCAGTTCAAAAAATCTCTGCAGCACTTTTCCACGACTCAACCAACTTCCGTATGATACAGCAACTCTTCGTATTCCATTTCTAAATCAGCTAGACATGACACAAACTGTCTGTGGTTGAGACCCCGTGCACGTATGAAGTTCACCGTCTTCATAACATCCATCACGTTCTTCATTAGTAGACTTTTGCCACAGAGTGCTTCTTGGTGCAGAATTCAGTGTATGGCTGCAAAAGGTCCCGCCAAGCTGAGCTGAAACCGTTTCTCTACCATTAATCCAACAACACCAACCTTCTCTGAACACATTGCTGGTGCACCGTCCGTAGACACTGAAACAAGTTTTTCCCACTGTAGCCCACACCTGTCAATACAAGCTTCCAGTTCTTGAAACACGTCGCGTCCAGTCGTCGTTCCTTTCATTGCTAGTAAGTCCAATAGCTCTTCAACAATGTTTAAGTTTTCGTCGACCCCACGAATGAATACGGCACAGTATGCGGTGTCTGTTACACCAGTAGACTCGTCCAGTGCCATGGAATATGCTACAAAGTCTATTGCAGCGGCACTCAGTTACTGTTGAACATTTGTCGCAGACTCGGTGATCCTGCTTGCAACTGTGTTCGCAGACAAACTTATGCCCTCGAAGGGCTTCTTTTTCTCGGGGCAGATAATTTCACACGCCTGAAGCATACACTCTTTTACAAACTGGCCTTCAGTGAATGGTCGTGATGCCTTTGCTATCATCTCGCTAACACAGAATTGCTTTCACAGAATCTTGACACATGTACCCGATCCCTGCCCATTTCCCTTTCTTTCTCCTGTTTCGCTAGCCGCGTGGCTAATCACGCGTGGCCTGATTAGCCACGCGGCCAAACGGTCGGAGCAGTGATATAATGGTGGCCAGATTCTAGCCGCTATCGGCCAGCGGTAAGAATCAGGCCACCAGCTGAAAGCCTAAGCGGTCGGTGGGCGACAGTGACACCCCATTTACTGATTTGTGCAGTTGTAAATCATTTCACGGCTTATATGTGGCCATTGTAAATTTTATCTATTTTTTTTTTAATTCCCGGACATGGTCGCGGGCCACACAAAATAGTTTCATGTGGCCCGCGGGCCACGTGTTTGAGACCCCTGGTATAGAGCGACCATAGAGCAAGCATAGAGGAAAAGTCCTGGATTGCAGATGCTTTACACATCAGAAGAAGAAAGAAGGTTGAAAGTGCAACAGCTCTTGGTGATTACATATGTCCAACCTGTGACCGCAGCTGTGTATCAAGGATTGGCTGCCTGGTCGTGCGGTTTGCGCGCTGGACTGTTGTTCGGATTTATCGACGGTCGAGGGTTCAAACTCTGCCCGCTCCCATCCCCCGTCGTCCTGCGGGAGGTTTGGACTGGTAAGTAAACTATCTTCAACTCTGAAGGAACATCCGAAACATGTAAAACATTTTGGCCTTTGAAGTCACATGAGAAGTTGCAAAGGGAAAATATTTTTTCTCGAGACTAAAAGGCAACTTCTATAACAGTTTAGAAGAAAAAGATGTAGCCGTCTCACCTATCTCAAACACAATGACATCAGACTTACAAAATCGGCTGTCTTTGTCGTCGCTTGTCTTACAGGCAAGATCATAACTATGTGCAATGTTTATAATGACTGAATAGAGACATTAAACTCTTTAAGACGATGAGTTGCACACTTAAGTCTGAGCACTCAAATCTCTCACTACAAATCGTTGGATAAATCACGCTGTACTTTTGTGTCGGCCAATAACTTTGACAATTACTTTCTCCAATAAGTTTGTTTTTTTCTTGTCTAAATTCAAACTCTTCACAATTTTAATAAGTTTCATATGCATCTATTGAAATATAATACTTGAACATGAACTGAACGATGTGAAGTAGTTTTAAATTGGTTTCTTCCTTACAGAAGAGTTCCACTATAAATTCAGATCTAAAGAAGTAGTACTTGAAGTTTGACTTAAGTATATCGAACAGCGAAACAGTTATTACGTTTCCATTTCTGAAGAGCTTGTCGTGGCCAATAGTCATCTCAACGAGAAGAGTACCTCTCCATTATTTTCCGGGTACTGTTATAACAACCAATTGACAACGAGAGTCGAGATTGACAGATGACATAAGAACAAGCTGACCTTTAGAATACTAGTAATGTGTATGTGTGTGTGTATTTGTGTATGTTTTAGAGATTTGAATTGTTTTTTATGATCGCATCCAATTCAATATTGATGCTTAATTGATTTGTCGAAACTGATAAATAGTTGTTGTTAATTATATAAGAGATTGAAATAGGCCTGTTATCTTTTAGCCTTCTTGATGTGATTTTCTTTTTAAAAAGTTCTTGAGTTAGGAAACGCACCAAGTAGGACGTAAATTAAACGCGCTCTAATATGTGACGTATTTAGGAACATGCAATACAAGACTAACAGTTACTGTCTAGCCTTCACAAGAGTAACACACCATATCTACGAACAGAAGACTCGGACTGGATTTCCTATTGTGAACCAAAGTGTTTCACCTTAGCGCTGTTCTTAGGTTGTTGATTAAAAGTTCTTATATATATCGTGTGATGATTTGCTGTTAATTAAAAGAACTCCAGTCTAACCCAGGGAAGGCCACGTAATACCTCTTCACACGAAAATACAAACTTTTTCAGCCGATGTAACAAAACTGTTTGTGACTTGAAACCAAAAAACAAAAACTCATAGAAAACAAACTGTTCTGAGTGTTAATAAAAATAAGCAGTTATAAGCAGTCATTCATAATAACTCATATTCATAATTCATATTCCTAAATGAGCATTGATTCATATTACAGACCATCAATCCACGAAGTCATAGTTTGAGCCGTTAATAGACTAAATCTGGTGACATGATTATTGGTATCCGAAAACAAATACAGATGTATACATAATCATAAAACAAATGGAATCTAAAATACAGATCTTCAATGTATTCACTTGTTGGTTCAACAGCTTTTGTAGTTTGATGGTAGACAGAATCATCTTCATCCAAGTCAAACAAAAGTTGTACTGACACGGAATCTCCCGTATTGTAAACGAACAACTGTATTATTCTATTAACTACGTCGTAATGCTTCTCCTGTATGTGGACACATTGAACAACAAGAAAATACTCTTTTGATGAAATGTACTAGCATATTCTTATAATCCCTGTATGTACCTTTAATCGGCTTATACAATTGTAATAAACTGTGTTTTTTTTTAGTTTGTTATAAGTTCCAACGATGCTTGGAGCTAAAATCTTGGCTTGTCGTACATTCCAAAATTGTTTGGTGCTAAAGCATTTGCTTTTCTTAAATTCCCATATTCCTTGGTGCTAAAACGTTTGGCTGTTTAAGGTCCCCAATAGCTTGGTGTTAACACCTTTGCTTGTCTTAAATTCCCAAATTGCTTGGTGCTAAAGCCTTTGCTTGCCGTAAATTCCCAAATTGCTTGGTGCTAAAGCCTTTACTTGTTATAAATTCCTAAATTGCTTGGTGCTTAAGTCTTTGCTTGTTAGAAATTCCTAAATTGCTTGGAGCTTAAGTCTTTGCTTGTTGTAAATTCCGTAATTGCTTGGTGCTAAAGCCATAACTTGTCTTAAATTCCCAAATTGCTTGGTGCTAAAACCTTTGCTTGTCGTAAATTCCAAAATTGCTTGGTGTTAAAACCTTTGCTTGTTGTAAGTTCTAAAAGCCTCTAAAAGCGTGTGACGTATTATGCGAAACATTTACACTCGATATTCTCGAATATGACAGCGTTCTCAAGGTTTCTTGTTTCGACATCTTACGCTGTCATTCAATTATTTTGTTATTGTCAAAGTGACATGATTGTTCTCTATGTTAAAATTTTATTTATTTATGAGTGTCATTGTTAAAACGTATAGATGACAAAATGAAATTTCAAACCTGTAAAGTGACAATGATTGAAAATGGATACATTGCACCATTTCAAATATCCATTTAGAAATATACTATACGGCTGGCAACATCATTTCAAATATTGGGGATTTGCATGTTAAATTTGCTCTTTGTTTGCAGTTCGCTTTCTAAGATTCTGTTTACATTCTTAAAACATCAAAATACAGTTAGAAAAAATAAAGAAATAAAGCGATGTAGAGAAATGTGATGGTAAGGTGACCTAATAAAGTTGTCAACTTTTTTTAAAAGACGATTAGGAGTGTGTCACTGATAGAATAATAATTATCATGACATAAATTTGTTGGATGCTTGTAGACATATTGCTCGTAGGTGGAAAAACTATTTAAAAGTTACAATGGTTTAACACTTTCTCTCCTAATTAACGATACCATCTTTGATTTGATCCTATTGAATTAAATCAATTTTCGGTTTTATAAATTTGTATTTGTGTTGTATAAAAAGAGCATGCAGTGTCGTATAATTCTATTTTTTTTTTTTTTTTTCCCTACGTTTGGCCTCTTTCCTCTCATCTATCAATTTCCATGTTCTGTCTTGTATCCACCGTTCCTTGTATGAACCTCACCTCCTTCCGATAACTTCTTCCGCGCACCCAATAGTGGTATCTTTGAAGTTGGCCCACTCTCCTTCAAGGGTCAATATATCTGCAAGAGCCTCAAAGCGGTTCGTTAGTTTCAATTGGAACTGTGCTGCAGTATTGCCGTCTTTAAGCTTCTCTACATTAAATGGGCGGGGTCGTATGGTTTGTTTTGGTTGGCGTTTCAATCGGAGCTTACATTTGCCACTGACAAGGTAGTGGTCTGAGCCGATATCAGCTCCTCTGCGGGTCCGCACGTCTAACAGAGATGACCTCCATCGTTTGGAGATGCAAATGTAATCTATCTCGTTGAAGGTTTCTCCATTTGGTGATCGCCATGTTTTTTTGTGTATTTGTTTGTGCTTAAAATATGTGTTTCCAATTGAAAGGCTGTTGGATGCGCAGAGAGAAATCAAGCGCTCGCCATTATCACTGATGTTTTCTGCAGAGCCATATGGTCCCATTACATATTCAAAGCCAGTTCGGTTGGGATTGATTTTGGCGTTAAAGTCTCCCATCAGTAGAATTAGGTCGTGAGTAGGTGTTTCATCAAGAGTGGTTTGTAGTTGATTATAGAAATGATCTTTGATGGTATCTTCTGCATCCTCTGTAGGGGCATAAGCTTGGATGGTAGTGACTTTAATTTGCTTTGTTTGGAGTCGAGCTGTAATGATGCGGTCACTGACCGGCTTCCAAGCAATTAGCGCTGAAGCTGCTATTTTAGACATGATGATTCCTACACCACCAATGTGCTCCTTGTCATGTCCTGAATATATTATTGTCTTGCCATCATTGATTATTTGACCACTTGATGTCCACCGCATCTCGCAGATCCCAAGGATGTCCAGCCGGTTAGAGTCAAACTCTCTTAAAAGTTGGGCCAGTTTACCGCATTGATTCCGCCATATGCCGGTCCCAAGCCCGGGTGAGAAAGGAGGAGGGTTTGGCGTGGGGCTAGCGACCCCACCCTGTAAAACCACTATTGCTACAGAAACGGCAAACTCGACACATAATGAAAACTATACATGCGGCGAGGGCGGCCAAACCCTGATGACGGAGTTGGATCAAAGCCAACTGGAAGTCCAATACCCGATACATGGCAAGCCTTTCAACGCAAGGAAACCGACTCTTATAGGCACGTGGAATGTATAATTCTATACCAAAAGTAAAACTTTTTCTGATTACAAACAAAAATGTTATTGAAGTTTTTTAAAAAAAAGGGTAGAATGTACAAATATGAAAAACGAGCAATTCTGTCAGAACGTGGAAAATAATTACGGAGATAAAGAGTTAATTTAATAATTAATTCACAGAATGAAAGTACGAGGCCCACTGCGACCGCATAGGCTACAGTGGTTTAAGTCCGGCCTTGTTTCTGGCTTCACTTATAATATGCTCATATCACTAAGTCCACTACTTGACTTCAAAAAATCCTCTAGAGTACAATAAGATTCAATAAGTTATCTATTTTGCCTGTGGCGGAGCGATTTTCAGATAAATATACAAACTAACGATGCCAATGACACCATATTAATGATTACTGTTGACCAGTGCCAAATAAAAACTTTGTACTACTAGCGAAAGAGCATAAAAAGAGCACAAACATTATTGTTTATCTTTTAAAATTCATAGATTATCAGCACTTTCTATATTCTGTATACCGGATACACCAAATAAGCTATTAATAGCTATTATAGGCCTACATACATAAGAATCTCTAATGTACCTAAGTGGCTATTGATACAAGAAAAAAGGTTAATGGCTTTACTACGAAAATCCACAGAAAATGTCGGATCTAAAACATTTGAGAGGGAGGGGGGGGGGGGGAGAATTATTTTTTTCATAATTTCAACCCTTGTAAACCCTAACCTATATATAGTAAAGGAATAGTAGTCTTTTTTTCACAGCGTTAAAACACCATGGTTTATTCAGCTATACTATTCATCACTTAATATTTTGTTAAATCTATTAAAATGCATTCATCCTAGGCACTACAAAAAAATAATGTAATACTTTACAGCAGATCGACTTTACAGTATAGTGTTTGGCATCAACGGTTCGGCGATTCTCTTCAAAACAAACCTAAAACATGCCATTCTTCATCAAGATGTCGATTTTATTTTCTCAATCTTTATAAGACAACAAATGACTGAACTTTTTTTCTTTACACAGGAAACACTGTAATCGGAACTGAAATGCCTCTGTAAAGCACATTCTTCGTGCTCATTGCGCTCTGGACTAACAGATGGAACTAACCGAGAGAAGGTTTCCTTTGCTGTCTTTGGGTCAGGCTATATGGGCATCCGGGAGGCTGCCCGGTGGGCCGGTACCCTAATGGGCCAGTAAAGCCACCGGAAGGGCCTCATGGATGCCACTATGGCACTTATGAAATTGTTTAAGATTTTATACTATTTTCTTATAAAATGGCCCTCTGAGCGTGGTGTTTTGTTTTTAATATACTTTTCACAGATTCTGCGGTGTAATACTAATTAAATGTAACACATTTCCGAAACAAGGTAATAGACTACATCCGTAGACTGTGCTACTAGTAGGCTTCATCCTTTTAGGGCCTACACACTTAGCGATTTAAAAAGCACTGTATGCACTTGTACGGTTATCGATATATTATCAAACTTAACCTAATGATTTTGAGTACAGGTAGGCCTAGAATTAGAGGCCCACCATATGATATACAATGTGTGGGCCGGATTGTATAGAAATGCCATTACCGATTTTTGTTACCCAGTCCGCCCTTGTTTTGGGTTCTCATAGCAAATACAAGTCCCAAACATCTAAATTTAAAAAATTGTAACATTGGATGCAAACTCGAGTCCCCTTGTAAGGTAGCAATGAGCATTACGCCACTAAGACACACATCTCAAGACAAAAATTTGGTTAGTTAATGATCTTCTCTGCGTTCTTAGCTTTCAAAGGTTTCATTAGCGCGTTAAGACCTGTGCACTTAATGGGTGCTATTTATCAACGCATTATTCCTGTATAAAATACTAGTTACTTAATTGACGTACAATTACAAAAGTAGCCATATAATAAATTGCTGCTGATTGTATTATACTGACATCTACTTTTTGTGTCTATCAATGTCACGAGTATGGTAGGAATACTTACACATTTAAAGAATATAAGGGTGTATAAGAATATCTTAGACAGGGAGACAGACACACATGCAGAAACAGGATGATAGAGACACTGAATGATAGACAGAGAGATACAGAGAGATGCAGAGACAAAGAGAAAGAGAGAGAAATAGTGAGAAATAGTTACAGAAACAAGAGGATAAACAAATTAGGTATATTTGTGTCAAATTAGAGTTTTCAAGGTTCCTGCCCTGGTCAGCAAATGACAGCAATGGCCTTTGTTTTGCTATATTTAGTGTTCAATTTTCGTCCAATTTATAAACAAATTTGGTAGCAAGTGCTGCCTGTACATATATACATCATTCATTGTTTCAAAAAGTAGCTTCACGTTTGTATTTATGTTTTTGTATATATATATATATGCCCCTGGATGTGGCAAAGTATGTAGGTCACAGCTGGGGCTGCGTAGCCACGGGAAATAATGCATTCCTCATTAATCTTCGGACTTGAAGACAAGCCTTATTATAATTATTGCCATAACACGTTCTCTCTGTTCTCATTTGTTGTACACATACAGCCCTATTTCTTATATAGGGGACTTAATCTAAGAGGAAGAACTTTTACAACCATATATTTATCAAAACTGTAATATTTATTTCCTTTTTTCAATATCCACCAAAATTAACTAATTACCACTAATTAATTCGTGTTTTTTTTTTTATTGGTTCATGTTTATACCAAAAGGGTACATGTCACCATTAATACAAATTTTAAACTAAGGAGGTCGTTTTCATGATAGATTAGCTGCCTGGTCACATGGTATGCATTTCGAGTCCCGAGTTCTCATCCTGCCAGCTACAGTCTCTTAAAGCATTTTATGTTGTTGCATTGCGATGTTTTGAATAGAATCGATAATATAATTTTTTTTTCAGTTGTTAGCTTTGTTTCTAATGTGGTTAATATGTTTGTATATTTTTTTAAATATGCAGTATGCATCTATTATGGACAGAATGTAAGCTACGATTAAATGGACTCGTGTTTAGTTTTCTGTATTGGTTTTTGCTTGTGGTACAAACAATGGATGTTATAAAACTGTATTAAGTGTTTATATTGTTTTAGTACATAAACCAAATGAAATGATTTAAAACGGTGTTGTAATCGTGTAAGTCTGGTCATCCGAAAGAAGAACTCAATACGTCACTCTACATTCTTTGACTATTAACTTTGGCAATTAATTTCTCCTTTGGTGGCGTAGTTAGGGTTGGGGTGTGGGGTCCAAATTTGAAAATCGCCCCAGGCCCCCATTTGAGAGGGGTCTCCAAATGAGTGTGAGTGTCCACAATTTTTTTTTACATTAAATATTAAGCCAATGTCATGTTATCTTGCTATTTATGTTGTTATATAAATTAGTGACCATGTTGCACGTTTTCCACAGATTATAATTATATATTTATAAAGTAGCCTACATTATCTCATGTCATGATGTCGAATATCAAAATGCAGGGGCCATTAAAGAGCCCAAGCCTCCCGCCCCATTAAATCGTTTGCTACGTGACTGTTTTCCTTTTAGTTCTTTTTTTTTTGTTGTTGTTCGTCTCTGTCTCAATCCAAACTCTCCACAACTTAAACACAAGTTTCTTATGAAACCATTAAAATAATAAACGTGAAATGTATAGTATGGTTTTAAAAAAAATGCGATGTGGTTTTCAATTTTTTTTCTCCCCATGAAAGCTTGTAGAGTTTCATTGTTAATTTAGATCCAGAAAGTCTTCAAGAAATTTGTTGAGTTCGACTCAAGTGCATCTAGTCTAGATCTACTGGTTCCTCTTCTGCTAACAGCTTGTTGCCAAGAATCGTGTCAAGGAGTTGTGTCACTCTTGTTTAACAACCGGGTACTTATTTCAACCAATGGACAACGAGAAAGATGATTGACATGTGACATAAGTACTCCAGAGTACACTAGCTCATTTCTTTGTCGCGTGAAACGATTTATTGATCCTTAATTGATTGTTTGACAGTTTTGACGTGATAGCGGATTTTTTTTTATTACACAACAGATTGATGTGATTATTTGCTAAGACATTCTTAGTGCGACTTTCTTGGGGCATCTAAAGGTCCACGGACGCTTCCATCATATCCATCGATCCGTTATGGATATTCGCTGGTAAGACTACCCAGAAAATAACCATGTTCTGCTGGAGGCTGGTGTAGAGAATAGAAGCACTACATACCATTTGACAGCTGCACTGTGTCGGACCCTGACCAATCGTTATAGAAGGCCTAAACACTGACCTGCAACGTCACAACCTGTTGGCAGTTTAAACCAATAGCTCGTTGCCACGTCACAGGTCTTTTTTTTGTGTTTGTTTGAGTTTTTACTTTTCAATTTTTCATGGAGTGATGGTGCAACTCTGAGCACACATTGAATAACAGGTTTCGCATCTGACTTCAGTCAAAAACTAAATGCTAAAACTAAATTAAATTTACAAAAAACAAAAAAAATTATTATTATAGCTTCTCAATTTAAATGCAGAGTGTATAGTAGATGAAATTTATTGAAACAATACATTATAAGAAAATAAACATATTAGTCCATTTCTTAAATTAGTCTTTGAAGTTTCCTCACTTCACGAGATGATCTTCGCAACAGTGTCGATGGTTGCGGTTCTGCATTCAAATTTGATTCTTTGGCTGCTTCTCTGGGAGGTACTATCAAATCTGGGTCTGTTGATGGCACTAGAGTATTAAAGTCTTCCTCTGAGTTAGTTGTTAGTAGATCTGGGTCTGGCAATGGCACTAAGGGATCTAAATCTTCCTTTATTTTCAGCGAACCATTCTGATTTCTTCTGTACACGGCTCCATCATTAGTTACCACATCATATGACCTAGGAGTAACCTGTCTTCTCACTACAGCACATTGAGACCACTGTTAATTAGAATGATCCCAGCTAGACCACTGTTAATTAGAATGATCCCAGCGAAACCACTATTGATTAGCATAATCCCAGCGAGACCACAGTTGATTAGCATGATCCCAGCTAGACCACTGTTGATTAGAATGATCCCATCGAGACCACTGTTGATTACCATGATCCCAGCGAGACCACTGTTGATTAACATGATCCCAAATTCTTACAGTATCACCTACTTGTAGTTCATCTTGCCCTTTCATTCCTCTATTGTAAAACATCGCTGATTTTGTCTGATTTACAAATGCTTGTTCAGTTACAAATGTTGAACAAAGGACGTTTAACAGGTCGTTTTTCATTGGCAGACTAGTACGCTGTCTTCTGCTCATTATCGTTTGAGCTGGTCACAACCAATTTTCTAATGGCGTAATTAATAGATTCATTTCCACATCCTCACCTCTCATTTCAGATTTTTAGCGGCCCCCGGAAGGGGAAAATCCGCTATTCTTTTTTGTATGGTCTGTCTGTCCGTCCATCCCGTTTAGATCTCAGAAACTAAAAAAAAAATGAAAATAGGACATCATAATATTTTAGATCATTCAAAGTTTTGACAACCGTGTCGCAAAGGCCAACGGTGCTTTTGGTCGACTCAGACTGGGAGTATGGTGGAATAGGTCTCTTTACATACCAACATAAATTTACCGTAATCGTTGTTCTAATAAAGCATTTATAAAAAATGGAACGAGGAGCTGGCCTTTTATCGCATTGTCCGTTTTTCTTCCAGGGCTGAGGCCCATGTTCTTTCGCTATCCATAGCTTTCTTTGTCACTGTCTCTCTCCATCTGGTGCGGTCTAGAGCTATGTCTTTCCAATGGTCAGTATTAATGTTCATTGATTTGAGGTCTCTTTTTATTGCATCTGTGCAACGGAGGTGGGGGCGACCAGTTTTTCTTGAGCCTGTCGCGAGTTGTCCATAGAGGATGACTTTCGAGATGCATTTGTCCTCCATCCCGCGAACATGTCCAAGCCAGCGGAAGCGGTGTTGTCTGAGGAATGTAAAGATGCTGGGAATACCTGATCGTGCAAGGATCTCAGTATTGCACACTCTTTCTTTCTCAAGATTTTCAAGATCGCAAATGGAATGAGTTAAGTTTTCTCTCTTGTTTTGCGTAGGTGGTCCATGATTCACTACCATACCGTAGTGTACTCAAAACGTATGCCTTGTAGACTTCCATTTTGGTCACTGTAGTGATCTTCTGGTTTTCCCAAACTCTTGACCTGAGTCTAGCGAAGGTCGAGGCAGCCTTCCCTATGCGCTTTTTTATCTTCTCTTCTAGAGACAGGTCATCTTAAATTGTGGATCCCAGATAGCAGAATTCATTTACGGCATCCAGCTTGTTATCGTCTATGAGTATGGAGGGTGGTGCTGTAGCAGGCGGTCCCATAACATTTGTTTTCTTCGTGCTAATAGTTAAGCCATACTCCTTACAGGCCTGAGAGAAGCGGAACATTAGTAACTGAATTCTATCTATCTATCTATCTATCTATCTATCTATCTATCTATCTATCTATCTATCTATCTATCTATCTATCTATCTATCTATCTATCTTATCTTATATATCTATCTATCTAATCTTATCTATCTATCTATCTACATACAAATGTGAACTGTGTCCAATGACATGCTTTTAAAAACAATTATTAGTAAATAGTATATTTGGATGAAAACAAACAACGCCTTATATATTGAAAAAAAAAAAACTCTTCGCCTTTAGACGTTGCTCCAGATCTCGGCAGGCATCAAAATATCCTGAAATGAGAATCGCAATATATTATTTTAGTTTTCATTATAACCATGACGGACGGGCCGTACAAAATTTCAGGGGGCGCTAAAAATTAGAGATGGGAATCGAACCCAACTTTGAAAGTTCGGGATCGGTTCGGTTCAGTCAGATTTAAGTTCGGGTTCTGTTCAGATTCGATGACGAGTATAGTTCGGGTTAGGTTCGGTTCGGTCACATCTAAAGTTCGGGTTCGGTTCGATGTTATGAAATTAGGTAATAGCAAAATTAGGTGCATGTGATAATGTTTAATTCAAATAATAATTAGACAAAACAGCGATGTGAAACCTTATTCGTCCGGTGGGCCATTTTATTTTCTAACACTCGTGTCGCGGGCCACATAACAACAAAAAAAAAAAACATTACATAAAAATAAAGCACTTTTATTACAAACCTGTGGATATAATTTTTTTTTAAGTTTTTCTTTCAGACCTTACGATCTATAGGGCAGATGATGAAAAGGTCGTCTGTTTCTGTGGTCCACGGCTAGCAAGGGTGTCATGTATCCATCACAACGACCAACCGTCTTTACTTTTCCCCAATTAACGTAAGGTACCCATTAGAGCTTTACCACTCTGCCACTGCGCCTCCCAAGTGAATATAATGTTTACACTTATTCATGGGAAGTAGGAAGTTTATCCAAAACCAACTTCTTAAGATCTCACTGCACCAAGTTGAAGCACTGAATCTAGATGCTCGTCTGTGTGGCGATTGTGCCACAATGGTTTCGCCATTTTCCGCCTGCTAAATGAAGAGTTGCAATTTCGTTTTGAATGCGTGTATGCCTGATTCAACTTCTTGCCACAGAGGTTCCGTCACACTTTCTAATAACTCTTGCTGCCAGTTCGCTGTGTCATAAAACCATACTTCTGGCGGTATCAGTAGTCACTCCCATTAATTTCTCCCAAAGGAAAGAAGCCTACTCCTCCATGATGTCTGAAACTTCTTTGAACAGGTCTTTGCCAGTGGTGTTCCCAATGCATGTTCCTCATAGCAGATCTCTTTTCTTTTCTTGTTAAAATTGCTTTTCGTACTGCGAACAAGTAGCAAGAGTTGATATGTTGGCGCTAATGGTAAACATTTCCAGCTCTTCTGCTCTATCTTGAGATTTCTAATTGTCATGCGAAGAAGTGTGGCGGCTTCAACTGCATTCTTATTTTCATGACACATTTCTTCCATCACTGATAGTGACCCCCTCTAAAGCGTTCCCCGCCGTCGAAAACAAGGCTTCATTCACTGGCGGATCCAGGGGGGGGCGGTAGGGGCGATCCCCCCCCCCACTCGGCCGACCCCCCCCCCCCCGAAGGGGGGGGGCGGACGAACTTTAGTATAGCATTCACACAATTTGTATACGAATTTATTACTTATGTTAAAAATATATACTAATTATTTATATTTCAACCTATTTTTAGATTATTTCGCCCCCCCCTCTAGTATGTTGGCCGATTTGGTGGGGTCGGGAGGGGGCTATAATATTAATCCCGCCCCCCCCCCCTTAAATTTCGAGTGGGGGGGCGGTCCAATTTATTGGTAGAAATCACAGCCTGCTAACAAAATCAATTAAATATCTATATCCTTGTAACTTGTTATTGATATTTTAACCGATCTTTATATTATGTCGTTCCCTGTTTGCCGATTGGTGGGGGGAGGGGACGAATACCTCTTCTGCCCTTCCCACCTAAACCCTTTGAGTGGGGGGGCGGTCCGTTTTTATTGATAAATCATAGTTTGTGAACAAAATTAGTTGAATTAATATATAAATTTTATATTATGTCGCTCCCTTTCTGGTATTTTGGCCGATTCGGTGGGGTGAGGGGGGGGGCAATTGCATGTACTGCCCTCCCCACTCTAGCCCTCTGAGTGCTGGGGGGGGGCGGTCCTATGTTTGTGGAGAATCATAGTTTGTGAATAAAATTAGTTGAATATCTATATAATATAAACTACGTATTGATATGTGACCCATTGTAAATATGTCGTACCACACTCTAATCTCAAATTGTATCATTAGAAAATTTAAATGAAAAAGGGTTGTACCAGGTGGGAGGGGCGATACATGCAATCGCATTTCCCCCATCGGACAAATCAATACTTTTTCTTTTTGTATTATAGTTAAGAAATTACAAAATTAAAAAAATCTGTCACTAATATAATTTATATATACTATAAATTAAATTCTTATATCGAGTCGCCCCATACCTATTCTTTAATGCCAAATGCAATCTTTAGCAGAAATTAGTAAAGGAGCGAGGATTAATCGTTTTCACTCTACCGCCATTCCCATTTCCAGACAGAGTTTTTGTAATTTCACATGAAGTTATCATAAGTATTTTAAGAAAGACTTTGCATTGGAAAAGTTAGAATTCAAACGAAATTTTTCAGTATAAGAGTCATGATTGAGATGAGTTCTAAACCGATAAAAATACATTTATAGTCGCCTTTTCCCAACCTTTACTCAATCTGATATTTTTCTAGCTAAATAAATTTGGGACTATAACTCACAATTTATGCTAGAGTTTTCGTGAATACTATTTATCGAATAAGTTTTTTTTCGGCGGCGATCCTCAAAGCAAAAATCTAAATACGTGGGGTATCATATCTTTTCAAGGAACAAATCGGTTTTATTTGCAATGTATTATGGGTCTATAAATTCAAATTAGAATATTTTTCAAGTACAACATTATTCGAAAGGTCGTTTTTTAATAGTATGAATAATGAGCTTTAGGTCAGGAGAATGCGTTTCTGCAGTGAAGAATGCAAGAAAACGCTTTTGGCGTCGGGGCTTCGCCCCGAACTCCATTTATGAGTAATGAGTTGTAGATGTCAGGAGAATACGTTTCTGCAGAGAAGAATGCAAGAAAACGCTTTTGGCGTCGGGGCTTAGCCCCGAACTTCATTTATGGGTAATGAGTTGTAGATGTCAGGAGAATGCGTATCTGCAGTCAAAAAAGCAAGAAAACGCTTATGGCGTCGGGGCTTCACCCCGAACTCCATTGATGAATAATGAGATGTACTTGTCAGGAGAATGCGTTTCTGCAGTCAAAAAAGCAAGAAAACGATTATGGCGTCGGGGCTTGCTTCACCCCAACTCCATTGATGAATAATGAGCTGTACTTGTCAGGAGAATGCGTTTCTGCAGTGAAAAAAGCAAGAAAACGCTTATGGCGTCGGGGCTTCGCTCCGAACTCCATTGATGAATAATGAGCTGTACTTGTCAGGAGAATGCGTTTCTGCAGTGAAAAAAGCAAGAAAACGCTTTTGGCGTCGGGGCTTCGCCCCGAACTACATTGTGAAGAATGAGCTGTACTTGTCAGGAGAATGCGTATCTGCATTCAAAAAAGCAAGAAAACGCTTATGGCGTCGGGGCTTCGCCCTTAACTCCATTGATGAATAATGAGCTGTACTTGTCAGGAGAATGCGTTTCTGCAGTCAAAAAAAGCAAGAAAACGCTTATGGCGTCGGGGCTTCGCCCCGAACTTCACCAGAGAACCTTATAGCGCTGCCCCAGTTGTTTTGGTTTTCGCCGAAGTTTGAGAAATGCTGCTTTTTTTATTCTCATATTTATATATATATTTATATACATACATATATATATGTGTGTGTGTGTGCGTGTGTGTGTGTGTGTGTGTGCGCGCGCGCGCGCTGTATGCACGTTTATGCGTAGGGTTAGGGTTTACTGGGCGTTAGGGTTAGGGTTTGGAAAAAAATCGCCCCCCCCACTCCAAAGTTCTGGATCCGCTAGTGGCTTCATTTCACTACTTAAAATGTGACCAACTCTGTACCATGCCCGACTCATTTTCTTGTCCCTTCTTGGTAAATATTCTCGTCAATCCTCTAATCTCTAGGCGTTTTTAGTATTTTTTCTTGGTGGCTCAAACTAAGAATGCCGCAATATTTGTTTTTGTTCTTGATTTCATAATATTGTTTAAAGCTACGTTATTTTAAAACAGCCACAAAAATCTCTATCGGCTACCTATACAAAATATTGGGTTATTTTTTGTGCTCCATAAAAATGCAAAGATCTGTCCAACTTTTCCTGGTAGTTTCTACATTCAGAGTCTACTTTTCGTTTCTTCAACTCTTTCATTTCATTAATGCGCAAATATTAAATGTTACGGTACCATTCGCGGTGAATCGAAAGAATGATCTAGCTGAGTTTTCCAAAAATTAAAAAATAACTGTCAAATCATCTCAATGAAACAAAGCTTTTATTTTTCTTACTAAAAAATATTGAAAATCTTTGATTCAGTTCGGTCAAGTTAAGGATAGTTCGTTCGGTTTGGTTCGTAGCGATCAGTTTTAAAGTTCGGGTTCGGTTCGGTCATAAGTGAGGTTCGAATTCGGTTCCTTCGGTTCGGGTTTGGTTCGTGTCCCATCTCTACTAAATATCATGTATACATTACATCAGTGATGCCAAACATAAATCGTCCTGCGGGCCATTTTAATTTCCGACACGAGGTACAAGAATGAAATGAAATTGACCTGAAACTATTTGATTAGAAACCCGTGGATCTAGTACTTACATTCATTAATGGAATATTATTATCTTTTTATTTCATGCGTCAGAAAAAGGCTTTATCTTTCTACTAAAAATATGAGCGACAGTGTAGCTAGCTTTGCCAACTACTCATTTTTCTTGTCTCTTTTTGGTAAATATAAACATTACTCTTCCAATCTCTAGACGTAGTTTAACAATCTTTTTATGCAAATGACGTCAAATTTGTTTTAAAATTGCGTTTCTTTTTTTTTTTTTTTTTTTAAATAGCCACACTTTATTGACAACTCAAATATATTGGCTTAATATCATGTTCAGCCCAAAAATAAAGGTCCTTTTTTAAAAAAAATTAATTCTACATTAAGCGTTCAATCTCATAAACTCACAAATGTTAGTCATGGTACCAATCAATCGGATAAAAATTGAGGGCCCTAATGTAGATAAAGAGACATTTTTCAACCTTTTCTTTAGTTGGGGGGGGGGGGGTAGCGGATTTTCTACACTTTGTGCCGACATTTCGGCGGGCCGGATAGAACCACGTCGCTGGCCGGATCTGGCCCGCATGCCGTATTTTGGGCATCACTGCATTACATGATTCGATCGTAGACCTAATTTATGCGTGCAAATACATGACGAACATGACTAATTTAGTAATTACTTTTCAATCAAAGATTCTAGATATCAACTTTTTCAATAAAAATGCTATTTATTTTTAAATAATGTGATATTTACAACAAATATGAGGTTAGATACAAGCTTACCTAAAAACAATACATTCGAACAAGAGAAGTCAATTGCAACTTCTAGAGTTCAATTAAATCAGAGGTTGTCTTTCTTTGGACTTATCGTACGCCATCTAGCGGAATATGGATGCAAACAAAGTTCGATAAAGATTTATTTTTTTCTAACTTGTCTAAAATAGAAACAATTTCGATTTAAACTTAATACGAAAAAAAAATCATAGTAAAAAAAAAAACAACAACTAAATGTTAATAGAGAGCATATGCCTAGGCCTGGTTTCTAGATATAAATGTAGATCTAGATTCTATGTACTTGCTCAGTAAGTTTTGTTCTCCATTCATTGCAGAATGCGTTCCAAATTTGGAAGTTGACCCCCCCCCCCCCTCTAACCTAACCTCGTTTGCAAATCGGTGCCTTGATTTCAACCATGGCGTTTGGCACTAGACCTAGATCTAGAATGAGTTCTTGTGATGTTGGATAAAACTTGTGCAAATATACGGTTCTTTATTGACTCTAGGTGTAGATCTACATCTAGTCTAATTAGAAGCACACTTTTTATTTTTAAGATTTATTCTAGATCTTTGGATATCTAGACCAGGTCTTTGATAATAGTCAGAGTCAGTGAATTCTAATCTGGATACATAGATCTACGATAACAACAACAATGGATAGAAGCTTTCATAGGAAAAATAAACGTCGGAAGACCCTTGTTTTGGTCGACTCAACACTTGTTTATTCTTTTTTCTCTTGGATACTCATTACAAGTTCACATGTAGATTTAACATGCAGTGCTCAGGGTAAGTAAAATCTAGCCATATTCTAGATAACTTTAATAACTGAATTAACTGCTTTGTAATTGTAGTTTTTAGACTCGACTGAGTCGTCTGAGTCTGAGATATTTTCTTATCTTGACTTGACATGACTTATGATCATTATCATGAGACTATACTCTATAGACTACTAGATTCTATGTCTATAGTCGGGTTTTCTAGTCAGTAAAAGTATAGACTATAGACTTAATTCTTAATAATCAAATCTAATCTACAATCTAGACTCTGACTCTATTCTAGATCTAGTCTAGAGATCTAGATCTAGATTCTATATATCTAGATTATAATGTCAATGATTATATTCTAGTGATCTAGATCTAGATTATATTCTAGTAAAGATCTCTTAGCTCTGCATCTATGACTCTCTATTCTCTATCCTTCTTAATAGATTCTATTTAGACTTTTTAGATAATGAACTTTGTAGATCTAGATTTATGATCTACTCATCTAGAATCTAGCCTAGACACTCTAGAATGTCTACGTAGAGATCTAAATCTATGATCGTTAATATATTATAATTCATATATTATTATATATCTAGACTAGAGTCTAAAATTGATCGAGAGTCAAGATCTAGATCTATATATATATAGAGTCTAATAGACTAATAGAGAGTCTAGATCTGGAATAACTGGGTGTTCTAGAGATCTAATCATCTAGATCTAGATTAATCTAGAAGTAGATATAGACATCTATTTCTATATAGATTCTAGAGATTATATTATCATTATATAGATCTAGATTAGATCTAGTTCTATTTTCATTTCTACAGGGTCTAGGACTAGGATGTAGATAGATATCTAGATTTTCTAGATCTAGTAAAAATCTAGTTAAAGTAAGGAGGGATTGAAAGGGCGGATATTGAAATTTGAATAATTCTCCTGCTTTCTGGCTGCAAAAATGCTTTCTTCTAGCATCAAGATCTAGAACCCATTAAATTATGATTGTTAATAGTAGTTACAAAAACAAACAAAGGAGGCATCACTAAACAATTGATACTAGATAGAAATCTATGTCTATGCAAGGGACAATTGAGGCACAAACAACACATTATACATGTCATATATATAATATTATTAAAGACTCCTTACCGAAATTTTTTTTTTTGTTCCATGCAAATATCTATACAACAATATTCCATACAAAGAATTTGACAGTTGTAATTAAAGAAAGTTGAGGAGAATTGCATTAGCGGAGACATAATCTATTATATTGAAATGTTAAAAAAAGTCAATCTTTGATCAGAAGCCTCTCACAAAATGTTTTCTAAAAGTTTCTAACATAGAAGATACAGTGCCATTCTTAAAGAAGTAGCCTACTAAATTATTTTAATATAATATTTTGAATGATTAATAATAATGCCATCTCTAATTGGTTTTACTCAGTGTTCAAACAATGATTTATAACTACTTTGAAAAAGATTCTTTTTGTCCCATGAAAAATAAATTGAATGCATTCATGCCCAAACTTGTCAACATTTTTAGGGGAACACACTCCTCAGTTTAAGAAACGTTGCTCTAGATGTCAAATCTATTTTTTTTTATCTATATATATTATATATATTACTTTATTGGATGGCTGCCTGGTCGTGCGGTTTGCGCGCTGAACTGTCATTCAGATTTATCGACGGTCGAGGGTTCAAACCCTGCCCGCTCCCATCCCCCCTCATCCTGCGGGAGGTTTGGACTAGGAAGTAAACTATCTTTAACTCTGAAGGAACATCAGAATTATGTAAAACATTTTACAAACAAACTTCAAGATGATCTATAGAGAGAGCTTTTTTGTTTTATCTTCACAACTGATAATTATAATATATATTTAAATAAAATATTTTAAAATTCAAGCTACACAAGAGACATGTTCAATGCAATTATAGCAATTAGACTGTCATTTAAAATATAATAATATATATTATATTTTCTCTTTATTTTTGAAATAATGATAAACTAAACAATGTCAAGGGTGCTAAATTAATCTTTATCTGTTGCCATCTCAATAAAAAAATAATTGAGCTAAATATATAATATATGTTAAATTTATAACAATGCATGGCAGTTAATATTCATATCAAGTCTCCTTTATTGGTACTTTTTGCTAGTTGCACATGTTTTTAAATTTAATAAGTCATAGAGTGATAAGTCTAATGCTTCCTCCCTAATGATATTATTTTGTGTTAAAATAGAGGGCTTAGAAAACTAGATGAACTGCAGTGCTAAAAAGTGCACCAAAATGTATGACATAATTTTTTCAAAAACATTTATAGCTTATAAGAACAAAAAAAAAACAAACATTTCGCTACTTATATTTTTTTCTATCAACTTTGGAAATTTCCAATAATGTAAAAACAACTACTGCATGTAAAAGTTTTACATGTGTCAGAAGACAAGAAAATTTAATATATATATAAATAAAATATGTGTATATGTATTTATTTCATTATATGATTATATATGTATCTTTTTATTTTCTTTGTTTGAATTCGCAACATACTCTTTAAGGACATTTTATTCTATGTTTTTAAAAGTTAAGAAACTTTAAACGTCACATATCTTAGAGGTACTTTTCTTTAAATTAAACTTCTATAGAAAAGTTAACCTTAAAGATGAACTACTTTTAGTCATTTGGTGTCTTTAAAACAGAAGAGGCATTCCATTTCATTCTGAGGTTGCAATGACTCATTGGATTCATTGTTGTGGACCTGTGTCCTAGAGGAAAGGGGGTTGACATTTGATGTGTGACATTTTAAGTGATTGGGGAATTACTCCACTATGTCTCTGCTAGTGACCCATGTCATGTGTGACTGTGATCTTTTCATTTCATCTCAAACTTGGGTGGAAGAAGCCAAGAGCTGATACTCTTTTTTTTTTTTTAAATAGCTACATTAATAACTATTATGTTTGATTATTCTTTAATTAAACTAGTTCTAACATATAATTGGTACCTGGCAACATTTGTGCTACTATTAAAGCAACTTTCAACTGTAGAGACAAAGAACTTTTCATAAAAATGCATTTGAAATACAATGTGTAATTTATCTTGCGGTAGCTGGTAATATTAAAAAAAAAGTTCTTTTAATATGACACTTAGCTTAAATTAGTAAGACTTTTTTTTATTGGGACGACCCTAGCTTCTTATTAATTTATTACAATCATAGGTTTGTTTAAAATTTATCAGTTATTTTTTGCCTGTCACTGCAATTGTGTTATGTACAAACAGTATTGCCAGTTTCTCATTCGTTTTGCGATGCACAATAGATATGTTTAGAGAGTATACAACTTTTCTTTCATTTGAAAACAAAACATTGGGTGTAACGTGAGTGATGTTTGCCATTCACTTTATTTTTAGCTACAGAAAATACAATTATCTAGATTCTGGAAGCTGAATGGGACTAGGTCATTGTTTGTATTGAAAAAATGTGATATTTATAGATCCTGGAAGCCAAGTCCATTCCAAAATAAAAATGTTCGATTGAGTAGTACGTGTGATCTAGGTCTGAGAAAGGACCTTCGATACAGCTTGATATAGTCGACTCAGTTTTGTTAAAGCTATTTGAAGATAAGAGACGGCTTCACTTGTAAACTTGTTCAATACTGCGTGTTAATGCCTCCTCCTGTACATATGCCTCCTTCTTCTATACTATACTAGCGATGAACACAATTAGTCCCTATTTCTTTGATCCTTTAAAAATCCTCCACTGCACAGCTAAGATCTGGCTAATTATCCTTCCAGACTGCTGGCATGAATATCCTGGTACCATTCTTTATTAGGTTTATGCGTGTTTTCCCCCCCCCCCCCCTTTCTCTTTTTTTCACTCACCTTTTCATCTTTCTTACCATTATCTTTTTTTCCTGATTTATTAACACATTCAGCACAGAAGAGAATCCATCCGTTAGTAATTTTACTGTTGCAGTGTTCCCATTCGAACTGGACGGGGAAAAAAAATCTTAAATGTTTAATCAGCCGCTTAGTCTACTCTTCAGACGAAATTGGTATGGCCTCTGTTACCACGTACTTCCCCCCGCGTTCATTACAGTGCCCCCACTCATTGTTCACTGGTCTGTAGTTTAGAAAGGCCAATTTAGCTAGTGATGATTGTGTTTGAAACAAAGGAATGTGGAGGCGGGGGGGGGGGGGTGGCGCACATTATTTTATTTGTATTACAATTTGACAAAGAACAATAAAGCCAAAGATTGTCTGGTAATAGAATGTAGCAAAGCCAAGTACTGAAGTGCTGGCAACGGTAAAGCTTACAAAATATAAACATCGAGATCAATATCTCATTTCTCCAAACTTCTCTTGTCCACTTGTTTATATTTGCTCACTACCTAAAGCATGCACACAAGTCTTTTTAAAACTACATTCAACTTCACCTATCCCTTAGTCTGTTGAACCGCTGGTGCACCTCACACGATATGCTGACCGTCTTTCTCCATTTCACTCTGCCTTGGATAGAATTTTTTTTCAATGGCAGGCCCGTTCATTCTTTTATGTTGTCTTCCCATTTTTCCTGATACTGTTCCCTGAAGATACTATTATTACGAATAGTAGAAAAAAAAAAGACTTTAGAGACATGTATTTCATTGTATATTTGAACTCTATTTTTTTTTTAAATTGAAATTGTGTGACTACTTTCTCCCTTCAGTAGCCGACATTGTTTATGTCCATGTAAACACGTCTTCACATACTTTGTTTTAGTTTAGCTTGCGAAGATGAGCCATGATACATCGCGCCATGAACGTGAGTAGAAATAAGCGAAGATTGTATGCTTAGCATGCACTCACTCTGAGGTTGGGCCGGGCTCTACGCGGCGGCTTCCTGTCGGACGGGCGAATGTAATCTTCGTGGCGCCATCGAAATTCGTTGTCTTAGTCAATACCGAAGTAACAGAAATGCACGTTCGTGTATAATAGGTCTGACGAATGACGTTGGCGCTAACATCTGAGCATTCCCCTATCAGTGATCTTGCATAGCTTGCGGACCGATAGATCGTTGGTTTTATCCGCGCTAGAGACATCGATGAATTCTTATTGATTATTCTTTTGAACTGTTACATTCTTTCGTTACTAATGACCAACATATTTCCGTCCACCCACAGTGAATTCGTGTGATATTTTAACTATCGAGAGCGCTTGCCATTTCTTTATTGATCAATACACTTAGTGCATCATTCATTAAGTTGAACATTGGACAAAGGGGAACGAAGACAAAGAAACACAAAGTCCATACACTATGCGTCGTCAAAGAAAAGTTATAGTTTTGTTGAATTAGGTTCTGATTCGGACAACGTGATTCTCCAAACTACCCTTCGTTTTAAACAATGGCTTCCAGGAGAAATGAAGTATTTTAAAATGATAACAGGTTTTGTCGATTTTGAAACCAATGATACGTATTGTTAACAAATTAATTTGAATGTTAAACTCCTTAAACTATTAAAGAAGCCGCCCTACATAACAGCGTGCAAGGTTTGGATTTAATCTAGCATTAGGTTGGATAAAATAAAATGCATTTATTAACAAGTATTTTTTTTAAAATTCGTTCACGTAATGTGTCAACGATCTGTTTGATAAAACGCTTTTCAGTCTTGCTCGGATGAGCTTGAGGTCTTAATCTTGCTTTATACCTTAGTAACAACACAATCTTATTGGCTTCCCCGGCTGTAAACTCTGTATTTAGGCCACGTGAAATGTGGACAGGCTGCCGCACGTATAGATGTAATATTGGTTTTGTGAGGGCTCCAACGAAACTGTAGCCGATCAACAGATCACAACAATTGCATATTGGTGATTTACTTTTATTCCCCGTTGTTAGAATAATGAAAGAAAATTGAAGTAGAATAACATTACTGAAAAAAAAAAGGTTTTATTTTTATGTGCGTTAATTGTGTGTTCATATTGGTCCCTTTATCACACACACACACTCACTAGCACACGTGTGCTAAGGCTATTTGGAATATTCCATATATGCTTATAGCTTAGCTGCAAAAATCTGACTCGGGCTAGGATAGTAATATAACAATATACTCTATATACCAGCCTATGGGGTAGTGGCAACTGACCTTCCTTGAAGGCCCTGAACACACCTATGAGGATTCACGATGCTGTCAGAGGGCTGTATTGCTACAGACCTGCCACAGCATGAGTCAGATCATAAGTTGACACTCTTAAGGGGACTACTGTGAATTTTTAACTCTAGAAGCAGCCATAGGCTGTCCTCGAACTGCACGTTAACAATAGCTTCAACTAGGACAAGTAAAATCAAGTTTATGCCCTACCTCGGGATAGCGTAACTATTTGACCAACACAACGTGACACACTTTATTTATTGTTGCCCCTATAATATTACACTTAGCATTTTTAATGCTGAATTCCACGCAAGACGCTGTAAGTGCCATGACAACTAGGCATGTTTTAAATAAATCAATGGCTCTGATTCTTTACAAATAACGATTCCTAGTTTAGGAAAAAAAAATCCTGATGTAGGATGTTGGCATGAATATTTAATGCGTGTGTTTTTAAGACGTTAGATAATTAGTATTGAATAATTCAAAAGCAAAGAGTTGGTTGTTTTTTGATGTGATATGTCAAATGATTTGTTCATCAACTCTAAAAGTTCCAGTGATATTGTAAATAAGATGCTGTCATAAGTACCGATTTTTTTTCTTCTTACTTCTTTAGTATTGACGTCATGACATTTTTATTGTGTTGTGCAATCTTTCTTCCCTTGTCCTTTAGGAAACTTTGTTGATATCATAAACCACTTTGCTGTTTTAACTGTTTAAAAGGAGGACCAGTTTATGGGACTATTCGTTAAATCTGTCCCGAAGACTGAAAGGGAGGGAGTTGAAAGCCTGTTAAGTGTTTAACAGGTGCTGAAAATACCCACCTCTCTTCGATTTTACACAGGTGCTAAACTGATTGTCACGTTTTTTTTTGTTTTTTTTTGTTTAAGCCAGCTTTGCCATTATTAATATTATCATAGTTAAACAAAATATCATTCTACTTTTGACACTTCAATCTCGACTGGAACATTAATCACGTATCAATTGTTTTAATCCCTGAAAAAGTGGGCAGAGTTCTCCTGCCCAGCCAATTCACCTTTCCTTCAGGGGAGTATCTCGGGGCCAGTTACTCATTATACAAGGAACGAGTCGATTTTCTAGTAGAGATTCTCTGATACGGGCGAATAATAATAATAGTAATAATAATCTTTATTGTCCGTAAGGAAATTTGTCGTACTATTTGTGCATTACACCAAACAAAACATTATAATATGATTATAACTATAAAAAAGCAAAATGTACATTCACACCAGACTCACTCATAATTTACATGTGAAAAGTTTATTTCAGATTGTTTATATTTAATGATTTGATCGCCAGGGGATATATATATATATATCAAACTTTTTTTTTTGGGTGTTTTCTGTGTACAGAAGAAGGGAGTATTGATAAGCGGGCTATTTTCATACATTCGTGTTCACTTTTCAGCACTGTAGAATCAAAAGTCTAAGCGCATTCACCTGTGAATGTCATCTTTATTTTTTTAGTTGGCAACAATGGTCTTTCAATATGGCGTCATTAACATTGTTTACATTTTATATTTATTTGAAAATCTTTACTTCTTTTCATTTTCGTGTTTACTCATGAGACTCCACTACATTGCAATCACATTTCTCATATCGCCTTTTCTTCTTTTTCTCACTTTTGGTAGCCTAAAGACCGTAAACAACATCTTACAAATGAAAGTGTAAACAAAGAGCAAATGGCTGGGATGAACTTTGAGCGGGAAAATTATTCCACAAGAGTTTTGAATTGTTTCTGTTAGGTGTTGATAGTTTAGACTTTAGACCAATAGCTCGTTACCACGTTGTACAGACCTGTCTTAACTGCCCACAGGTTGTGACGTTGCAGGTCAGTGTTCGGGCCTTCAATAAACGGTTGGTCTCGGTTGATCACGTTGGGGATAAACTTGTATGTGTTTTTAAAAAAAAAGAGTTTGTAACGTCACTTTGTTTAAAAAAAAAAAGTCTTCAGCGTATGACGAATAAGTGTCATTTAATGATAGCAGTTGCTGATGATGGCGCGTAATGGTTAATCCACGTGTAAGCTTAAAAATCCATCTTTTAATGGTAAAATTCATTGTACCATGTTGCATGCTATTTGATGTCAATCGTTGCCTAGGTTACACCGCGCTGGCTTTCATCTCAATGTTGCTGCTACATCGTAAATCAAGGCTTGCCTTCAAGCGCTTTTCTTTGATACGAAAGATTTATTGGTCACCCCTTTGCTTCTGACCAAACTATTTAGTCTTGTCCCATTTACTGGTTGCCATCCCATTGTGTTGATATTAGGTCACTAATCAATACTGTCTCATGTATATTAACGAGGAGCATCAATACTGCTCGTGGTAATGAACATTGATTGTGTTCTTGTTTCTTGCATGCATTTCAACGACGTTATGAAAACATAAACACAATTCAAGTTAAAACCTTCGAATGTTGAGGTTACGTTGTAAGATGCACTGATGATGGGAGTTTTTCATTAGAACAGACAGTAGATCAACACTAGGGTGTCTGACTAAACACTGACACAGAACTGGTTCGTCGAGGTATAAAGGGATTGTTGCTTTTGGTTATTTTCTTGCATGCTTGCGAAGGGCTCTATCTTCGTTTTGTTCATGAAATGTTATGTTTAGGGCAGATAACCCATCTGCTTACATTATTATCATTGTAACTCTCGATGCTGAGATCAATGAAATTATGTTGGTAAAAAAACAACAGTAATGATTCCATTATTATACGAGCATATTGATTGGAAGAGTTAATAAATTACATCAGGATTTCAATCTAGCTTGCTTGTTTTTTTTTTTTTCATTTTATGCTTCTGTCGTGGAGTTTTAAACATTCTGGCGGCATGAACTTGAGTCACAAACCTTTAACAGCAGAGCGATGTATAAAGTTTTAATTAAATGGATTTCACGGTCGAAATATCCATTGTCCCCTCTGATAATTCCCTCCCTAATATATTGCTATGCACACTCAGGGCGTAATTTCAGGTCAGTCTGTTCAGCCGAGACGGGTTTGACAATCATAATGGCGCCAGTCTCATTCTTGTGCTGTGTACATTAAAGTTCCTTTTTCAGACCCTGCAATCTCTAGGGCAGATGATAAGCTCATCTGTTTCTATGTAGGTACCGGTACTTTAAAAAAAAAAAAGGAAACTAAACATCTTAAAGACGCAGGCTTTTACAAGACTGTAATTTGCTGTCTAGTCAGTGAATGCATTATGTCTGCAATAGTCTGCATCCTTCTATCATTGCCACCCACAGCTTTGTTTTGAATGCACAGACTGGTTAAAGAAAAGGAGAGAAAAATGTGTGGGTGTGTGTGTTAGGGGGCTCTAGTTGTCATTTCATTTTCTCCTCCATTGTAAATTTTGATGCTGACAGCAAGTCCTCTCAGCATTCTTATACTTATGTTTGTCTGTTTTAAAGTGTAGCTGAATAGGTTGTGTTGTTGTTTTTTTTAAAACTAAATCTCCATCTATGAACGATGTGGAGAGAGATTGGCTGTTGATTGTAAAATAAAAAAAAGATGAACAAAATGTATACTTAGAATGCATCTTTTATTTAAAATCTAATTCATCGTTAATGTAAATGTCTTATTTTCTTTCTTTTACAGTTTATAAAAAAAAATAAACTAATATATAAACAAACGTTCTTTTTTTTTTCATTTGTGTTTGCATCGCATCTTCAACCATTCCATTCCTTTTGTTTCCTTTGTTTTGCTGGCTTTTATGGACTATTACGAAAATCTGACATTAAAAACAAAATAACTTTGGCATTTCATTATTTGTATGAGGTCACCTTCTTCAACATTCACTTAGACTTCCATTTTCAATTTATGTCTTGAAGTTTGTGTTTTGTTTCTCTCTCGTCAGATTATGAATGTGACTGTGTTTTTGCGAGCTATTGTGCGGCCTATTATATCAAGCAAACAAATTGATTTTTTCCCCCTCCGTTTGTCGTGCCCTATTGTGTGGGCACAAACTATGAAGTGGTTTGTGATGAAGTGGTTGCGTGTCTGCGAGGGCGCTTTTAAATAGTTAATTAAGGGATAACAATGAGCATAAATCTGGCTGTAATCTTGGACCAAATCTCTCTAAGGGTTAGACTTCTTGTTAGCGTCTCTTCGTCCCAGTTTGGCCCCGAAGTTCAATTGTGCCTTTCCCTTCAGGGCTAGACGTTTGTCTCTCAACATCCGGTCTTTACAATTTCAAATTCACTTTTTCTTTCTCTCTCTCTCTCTCTTACATGTGTCTCTCAGACTCTCTTTATCCTCCTCCTCTCTCTCTTTCTCTTTCTCTCTCTCTCTCTCTCTTTCTGTCTATCTGGCTTTATTTTTAACGAAACTGTGTGGGTTTAAATGTTACAAAAATGAATGTAGCGAAATGTGCCCCGCTGGCGGCATAGTGATCGTGTTGACATGTCATGTGCTTTTAGACTAAATAACTTGCTTGTTTAGATTCGATGGCGTTTGTTAATTTTCATTGTCTTTTGCTGCTTCTGTAAAAAAAAAAAAAAGAAGAAAGAAAGAAAATGACTTGTTTGAAACAGGACAATTTTAAATCTAAATATGCAAGCAAGCTCTGAAAAACAAAGTGTGCAGACCTTGCATTCGATGTTAGGCACTTATAATTAATTAATGGTTTTTCATTTGAGAATATTATTGTGTGTGCCTGTTGTTTCACCTTGTTACCTTATGACTTGATATAAAGTAATACAAAAAGTAAAGTTCCCCTTTTCTGACCTTGCCATCAATAGGACAGATGATGTTAAGGTCATCTGTTTCTGTAGCCAACGGTTAACGACCAGTGTGTCATGTGACCAGCATAACACTGCACAAGAATGCACTTAACTCCATTCATCATTCTGGCGACATTTATACTTTCATTCGGCCATATAGGTCTAAGCTGTCCAGCAAACTGGCTTTCTCTTGAATTGTCTTCACTCCCGACTGTAGTATTGAAATTGGAAATAGTCATTAGTCATTCATTGTACTTGCACTCCCAACTGTTCCAGAAGTCAACGCAAGAAAAGTCTTGCTACCACTAAGTAATGGTCTTCACAGTTCACCCCCCTCCCACTCTGTCTTTCTCATACGCACCTGTTGTTTTATCTCACGCTGTAATGACACAGTAAAGCCAAAGTAATTTTTTTTATTACTTTATTTTTTTTTTTTAATATGCTGTAACCGTTTTATGTGCTTGCTCATTACTCGCATGACTTGGCCGAATCGCTTGCCGTTTGACGGCCCTCCCCCGAAAGCCGCTGTAGTAGTTTTGTGGTTGTCCGTGCCGTTCTGTTGAGATCTGGAAACTAAAAGCGCTATTGAAGATCTCAATTGTGTAAAAACTAACACTATTTCTTTCCCTTTTTTGTGTGTGTATGTGTGTGTGTTTTACAATATTTTACAACTTACAACACACTATTCATTATAAATATACTTTTTCTTAAGAACAACTGTCTAAAACTATTTCTCAAGCTAGAAGAAATATTTTTCTTTCCATATGTAGTTGGTATGAACATTGAACGGATATAACTGATGAGATAATTAATGCTAGTTTCACATACATCTACACGCATTAAGCATGTTTGCATAGAACACCTCTTGACTTCTTGTCCAGTTCGTTAGACAGGTAAATCCGGAAGCAAAGGACACGAAAGACATACTAGCGCGTTCTGATCTATTTCTGTTCTGCTCCTAGACGCGTTTTATTTTCAGCACATGTCACTTGAAGAAGTCCTACTTGTATATAGTATCCCCCTCCTCACCCCCTTTTTTTCTCTCTAATAGCCTTCCCTCCATGCACACACATACACACAAGCACACACATACATACACACACACATACACACACCTTTGCGGAATACCATTACGCCCTCAATGTGGATACAATCTGACAATTTATTAACTGACGGTTCCTTTAAGCCCGAATCTCTGGCCACCTGGTTGGGATGATAACGGATTATTCCTTCTCTTCGCACCCGTTAACTCCACGGTGGGGGAGGGGGGATCTGGTTATCTCGCCTGAAAATCCTTTGATAAGTAACTGTGAAGGTTTTTTTTTTTTTTTTAAAGTTTTTATTTCTTTTTAACGAAATTGCTGTTACGAAGGGGACCTTTAAAACAAATCAGGAAAAAAAAAGTGGTTGCTGTGTACATTTCTAAATTGTAGATAGACTACCATATCACTACTTTCAACTGATTTACTTTTTTTTCGTTCTTTTCTCTCTCTTTCTCTCTCTCTTCCCATGTTACAACCCACTAGTTCATAATCTTGTGAATTTCTACATCGAAATTGCACTTGGTAAACGTTTTAAAATACAAAAGCGACATGAGTTCTTTGTCTTCACATGCTTCCCTGGACACCATTCATTTGACATAGGCCTAAAGTGTGCCGATGTGCCAAAAATCCAAAATATCAAATATATGAAAAAAAATCTTTTTACAAAATTCAAACTTTACTATTTCCAGACCTGGACTATTAAAAAAAAACAACAACATCATTGTTATAAAAATTACTATTATTTGTTACGGTGATGTAAATACTGCAAGGCATTCATCCTGCGCCGATTGAATTGCCCTCACCATTACCATTCCAAAATGTCGACCAAAGACAGACCAAATGTTACGCTTAATAAATACATTTTTCTTCGCATCATCAAGATGCATAATGTTTAGATTTAGCATGTTTCAGCTTATTTAACTATTAGAAAATACTAAGTCGCATAGTGTACACATCAAGAACTGAATATTTACAAAGACTAACCTAACCTGTCAAGAGACTAATGGAGAAAGACGGTCAGCAGATCATCTGTGGTGTCCCAACTGCCCAACGGACTAATTTGAAGATTACACATAAATTGCAATGTTTTAAACTAATTCCCTCCTACCGCACTTTTTTTCCCACCCCTCTGATAGATGAAGTGCAGCCCCCATTTTTTTTTAAGAGCCAAAAGTGATTAATTCCTCGAAGACATTCATTTTGTTCTCTCTCAAAGTGCCCGCTGCTCGTGTTACAGTCTCAGTTGTGCGATGTTTTAGGATCTAAACCATAACCGCCTCCTGAAAGCGAGGCGTGATTATAGTTGATTCTATACTTTACACAGGCATTGACTCTAAAGCGAACACATTTGTTTTGTTTTTTGTCGGCTGTTAAGCCAAATAAGCCCCTTGTCTAAAATTGCTTCAATTCCCATAATTTAGAATAATTGTTTTTCAAAGAATGGAAAAAACAAACACAAAAAAAAACACACAAAAAAAAAACAACAACAAAAAACAAAAACGGAAGCTCAAAAGTTTGGAGAAAAAGAAAGATTAGCAAGATAAATATACTGCATTTTTTTTCTTTCCTCCTTGTTCTAAGTTTTGAAATCTGTGCAATTTGAAGTGAGAAAAAAAAACAAAACAACAACGTGAAATTAGATACAGTGTTTACCTTGAAAGATTGCTTGTCTGGATGTGGATAAAGACAAGATAGGCGATACATGTCTGATGTAAGGACAGGTCAGGAAGATGCCCCTCTGCTAGAATGATTGCAAACGTCAGTGTAAACGAGTTTGAAAAGAATTCGAATAAAAGCCTCTTGGAGAGCCTTCAACCTTCTGTTGTTGTTGTTGCTAGCTGGAAATACATTTCCTTTCGCGTTCTCGTTGCCCGCTTTGTTAAAATGCAGTGAAAAAGAGATGCTGACACGTCGTGAAGACTTAACAGCTATTATTTCTCATATAAAACGTTCGGCAGTAATCTCCCTTGATGTGCTTTTTTTTTTTTTTCAGTGTGGCCGTTTGTACCTGCAGGTAACTAATGAAAACATATCAGCTTCTAATGAAACCCTAAAATATATCGTCTTTGTCTAGCCGGGGTATAATACTTGCAGCATCTTAGCTTTCTTTTTTTTTTAAATGCCACGTGCCTTGATTTATGGTTGCGTGAGAGTAGTTGGAGAAAAGGTAGAAAGGCTGCCTGCTAATCTTACAGAAGTGGTTTGCCTAAGTCAGCCTTGACAGGAGGTCGCTGTTTGTAAGACTTCCTACTGCGCATTTGTTATCTCACCTTTTTTTTTTTTGGGGGGGGGGGTCATTCTACTTTATAACATTTATACATTTCTGAAATTGCAACAAAAATGACTTTACAGAATTGGTCTGTGCCTTGAGAGTTTCTCCTGTGATGTTTACATTTTAAAATAATTTCCTTTTCTCACTCTCTTCTTCCATTTTAAAATCTTACTCTAATTTAAAAACATGGCTGTCAGTTTTCTGTTGGATATTCCATAAAGTTTATTTTTTTTCCTACTAAGGCGGTTGGTAATTGTGATGGCCACATGACATCCTCGATAACTGTGGGCCACAAAAAAAAAAAAAAAAAAAACAGACGACCTTTACATCATCTGCCCTATAGATCGCAAGGTCTGAAAGGGGAACCTTAGTTTTTACTTGTAATATTAGTAAGCATAGACCATGTGGTCTCTGACGATTACCTTGAAATAATATAATAATAAATAATAATAATAATATAGATTCTGGTAAAAATATTTGTGGAAAGTAAAAGTTTTACCCTCGTCCCTCGCTTCATGTTAATTATTGTGTATTGTTACTTACCTTGGAAAGCCTTGGCTGTATGTCTGTGCCAATCAATTGTTTACATTAAATATTACAAGTTTTGTAAGTAAAGCAAGTTCTAACAGTTTCTAAACGTGAAAACTTATGGATGATATGGCTTTACTTAGTGTTATACCTCTTGCTTTACATTGTGGGGTCAGAGGCATCAGACCTTATTGCTTGCCATTTTGATTGTTAAACTTCTACCTCCTCCTATCCCCTTGTCTATGTTACTTTCCTTGCATGCTTTGTTGGGTGGCAGGCGAGTCTGCTGGGTGCTTTCTCCTAGCCTGAGTGACATCTGCGGGCTGACTGATGCATCGGTGCCACATATTTTTCCGGGTGAACTGGGGGATAGGTGGGGTATGGAGAGGAAGTGAGGAGACCGTGAGATTGTCTTCAGGAGTGTCGGGCAAAATATGAGTCTGAGTGAGTGCGGGAATTGTTATGTCTGCCTGAGAACCGCTCAGCAGTCAGACGATGCCATGAACAGTTTCAGTTCTGTATGAGGGCAATTTGTAAAAAACAAAACACACAAAAAACAACTATTTAAATCAAAGTATTCCACTTGTTTTCCGTTGTAGAATCGATATTTTTGGGATTAGGTTTAAATGAATATTTAAAATTTTTAAAATACTAGTGAATACTACAGGGTGGCCAAGATTAAAAGTGGTCTGTTATGATAACAGGAACAGAAATACTTACTGAAACGTAAATTATAATATATCGTATTTATTATTAAAAAAATAGTAAAAGAACATATTATTGATAACAACATACTTAGCATTTCATTGTTCACAGGTGTTGAACGTGTGCACCATGAACTTCGATTCACAAATTAACATAACTTCGGACCTCTTTTATCTTGTCAACCCAGTTCAACGTCTTTGATTTGGTATGCGTGTATCTATCTATCTATCTATCTATCTATCTATCTATCTATCTATCTATCTATATATATCTATATATATATATATATATATATATATATATTAAGAGGTAGACTTAGAAGTTCACTCATACAGGCGCATGTGTTAATTTGTTGGTCATCGACACCAAAGACTACATCGTACACTGCTCAAGCTTGATATGCACACAGGACATTTTAATCATCTTGAACACACCTTGGAAGAAAAAAAAACAATCAGAAGAATTTATATTATAGTAGGGCTGAAATTTTAGATTAAGTCTCTGAAAATAATTGTTATGATTGATTTCTGAATTGGTTATATTTTATATTGATACGACTATTAATCACAATATTTTCTTATAATCCACTATTTCCCAAGAAAAAAGTACGGGATGTATGATCGATACACGAATCATCCTGTCCGGGGAGCTTTGGATGAATTTGTTGATTGCGTAGATCTTGCAAAGCCGGTGTGAAAGAAACTCTTTTGTTTTTCTTGCTCAAGTATTAAGTAATGGATTACTCTTTCTATTTCAAAGCTGACAATCTAAAACTCCATTTATGTTTGTTTTTATTAAATTAATTAATTTCACAATTTGAAATGAATCATTAAAAGTGCAGACCTACTTAAGAAATTTCGATATTTTTACTTGAAGCATAGGAATTGTGATTAATTCACTTTGACCACAAACCAGTATTTGTTTTACTAGGTTGCCAAAAAAAAAAGAGAAACCACTTTTCCTTAATAACAGTGGTGTCAAAGTACGGTCAGCCACATCGCGGGCTGCTTTTTTGTAAAACTAGAAATGTCAGGTGATGATTATTGACGTCAATCGTTAAATCTCTGGAAACTCATTTTGTGGTATCCATATTAGGAATTCAAAGAAAATATATTGACTACTTTTCTCAACTAAGCATTCTTTAAAACATAGACTTCAGAATGTTTGTTTTTTTCCATATTTATTGTGCAAACTTTTGTCATATTGATCTTGATCTGATTTCCTTTTATTTTTTATAACGTGTAAACAAATCTACATTTTGTATTACACTATTATGATCTTTTTCTTTTTTTTAAAGATATTCTAAGGTAGTTTGTAATAGTACTATAATGAGTTTGCTTTAAAAAAATCAATGTGATTATTATTGACGTGTTTTTCTCGTAAAGATGTTTAGTTTAGAATAGTTTAGACCTAACAGCTCGTCTCAAAAACTGTAAATAAGAAACTTTCTGGCATCCAAATGAATCCGTATTGAGAATCTATGTTAAAATAGTATTTAATTCTCAATGCCCCTACCTTAGTTTCCAGCCAACAACCCCCGCGGTTTACTAAGGGTGGTCGCATATCTTGGAATTTCGCACTTACCTATCCTGGCACCGCTAATTAGTTGCATCATACAAGAGGACAGGCGTGTATTTGTGTAGAGCGCCGCGGCGTCTACTCTGAATAGCTCGCATGCTTTAATTAGACTCGTATGCTAAGCTGTTTGTTAGACTTGTGTTTTGAAATTAGTTTCTAAGTCTCGAGGACAAATGAAATATGAAGTCTCTGACTCGGTGCAACTCATTGGAAAATTAAAATATTTTAAATTGAAATGGTACACAAAGGATCCATTGTTTATAAGAATATCTGAAGGGCATGAGTCACCGGATGTAGCAAATATGCATTCAGCCGTTTTAGCCTGTTTTATTTTGCACATTTCCCCAATGCTTGTGAAGTAATGTTTTTCTGTACTACGTCAAGCACAATGTGACAGTTACAGACTATACACTACAGTCTCTCTCTCTCTCTCTCTCTCTCTCTCTCTCATGTGATTTAAGCTTGGGTGTGGGGTGGGTAAAATATCACAACGCCCCTTGAATGTTGGCGGCCCGACAGCTTCAACAGCAAAATTATGTTTATTGTAGAATAATTAGAGTTAGAAGGCACACTAGGACAAGGGGATTGTGAAATTACTTCAAGTGAAGGGTTTAGACATTTTATTTTAACAAAGACTTCCACATATTGACCGAAGACATAGACTCTGTCCCGTTTTTAATAATAAACCGTGACTTTATGTAGATTCGTCATCATCCTACGTCATATCTGTAGGGCACAAGAAACACCACAACCTTACAGATATTATACATGTATGTGCGGTCATCAGGATCAGTAAATGGCAAGACTAGAACTGTACAACAAAATCAAATCCTAACCTTGAAAAAGTTTATACACTTTTCGGATTGAGAGGATCATGAGTGGAAATATTGATTCATCTCTGAACCTTTCTTTCCCGGTGGCAACTTAAATTTGGGGGGGGGGGGGGGGGGAGGCGCCATTAGATCAAATGTTGCGCAGCTTGGGCTGTTTTTCTTTTTTTTTTTATACGTTTTCGTTAGGATGGTTCGTTGAGTGAATCATCAGCTGTAGGCCCAATGGTCATGCAGCGGTCAGCTATGTGGCTTTTGGTCAAATCTGGCTATTTAGCATAGCATTTAAACCCTTTCCTCTAATTCACACATACACGCATATATATATGTTTTCCCATCCACTCCTGTTCTTGTTAACAGTTCCACTAGAAGAGCCACTTTTTTTGTTGTCTGTCAAGCTCATTACTATTCTAAAGTAGAGCGATATTGAAATTCCTATTTCTCTAGTGCTTTCGACGTGCTTCAGATTAGTGCCAGGGAGACTCGTGGTCATTTGAAGACGTGTGTGTGTGTATGTTTGTAGGAATCACTATTGTTTGATTTAGCATTATCACACTTAAACTATTCTTAAATGAACTAAAAAATGGTATAAGAGAATTAATTAGTTGAACTTCAAATGCCCTGTACAGGGATATTACTATGGTCTTACCGAATGCGTGTTGCATAATGCCGATAAGCTACTAGCTAGTTTGTCTTGCGTAACTTTATGGGAAAGAGAGAGAAGCGGGGAGGCAGAGGGATGTTATCCAAATTACCTGAACGACTACTTCTCTTATCGAGTTGTCTCGAGAGGGTAAAATGAGTGATAGACCCGTAGTAAGATTTATTGACACCATTTACACTGGTAACCATTGATTTATGGTCCTCCATAGCGTGAAAGCATTTCTTTAAATACTTAGCACTAAACACAACGCATGGAAGTGATTCTTCTGTAAGAGTTAGCTCATTTTTTTTTAAACATTTGCTAATAATAGATATAAAACGCCTCAGTGTTAATGGAATGCTAAAACTAGCCTAGGACAAATTTGATGTGAGCGTTATAAGCAGTACATGTAATTATCTCCATCAAGACCTTTATTTCCACGAAAGTTATTTTTAAGAAAGTTATTATCTCAAGATGTTTATAAATCCATTATTTCATAGCTCTTAGAAACTTTACTTTTTCAATTGAAAACGAGAACAAATTAAAATTACAACTTATTGTTAAGTCCTTTCTTAGAACACACTTTGTCTTCTTCTCTTAGTGCCACACAAAAAGTGCATCAACAATAGTACAGGACAGTCAATGACAAACCCTAACCTTATGACCCGACACTCTGACTGGAAACGTGACTTTTTCCATTTTTTTTTTCAATATTATCCAAAACTACATTATGTACTTTGTTTTTGTTTTAATAAACATATGGATTTAAATTTCTGCCCTATTTTAATGACCAGAATAAAGATTCTGAAGCATGTCAGCGAAGACTCGCGGGACGGAGATGAATCAAGCTTTATAGCCTCGCTCCCAGCACTCGAGGCTGTGTGTCATTCGGATGTAATCTGAGGATATACTTGTCATTGGACTATCTCTTGCATGTCATGTCTGTGCAGTATCTCCGTGATGCCGGGTGGCGCATATCTGTGCTGCCCCGCAGATTACTGCACCCGTCATGTCTGATGCGTTACATGTTGATAAACGCCTCGTGGCCTCAGCAGAGATAAGACAAAATTACTTGTGTGTGAGGATGTTATACAGAGTAAAGACAAAACATTTTTTAACCTTACTATCTCCCGTTGAGTAAGTTAGCTACGGCAGTGAGGTGATTGTTAAGCCATGCTATCTAGTTGGTATTAATAGTTTGGATACTTCAATGCTCCTCGCCTAATTACTAGGGATAATGCAAAGCCAGACTGTATTATACTTTTATTCTTGGACTTATTCGTTGGAAAGTAGGCTAACATTTTTACAGCCTTAACCCTATTTAAAGAGACTTTATTGGGAATTAAATAGATAATCGTAAATCAGTAAAGATGTTTTTTTTTTAAATTTTCATACATAAATATTGCGGTGTATGTTTGAATTCAGTTAGATTGCTATAATTACTGACAAATATAAACTATTGGTAAGAGAGAAAACTAGAATGCTTTTAAATTTCGTCTAAGAATTTATTTAATGCTTTGCTGCATGTCTTGTGAAATATAAGCATTTTTCTGTATAAATTGTTAACTTTTAAATATTCATTTCTTTGTATTCAAGTAGTTTGTTGATGTTTAGAGGAGCGCGGTTTGCTTTCTGCTCCAATATGATCTCGCTTTTGAACAGCTGTACTTCTCATGTTCTCATTAGTTTAGGGTGTCTGCACCAACTATTCAACTCACATTACGCTCAGTTCACGCCTTTCTAGATATGATTTCCCCCTTCTTTTAAAAATTTCAGGCTGGAATGTGGCTGCTGAACACGAAACTGTTTGGTGTAGGTTGCATTGTTGTAAAATTGGTCCAAGTAAGACATGCTGTTATTTTAGACAGTAATTGACAATGGTATTAACTTTTCTCTCCTAACTGACGATACCAACGTTGATTCCACCAGAATGTGGTAAATACTTACGGAAAGAGTTAATGAACTGTGTTGTTGTAGGGTTGGGTAGGGGGTGGGTAATCTCGCCACTTGTTCATTTCGAATCTCTGTACCATTGTTAACACATTGAAATGATCATGTACAACGATTTACATTCGTTTCTTCCAATTTCTTGGGTACATACAAAAATTTGAGGAATGTAAGCTTGGTCTGAATTCACTCCTAGCAATAATAGTGATGCCCAAAATATGACCCGCGGGTCACGTCCGGCCCGTTACGCAGTGCTTTCTGGTCCCCAAAACTTGTACCGACAGTTCCAAATGAAACCACCAATGCTCTTCACATTATTTTGAGGTGGTGTGGCGTGTGTGAAATGTCTCCCAGGCTGGTTGAGCATCACTGACTTACAGCCCTCTCTCACTCTCTCTCTCTCTCTAGTAGAAGCTGAAGTATGAAGCAAAGCACCAAAGACTGAGACACCAAAGTAGTACACTCTACAGAGAAGTAAAACAACTACAGGATGTATCAACTTAAGCATGCGTGCATTTTTGGGAGTGAATGATCTACTATCCTAAAAATCTTTCATTGTGGGCATAAAAAAAAAAAAGCTTTTTCCTAATATCATTGTTTTATATATAACAAAACACAGTTTACAGACACACACACACAAATGTGTAGAAGAAACTATGAACATTTTGAAGAATGAAAGATGACTGGGTAAGGAGATCTCCTTTTCATCACGGACAATAATCTGTCAGATGACACTAGTTGTCGTCAAGGGACATTCACAGACACGAACTCGATGGAGAAATTGATGAGTGGGAGTAGTGGAGCGTCCTGTTACATTGGACCGAAGTCTTCTGGAGATTGTATTTTTTGGGGGGTCCATCTTTATGTCTCGACTTCTTGTCAGATTTTTTTTTTTTTTTTTTTTATAGGAATTAGAGATGTAAGCTAATAAGCCAATAAGAAAAAAGGATATTTTGGGAAAAGAATTAAATTTTTATAGATTATTATGAAACCAAGTGAAAATCCATGTAGTCATATATTGAGACATAAATGGCATAAATACTGTTTAGTAATCTTTATAATTTCTCTGCATGAACTATGGGACTTTTTTTTTTATTCTTAATGTCTTGATGTTGATTTGTTTTCTTGCTTCTTCCTTTGTATGAATTTCTATTTATCATTTCTTTCTCCTGCATTTCTTACAATTTTTTTTCGAATTGGCTTGGCTTAGCGTATATGATTTATTTTTACATTTACTCTGGATTTATAGATTTGACTCGGTACAAGATGTCTTTATATTAGATTCTATAATCGCTTTTTTTTTTTGTCTGATTTTAGTTACATGCAGCCAATCATTTAAAAACTAAACCGTGAGAGGCATGTCAAAAGCTTTCAGTGTAGGCACTGTAGGCTTACCTATCATCTGTACACTTGCCGACTTAGCTTTACCATTGGTCTTACTTTAGAATAGAAGAAGAGGCTCTAAAAACTTGGACCTTCACCTTGCTGGCCGCAACGTGTAAACAGTGCCCGTTGGCGTTTTGGCTTGAATAGACCAGGACACTCTCTAAATATTTAGACGATGACCAGTCTTCCTTATTGCCACTCGAGTTGTTCTGTGGAGACATGTGTTTATCCATCGTTGAGCTGGAGAGACCTGCCATCGCTAGAGTAAGTGTAATGCTAATGCCGCGGTTCTCAAACTTTTCCCGTAACCTCCAAGTTCCATGTTCATCTCAAGGCCCTACCCCTCCTCCACATCTTGTTCATTTTTATAAAAAAAATTCTTTTGCTTTCTTTTTAAGTACTTTCTACGAATGAACTTTTTTTGTTACGTACTACAAACTGTCCCACCGAGTGCGACTTCCTCAAGTTGAGATGCGCTGTTCTAGTGTTTGCAGTTGCCTTTTGTATAAGTTGTTTAGTATACTTAACATCACTGAATGTCATGTCTCTATAGCCATCAGTCCTCTATAAACCTAATTGACATTCTCTTCTCAGCACTGTTGACAGTCTTTCTTAAGCACACTTGAAAGGTTCATTTAATATTAGAGTCACACAAGTCATTTAGTTTTGACTGAAGGCTACGCACATACATATTGGTCAGCACACTTAATGCTGGAAGGTAGCCATGATTTAAAAAGTATTCTCATGATAAATGATAACAATCCGAGTTATCTTAATGTGAAAAAAAAGGAACAATTTACGTCACTGCACATGTACAATGTAATATATACGTTGGCACTGTATAAGCTTTCTATCATGCGTACAGTTGTAATGCCACACAGACTGCCAGCTCATTGATTGCAGCAAAAATAGCACGAAGATTATCGACCATTCGAGGAAAAACTAAAAATAAGTCAAAGTATCTTTGGACAGTCAAAGTTGAGGAACATTTACAAAGTGACTTCAGAACTTTTTTGAAAGATACATTTAAAAGGGATAAACCCTTTAATAATATTTACAACTATTGCTCTTGTTGGGATAGTGTTTTGTTTTCTTTGCTTTTTCACCTTTTGAAAAAAAAAAAGCCAAATACTACAAAATACAGTTAGAATATACCTATTGTGGTTTAAAGTTGACTAAGAATGTTATTCTAAATAGTTATATTTTAAGAATAGTTCAACTACTGTGTGTAGTTTTTTCCATCTTGGCTTGGTGTCTGCTTATTGCTGGTAAATATACCGTGCTCTGTTTGGACAGGGCCACTGCAGACATTGAAAAGGTATTACCGAGCACGCCGTCTTGTCCCTGGTATTGTCTGGCATCACGTTTCATCGTCTGCTTTTCCGACCTGTGCTTAGCACTGAGGACTTGACGTTCCTCTTGGGTTGTCTCTGTAATCTCGTGGCAATGAAAGCTACTCCTTTAGAAGAAAAAAAAGGTTAATTTTTTTGTGACAAAGAGTTTACATCTTCTATTAGATCAATAGTAAGGCAAAGAGTTGGGGCTTATAGTTTTTCTAAACACCAGAGCTAAAAGATAACAAAACCATTTCACGTGAGTTCAAAGGTTTCTCTTTGTATACTATAAAGCTTATTGTCAATTTTTGTCACTTGATTTATCATGTCATTCTTCCATTCTAACTCGCTTCATGTTTTGTCGATGACGATCGTTCCAGGTGTCTGGCTAAATGATAATGCTTGATCTATATTCTTATAAGATAATCTTTCACCTTCACCATTCCTATGTCTGTTGGACCGTTGTGGCACCGCACAAGATAGCGTCCAAGATTCTCATACATATATATGAATGTGGCCGTGACCAGGGAACGCATCAGTCTGATTTTAGTGTCGAGGGCTAAGCCTTTGTCTGTCCAGATTATTTTGACTTTGCTAGTGCTGCTGTAGACTGTGCAATTCTGGCCAGTAGTTGAGGTTTGGTTCCTTCATCTGAGATAATAGCTCCAAGATATTTAAAGCTACTGACACGTATCAGCTTTTCGCCACCAATGATGATGTTTCTTTTAAAGCCCTGTTGGGCTTGAAAAAAAAGAAAGCATGTATTCTTTATAGAATGTCTTAGTTGAAGTTGCTGTTTAAAAAAAATGAAATGGATTGAGTGTTTCTCCTGTAAATCACACCATGTTTCATAACATTGCTCCGTCCAAAAGCATTCGTCTGATATATTTCTTGTAAAAGCTGGGTCATTTTGTAGTTGACAATCAGATTGGTTTTTTGTAAGTGGGAAATCAATCTTTCTTCTATTTCTACTATTCACTGATGGACAAAAACAAAATGTGGTGGTGATAAGATACACCGAATCCCGCCTTTGTAGTGTAGAACTAATGCCGACTGTTGAGGCCAAGTATAAAGACCTTGCCTGGTTTGCGAGGCCATGCATGCTTTACTTTGTTCGCTGTTCTTCAACACAAGGTCTCAGGTACATAAACACTCTACTGTACTCACAGACTCAGTGGGCCCCCGTGAATACATCGAACGCAAGGACTTTGTTTGCTTATAGCTGATACTGGCCCGTCAGGTAAATAAACTCATGGCTATGGATATCATCCTCTTTTTTTTTTTGGCGGCGGCGCGGGTAGAATATATAACGTAAAGCCTGTAGTGGTTATGAAGTAATTAAATCGTTTGTTGTACTCTGAACTCGTATGACAGTTTACTTGCACTCAGTGATCAAACAGAGCAGACTGGTTCGATTATCTCGTTAATATCAATCTTTGAACTTCGGTGATCATTTTCGCTTTCTCGCACGTGTTGTTTTTCCCGCTCCCTTAGAGTCCAAAATGTGGTTTGTGGGTGATGGAGAGAAGGGCAAGTGTAGACATCACTGCGCGAGTTAAAATAAACGAAAAGTGTGTTATTTACCGAGTTGGTAGCAATGAGGCTCATCAAATGTTTGTTCTAACTAGGAAGGAACTGTTTTCTGGCTATCTATGCTCATACAGTTATCAAAGTCGTCAAGTGTATTTCAAACCAAAGTTTTTCTTTATTTTCTTACTATTCGTGTTCATGACTGTTTACCTTAATGACAATAGTCATACGATTTTTTTAAAGTTTGGAATGTTTTTTTTTTTTCTGACAATGCTGTTGATATAGGCACGTTAGCTTCTATTTTATATCTAGGTATTTATCTACGTTGATTGACCTCAGTCTGATCGTATTGTCTTAGGGTCCCAGTCTCAGGTCTAGTGAAGCATACAAATGGGTAAAGCTACACGACTCTTGGCTCCCGAAGGGATTTGAGTGTCAGAGCTTATTAGTGCAGAGAGTGAAGAGGTCGCGGCTGTTCTGACAGGTCATATTTCAAGTTTTCATCATGTGTAAGAAGTTAATGGCCGCAATGTGATTTTTTTTTTAGGGGTCCAGGCCATTTATTACGCGAAATTGAATTGCGTTGGCAACGGAGACTTAACATGCGAAAGAACTCTCACTTTCTTCTCTCTCTCTCTCTCTCTCTCTCTCACTATTTTGTTCTCTTCTGTTCCCCATTATAGATTTATATTTTGTATTTGCGAAAAAAAATTGTTCCTGTGTAGAACGCTCTATTGTCACGGATGGAAACGCTTCTCTCGCTGATCAGAATATTCCTTGACCACCGATGACAAGTTGACGCTAAGAAAACATTCAATAATATTGCTTTGGAAAATTGATTTCTCTTAGCTCTGCAAATATCCTCAGAGTAAAAAAAAAATTGGTAGGAATGTCCTCGCCTACCCCCTTGATCGTATACATTACATTTGGTCGATAATGAACACAGTAAAGAAAGTAAAGGAAGCAATGGGACATTATGTTATAAACATTTTGAATAAACTATTTTTTTTAATTAGAGGAAACATCTTTTAAACGACTATTTAGTATATGTTAAGACTCTTAGCAGAGTCACCTTGCATTCTATACGAGTGTCAAAAGTTAACACTTTTTGTGTGTGACGAGATATTGGTTAAGTGCTTTGACAAATAAGAAATGTTCTTTTCACCTCTCCCCCCCCCCCTCCATTTTCGATCTGTTGGATAGTAATACCATTTTTTTTTTATTTTTTTAGTAACGCTTCCATTTACAGTACCAATACTTTTTGAAACTGATGTTATGTCTCAAAGATTTATTTTTCGATCCATAAGTTTTCGGGGGTCTCTTATACGAATACTATAATAGAATAAGAATGATGCAAGATCGAATCACTGTATGTGTGTGTATGTTAAATTACAAGGAGAATATTTGTTAAGTTTATGTTAGAGAATTTATTTTAGAGATGATAAATGAAAGTGAATATAATGTTTAATAAGTGAATTGTTATTAAAATTAATGTGTGAAAATTCTTTGTAAAATACTTTCAAGTAATTGCGATTAAAAAATATTTTCCGCCAACGGAAAAAAGTCAACACCACATATTACCACTAAAAATGTTTGTTACCCGCACACACACACACACTTACATCGACTTCGTTGTTATTGTCCATTTTTGAAAAGGTCTTTTTTGACATGTCTGCATAGTATCACAAAGCTAATGTGCCTTACTACATGAGGCACTCCTAGAAGGCACGGGGAGTGAGACTCGCAGCTCTAGAAGAAAGAAACCATCACGTGTTCTGGGTGCTGAGCAGGAAATGAAATTCAGCTTAACTTCACTCTTGTCGTAGACCAGCACACGAAAAACAAAGTAGGGAAAAAAAAAGTCCGGGGGGGGGGGGGGGAAGAACCACCCATCAAAGAATAGAAAAAAAAAAGTATAACTTAAAACTACACCTGGGGGTGGGGGAGGGAAGTTATGCGTAGCTGGTTTCGTTACGTCAGCACCACGTTCTCGTGCACCAAATACACAATAATACTCATTTAGTTTCTCGTGCAATGCTCGGCTATTGTTTTCGCGTTCAAAAGAAAAGATGCGCGCTTTAAAAAAAAAATAGACTATCTATTAAAACCGCGTTATCTGACGCCTGATAAAACCCAGTTGTCCCCTCTCTTTTGAACCCGTCTTCATAGTTACGAGTCAAGAGTGGCTGCATCATGTCAATGTGCCTTGAGAAATGTTAAAACAATTAAATCTTGATAATGAAGTATGAAAACCTCGCTCGGGGGTTTAAGAGACTATGCCAGTTGAATAGCATTATATTTCCTGTGCGTTATAAGTCGATGGGGTGCTTACAAAAAATATCTCTTTAGGGCCCAGAATATACCAAAGAAGATTCGTGTTGTCATATATAGGGCGGAATCGCCGCCAGGGCTGCCACTTCATAAACAAACAAAAATCCTTATTCCACACTATGAGGGAGGCCACAAAGACATACGTGTATCTCGGTAATGACAGTGAATAGCTATTACTTAATGATTGCTAATAATAATAAAATTTTATTATTATGGCATAATAATAATAATAGCAATAATAATAATAAAAAAACAAGTAATTACTTTTGGATATTAATTAACGAACAGAAGATGTTTATTTCTGACAAGATAAAAAAAGAATTCCCTGAAAGTTCTATTGTGTAGCATTTTTCTTTTATTTTGATCTCCATTATTTTGATGAAGTTTCCCCCATCCGCCGTCCCTCCCTCGCTGTTTGTGTATCCCCAGGTGTTCGCCGCGTGAATTCAATGGCATTGCCAATGACATAATAGGCCCTAGGTGTTTTCATTCGTTAAGTTTTGAATGTTGAATTCTTCTACCAGGTTCCATCTATTGAATAAATATTTGGGTTAGCACACAATTTGAAAAGCTGCGAGCTGGGCTTCAAGAAGGTCAGACAGTTGTTGGAGCTGAGAGTTGTGTACGTAGAGAAATAGCTAAAACTGTTGCAATTATCTTGTCTTCTACATTATAGACTTTTTTCTTTAAATCCTTTGCGTATTCGAGTGTTGAAGTATGTCTAGTATTGTTGATGTTCAGGCAATCTGTGACAATCAGAAAGTATGAACTCTTAGATGACTTTGTCCATAACATTTTTTCCATCATCTTTCTCTTTTTTTTTTTTTTTTTAGATAGTGTTTTGAATGTTAATATGGTTTAGTGCAGTGTTTCCCAAACTTTTTCCTTTACGGAACACTTCACACATTCAGACTATATAACGGAACACTTGCCTATTTTTTTTTTTGAGAGATTAATTCAGGTGGTGGCCTACTAGTTAATTATTCCAGTTATTTCCAGTAGTTCTTGGAACACATATTCAGGCCTCGTGGTACACTAGGGTTCCACGAAACAGTTTGGGAAACACTGGTTTAGTGGGTAATGTAATATTGCTACTTTCATATTAAACATCTGTGCAGAAAAGTCCACTATTTGTTTAAGTCCTTATGTTTATTGTTTGTTAGATTTTATAATGCCATAAATATAAATTCCATATTAGTTTTTCATTTATCATAACTATTGTAATAAGTATTATAACCTTGAAGGTCACAAGTTTGCTATAAATAAGTCTAGTAGCTTTATTATTGTCTCTTTTTTTTTAAAACTCTGGCCATTTCCGTGGAGACACAGTCTCAATATAATTCAAAAGTATTTTAAAAGGTGACGTATTGATAAAAGATTCATGTCCGTCATATCCCTTTTTATTCTGTTATACTCATCTTTCTTGGATATTCTTATAAATAAAATATTAAATACACAAAGTCTATTTTAGGTTGACTTTTTCATTGATTCGAGTATAAAGATGTTCTCATATGTTTCAGTTTCAGGAAATGTGTCATATATTCAAATATCAGAATGCTCTCCAATATGAGTGTATCAGGTTGTTCTCCTACACTGGGGTATCGTTATGTTCTCGCATATTTAAATATAGGTATGCTGTATTATATATGAGTATCAGGGTATTCCGATAAAGTATCAAGGTATTCTTAAAGAGTATCAGGTTATTCTCAATAAAGTATCAGGGTATTCTCAAAGAGTATCAGGGTATTTTCATAGAGTTTCAGAACGTTCTTACAAAGCATCAGGGTATTCGGATAGAGAATCAGGGTATTCTCAAAGAATATTGTTTTTTTCTCATAGAAAATCAGGGTATTCTCAAAAGAATATCGGTTTTTCTCATAGAGTTTCAGACGTTTCTTACAAAGCATCAGGGTATTCGGATAGAGTATCAGGGTATTGTCAAAGAATATCGCTTTTTCTCATAGAGTTTCAGAACGTTCTTACAAAGCATCATGGTATTCTCATAGAGTATCCTAATCTCCTCATAGCCTCTGCATGCTATTTCTGCGAAGCATTTTTGAGCTGCATTGACTGTACATTTCGTTGCGTTCGTACGTTCTATTAAATTGTATTTACTGCCGATTGGTTAAGATTAAAATGTGTCCATACATATTTATGTGCCATTAAACCCAATGTGATTGGATATATTATACGCTATCCGAGTTTCTGAGTTTGAAGATGAAATCTATAAAAAAAAAAAAAAAATTCCATATTTATCTTTTATGTATGAGCTGTAAGTGATTCAAGTATGACGACTAGGATCAATATAGACCAGGAAAGCGCTGTTGGTGGGAGCGGGGGGGGGGGGGCGGTATAGACAGGAAATGAAATGTGGCTAGTCTAGTTGACGTAACCCGAGCAAGCAAATTGTGAAGTGGTTGCCGAAGGCGCCCTCTAGACTCATCCCGACAAACAAACAAACATGGCAGCCCATTGAATTGGGAATGAAAACAAACGGGCGTTTAAGAGTTTGGAGGAAAAAAAAACAACTGATTTGAAATTCAAACTTTCGGCTTGATGAATCTGGTCTCAAACAATACATCTGTACTGTTACTGTATAGTGCTGTTATTTTTTTGATAATCAACTCGTCATCGTATCAAATCAAGTACTGTTGTTACGTATAGAGAGCTCTATTATAAAACGGCTCAATCAACTATGTTACAATGCCTGCACCAATAAAAATGTCGTCTACCATGTTGGCTTCATCAATTAATTAATTGACTTTGACCTCGCTATTTAATCCCCTGTATGTCCTTAAGACCATCTGGACTCTTTGAATTCAACATAAAGGTTTACTTCTACCACCAGATTTGTGACTCTGTGTCGACTTGTTAGCTCTTCTTATCCTCTTCACTCCATCTACTTCACCATTGTAATAGCCCCCTACTCTTCAAACCTCCTTAAGCCCGAATGTTCCATTAATTGGCTCCCCCCCCCCCTCGAAAATTAAAAAAAAATATTTCTTGGTAACATATCATTTGCATAAAAACGAGACAACTATGTGTTGATAGAATAAATTAAGCAAATTGCATACGACTAGAAAAAAAAAAACGCCGAAAAAAATATGTTAAAATAAAGTAATGTTTTAACAAGTTATGAATTAGATAGATAGATAGTCGATGCTCGAGAAAACGTCCTTTCATCTTGACACCAACATGCTCCTGGTTTCATTTCTCTTTGACATTTTTTTTTCTTCACATTTTGGGGAAATATATCGCTATGTATGCCGGCTGAGTGATGTCTGGTTTTATACCTTTTGCTTCTAGATTTTGCTGTTTTTTTTTTAAAAGTTTATAACCTTAGAAAAATTTAGCTAGACATTTCTTTGCTGTCAACATAATTATAGCAAAAATAAAACGGTGGGACAATTATCTTTTGGTGAAGCTACTAAATTCTACGAGCCTAGACAGGATGGTAATAACAAAACGGATAGATCCAATAAACTATCGAAGCTGAGATTCGAAACCAACTGGCAACTCATTCAACACACATAGATCTAGAATAACGTAAAAAAATAAATAATTCAAAGACAGAGGAAACTAAATGTTTTTTTTTTAAAGCAAAAAGTCTTCTGGAGGAACTAAGCCGCTGGCTATGTGTTTCCCCTCCCTCCCTGTCACTCTACTGAGTGCTGTGCTCTAAATATATTGAAATAAAAACAGTTATGATTCCACACAAAGTCAGGATAATGACTTTGTATTTAAAAAAATGCAAGTTTTTTTTTTTGCTTTTAATTTTCTGCCAGAAAGTTCTATTTCAACTTCCACCAAAGACTTTGATCTAGATCTTGACATCTGCTTTTTTGTTGTGCATCTCTGCACAGGGACAATGTGTGCATTTCGCTTTTCTAATAAATAACTTGGTTATGAGGAGACTTGGTGCAGTTAAAGCGGGATGCAATTTTTCAAGTAAAATAGTCGGCGTCTTGTAAACAACCTTTGCAAAGGTGACTCAGACGGCTTGTGTGTGGAGCTGCCTCTGTACAATTGTTTGCTGATCAAGATGAAGGGCTTCAGTAAATCATATCATCTGACCTTCAGTGTCTCTCTCTCTCTCTCTCTCTCTTTGTTGTCCTGTGAGCTTTTCCCTTTTTACATTTGTTATCACGGCAACTCGGGCCGCATGAAGAACAAAGAATGCCAGAAAATCATCTTAGGCTGATTGTGTGTGTGTGTGTGTGCGTGAGTGTGTTTGAGTTCTGTCTTTGGCACTAAGTCTAATGTCAGAATGTCAATGTTTCTTCACTAAGTACGTGTAAGCTTTTGGGGGGATGTCGTAATCATTATAATTGCTTGATAGACCAATCGCATTCTTCAGACTAGTTAGACATATTTAAGAAGGTCCCTTTATTATAGCATTGGGTGAGTATGGTTATGTCGTTGGTAACGTAGTTAAACAAGGGAGCTGGCTTGAGATATTTTTTAAAAGTTTATACAACCATGTCACTGGATCATATAGCTCAGTGCGCTCTGGTCACATCATTTGTTGTCATATACGGGGAAGGAGTATCTGGAATGAGGTTTTTGTGGAGCCTTACCTCGCTCAGCCAAAAACAATTCAGTGCGGGTTGAATCTAAAATTAAAATATCTCGTCTCCTTCGGGATTAGAATTCATTCAAGTTGCCAAGCATATTATGCCACTCAGACACACATCCCATCAATGCTACCAGAATCCCATTAATGGGGGCATCTATCTAGTTTTACTAATGGGTGGACAGTTTTGTACACGGTATAGAAATTGACCTTACATATTTTTATTTTCGGAATCGTAATTCGATTTTGTAGCGACCTTCCTTTTTCCTAAGTCATATTCCGTTGCAGCAAGAGCAAAGAGGTTTCTGGAATCTCGTGTGTGTTTTTGATATTCAGGAGAAGACTCTGACAACGCCACGATATAACTAACCTACATTGTCCCATTCAGTGTGAATGTGTGCTCGCCTCTGAATAGAGAACCGCTTCTCGGGTTGTCATGTCTATGTGCTACAGATCAATAATGAGAAGATTCATTTAATGACGACAGTCTTGCGACAAGGTTGTCAGTCATGTCAGCGTTGTTATTGTGGATGAGTCCATTTAGACGGTAATGCTACCCGGTTCCGCTTCGCTATCAGGAGAGATTGCACGCAAACACCCAGAGGTGCCGTGATGTATGGGGAGAGGAAACCCGAGCATTCATTTTCGGGGCTTTGATGATGCGGGGGGGGGGGGGGGAGGCCAAGGACGAATTGTTCCATAAATGTCAATATTGAGTCGCAATGTTGACCCACTGAAAAAAAAAAAAAAAAAAGGTGTCACCATGATCTTGTGTTTTCCCATGCCATACTTTCCCCTCCTCCCTAGACATTCAGACATGTCTGACGTCCATCAGCTCAGTGTCTCTGTTGCTTTCACAAAAGAGTTGTCAAACCACTGTATTCTAGTTACATGCAGCAGAGTGCAGATGTTGCTTTCAATTAGAACAACTTGTTTTTCTCGAATTTATCAGTTTCGTTATTGTGTCATGTTATTGTGTCTTTTTAATAGCGCATTCTTTTAAAATTCTATTCTAGCTTCGGAGCTCACCGTTTTTGTTTTGTTTTTAGTTTTAAGTAACTGCCCAAGAGAAATCGATAATAACTTTGATTAATCGATAATAACTTTGATAAAGATTAACACTATAGGTAACTATGTTAAGTCAGAAATTTACTTTTGTTGTTGTGTTAAATCACAGTGTGTTTCCCCCCCCTCTCTCAAGACAAAACAAGAGTCTAAAAGTGGAAGCTCTAAGGGCACATAATTGTCAGGAAAAGATCGCTGGGAACACGCGGACGTCTCACTTTGAAAGGTCATCGCTATAAAATGTTTCTTTGTGAACCCTCTGGGTCTCCACCCACCCACCCACCTCCCCCAGCTCGTGTTTGTTTCGGCTGGCGTTCTCCTGGTGGTGTCAGGAGTGTGTGAGACGAAGGAGAGCTACCGAGACACTAGAAGGGGGGCCCGCTGCCGTTGTCTGATGGCGATACGATGAAGTGGTAGAGCCCGGCTTTCAAAGCCCCGTGGATCTTGTTGCCGATACTCTGTTTATTTGTTGTCCCTTACAAAGAAAAGGGTACGAAAGAGTGTGGCTGAGAGCCTTGAAGAAGTCACAGGTATATCACGAGACAAGCAAAAGTCAACAGGGCCGCGGTGAATGGACTGACCTGTTGCGCCCAGCGTCAATTCCGATGATTCAAGTGGGAAATATTTAGAGACAAAAGTGACCTTCTTGTGCCATGTTATCTAATCAACGTAAAGCCGTACCACGTTTGAAGTAGATCTAGTTGTGGGCTATTTTATATACAGTGAAAGAATCTTTCCTTGTTAGATGCACACGTAGCTCACAATACTTGTTCATACTTAGGCCTCGAAGTTTCAAGAAAAGAAGGATTTCGTTCATCTTTAAAAAAAACATTCCCGCACATATTCTCACCACAAGTGATGAACCGTTGGATTTTATTTTTTAAATCATGCTTTTTACATTTCACAGTGTAACCTACGATTATTTCAGAAAATAATTAAGGTTCCGACTTATTGATCATTTATTTGTACACGATATGTTGTGTTAGTTATCTACTAGGTATGATATTCTGCTACATTTAGTCATTGCGTGTTGTCTGCTAGTAGATGTATATAATTTGTTCAAGTAGATAAATGCAGGCAGAAGAAGATGTATCATAACGAGAAACTGCACAAACATCCTTGACAACTTGTCATGAGTGTGCAATGTTTTCATGGATCCTTTCAATGGCAACGCAAGTTTAGCTTATAGTAAATAGTAAATATTAGATATACACTCGTACTGTTTAGAAACTTTGTATTATCTGCATCATCTAAACTATTGGTACCGTTATTATATTAATATGTCTATATGTCAGTAAAAAAAAAAAATCAAAGTTGTAGCAATCCTCTATAAATAAACGTGAGTAGTTTTAGCTGCAAGTTCATGGGTGTGAAAAGAACGGGAATCCCCACTGGCACTCTTAAGGCACTCTGCTGGACATTTCACGTCGAAACTAATTGTCTGACCACCTCTCGTATTTCTTGCCACCCTACTCTAATATTTATAGTGCCCAGGTCTTACGAGCTGATTTTACCAGTCTTCTCCACGTTCCATGTCTCTATAGCAAGTGAGACGCGCCCCATGGGACCCCCTCCAGCGTGTCTCTTCATTGTCATAATTGATGACTGGGAATTTAAAGCGTTTCTTTAATTCATCTCTCGCTTTCCTTTGTGCTGCCTTGAACAATGTGGACATTTCAAATGGATTCGCTAGACACAAGAGAAAACTGCATGAGGTTTGTCAATAGTTTATGCGTGTCGCCTTTCGAGATGACCTGTTCTGCTGCGTCCATTGGACACGGACAACAAAAAGTGACGTATCGGTTTCCAGGCTCATACTTGGTCCCTGGTGCTGCTATTCATGTATGTTTAATATATGTATGTATCACATTTGTTTCAGCACCAAGCTTCAACTCTATATTCTCATACTGAGGCAAGTACGCACTTCTGGGTGACGAACAGCAGCAGCAGTAGTTCTAAAAGCAGGAGTATCATTGGTTCAAAGATACGAGCTCGAAACGAGTGTCACCTCTGCCAAGCTCTAGCCTCCATACTTAAAAAAAAAATAATTTAAAATGAATCTAAAATTTTGTTAAAAGCTGAGTAAAAGGGAGGACCAAAGCGAAGTGGGTTATTAAAGCAGTTCTATAGTACATAATTATTACATATCATCTTTTCCTCAGTCTATTATTAAAAGTGACTATTCATTTCGTCATGTTTAATATTGTACACAGTTTTATTTGAATAGTGCATCAACCCTAACCGAAACTTTTAACACATCATTATGCTCTTTGCATATGCAGGATACTGAGTTTATTGCATGTGGGATAAAAAAAACAAACTTACTGTATGGTCTTTTTTTTTGGCTGCGACTTGTATTCCCTCTTATTGTGTATTCTTGGTTGGGGGGGGGGGGCGATACGTTGAAGTTGTCAATCAATTACATTTGAGTGTTGTTCCTTGATCTATGACTTTTGTCATTATCATCAGACTGGAGATGGCGGGCAGCGGAAGTTTAATAGGGGCACACGTAATGTGACTTGATCGAAGGGGAGAGATGAATGTGGAGGGAGTAAAGGGGGAAATAGAAAGAAGCAGTCTGGGATACGACGGAGTGGCCAAAAAGGAGAGATTGCTTCATCACGTCCTCTTATGCGAGCAGCTACTCAGAATTTCGGATGTCTGACCTCATATACGTGTTATCTTATAATGTTTAACGATGGCACAACGTCATGATCGGATGGAATAGACATTAACATTCCTCTTGGCTTTTCTAATTTCGTTCTCTCTTTCTCTCTCGCTCTCTCTTTTTTTTTTCGCACACACACACAAACACACACACACTCACCCTATCACTCAATGTGTGGCAACTTGGTTCGTGAGGCATTTTGTGTGTGTGTTAAGAATTCAAAGTCGTGCATTGAAAATGTGTCAGTCTTAATGTCGCTATTGTCTTTAAAGTGGCCACCACTTGATCGTTACTAGGACGTTATGATATCATTACATTTAAAAAAAAATCAACGACCCATATCACTATTAACTTATTGTGTCCGACCCTTGTCCTTAATCAACGAATTTGTTAGTTTTAAAAACGCGTTTTCCTGAACCGTTTCCTTTTTTTACTTCAGTGAATATAAAAACTAGACGTGGGGTATAAACTTTTCGTAAGTCTTCAATATATTTACAACTATTATAATAATAATAATAATAAAAAACTCAGTAAATACTATTCAGGATTAAAGCGCTTGGTCAGAAACCAAAATACTTCTCTTGTTTGGAAAAGAGGGGGGGGGGGGGCAAACTGTTTTGTTCGCTTTCCTTTGACGTGATGACGTGGGCCAAGTAAATGTGGCTTGTTGGAGGAAGCCGTGGATGCGGGTTAAAAGCATTCCCCTGTTTCTGAAACTGTTGGAACTCTAGTCACTCCGGACGGCGACACGACTTGTGCGGGCTCAACAATTGATATCGACTTCATTAAGCTCAAAGCTAACACTTTTTTTTGGGGGGGGGGGGGGGGGATTTACAGCTCCTGTTTAATTAGTTCATCCTTTCCCCTTTTTTCTTTTTCGCTTGATTTGTATTACTATCTTTTTTTATTATTATTTTAGAAATATAATCTTTTTGATTCAGAAAATGAGTTAGAATGTGATGTAAATGTCTGCATTGGCTGTGTAAGGATGTACACATTGTTACTGAAACACATTACTGCTGTCATTTTTAGTTTGTGTGTGGGTTAGGGGAGATATGAGTGTGCGTGTTTGCATTTATTTATCTTTAGAAAATGTATCCATTTTTTATTGCGTTCTTTATTAATTTATTTGTAATATATATTACGTCTTAAGTATTAAGTTTATACTATATTCTGAAATTCTCTTACTTCCCTTACATCAGAGATGGTAAAGGGAGATGCGTTCGATAGGTTTCGCCAGACTCATTTCTCTCAACTGGTAGATAGAAATCTTCATCTCGTACCTTCTTGATATGGATGTATCTTTGAATCGATGTCTAATCGGAGTTGAGTTTCAATGGCGTGACTAAAAGATATTACGAACATTGAAAAGAATTTTCCTTAATCTATATGTATCTTATAGCCATTAAAGTGCTAAATATAGATCTTTTATTTCATATTCGTAAATAGTAGAGTCATTAAAATTACAATATTTTCTTCTCTGGCATTTGCTGCACTTGTACTAATCAGTATTATTTTAATTCGATTTTGTAAGATAAGACTGAAAAAAAAACAACTGTCATTATTTATTTTTTTCAAAAGCTTTAGGAGGAAAATTTTATCAAACATTCTACAGAAGGCAATTTCAAGCCCTCTCCAAGAAACCACATCGTCTGAGAAACTCGATCAATGCCTTTATTCATCCCCATTCCTATTTTTTAAAAGACAAAAAAAAATTGTCTCCTGGAAGAGGTTGATGTAGCAGATCGTAATTTGTCCATGAGTCCGCATTAAATGCCCATTATTTCGGAACGTTTGGCTGCAAACTTTCTGGCCAACTTCCAAAGAAGTTTCCAAACATCGAGATGTTGGATAGAGTGAGAAAGTAAGAATGAGTGGAATTCAGTGAAAGAAGAGACTAGAAATGTTTATTCGTGTGTGTGTTTGTGTTAGTGCTAGGCTTATGGATTTTTGGGACCAGGCCTTCTTAATCATTACTGAGAATTTGATTGATATTGCATTAAATATTCTGTACACAGGCCTACACGTTCAACTTAATGCTTTAAAGTCTTGGCACATTCTCTCCAATCATCACGTGATTGGCCAATCTGTTTTGGAAAAATATATTAGTTTCTTCTATTCTTATTGCGGAAATATGTTTTTTTTGCACCCCTTACGTCGCTATGTAAATATAATCGGTCACTCTGCACGACATAAATATATTAAGAAACATTTTGAATAGCCAGTTTTATTTTTTTAATATATTTTTTAAAAATAGAACTGTCGTCTTGTTTCTCTGAGAACTTTTAATAATTTCTTCTAAAGGAAATAAATTCAATGTTTATATATATATATATATACATATATATATATATAGTTTTTGTTTTATTGCTGTGTTATTGGAGGAGTTTTAATATTTCTTTTTCAGAAGTTTATAAGTATGAGTTGGCATTCGCCCCCTTTCTATAATCTAATATTTAAAAAGAAAATTGAGTACCCATCCCACTGATCACTTTTTTTTTTTTTTGAAAGTGACAAACTTTACGGGCTGCTTGGACTCTAGAGTCATTCACACGAGATCAGAATTCAATCTTGTCAGTCTTGTCAAAACAGTCCCCACTTAATGTGTCAGCAACCTTGCTTTACTGCATTGCTCATGCACTTTATTCACATATTCATTTGAACATGTACACTACAATACTCGCTGACGGTAGTCAAGTCAAGGGCGGTAGTCAAGTATTTATTGACGAGAATTTCCGAATTCCAGTTCTTGACCAAGTAGTGAGGCCATCTTATTTCCCTTCGGCACTTTTGTCCATCCAGACCCAATAGAAATTGACCATTGCTTAGGAAGTTAAGCCTGACTATCCTTTTACTTGTCCAGTAACACCCCTGATTAACCAATGGACACCTAAACTTGCCAACCTATATTTCACCTGTTGTCTGGACTTATAAGTTTTGACGGTGGAGCTTTTTTTTTTTCATTTTGAACTATAAATGGCGCTCTCCGGTAAGCATTGCATTACGCCTCCTCTTCTACCCAAGTCTTCAGCATTTCACGCGCCTGGATCTGCGGTAAACGAAGTAGACGGGAAAGTAGGTGTGTGTGTAATCTTTCATTCCGGAAGTGCTCGTCTCCACCGACATTCGCGAGATGTCCTTGGCGCTAGTGCTCTCGCGCAGATTATTTCCTCATCCTGGTTGACTGGACTATGTATCGCAACGAGCGTGTGCCCTTCCACCTCCTGACCCCCCTCCCCCAACCAAAAAAAAGTCTATCTAATTAGCGCGTGCGTGGTCATTCCCTTTGGGTATGTAGTGGACAACCATCTGATCCACAGGGCGCTGTCCGAAAAAAGCGAAACGAGGCGGGGAACATGGCGTCTGCGTGATGAAACGCTTGTCGTATTCAATTAGAGCTGGGGTTTTTTTTCTTCCTCTACTCCCCGTCCTTATTGTATGCCAATCAATTTACCGGCTGACTTCCACTCTTTGTTGTACTAAGTCGTTTTCTGTATCTAAATCTTAGATTCACTCGATGGCTTAACGAAAGCCTATTAGCAGAGAGTTCAACTTTTAGTCTATTTAGTCAAATCTATATTGCATCCTCGTGTTTCAGCGTTATACACGTGTTGTTATTCACTATTGACTGCTGGGGTCTCAACTCACTTTGTGTATTTGTTCATTTTTGATATATATATATATATGGTACAACTACTTAATTTAGTGCAACTCTATGTCACTTCAAAAGTTTCAATGGTTACAAGAGACGAATGTGCTTTACAAGTCCAGGGATTAACATGAACGAAAACTTAGTAGTGCACTAATAGCAAGATAAGTGTTTTCACAGGACTCGGTTTAAGAAAGGAACAAAAAAAAAAAACAACAAACAATTAGTTTATTTTCTTTCATTAACTGTGAGTCATTTCAGACTCCTGACTTTCTCATCATCGTTTTTCTTTGGCGTTACTCTCGTTTGGCTTGATCAGAGTCTAGGCCGTTAGGTCGATACAAAGTTACTAGCGGAAACATTTTTAATAGTCTGTCTTCTTGGTAGAAACAAAATAGTCCATAATGGAGCGCTTCATTCATTTTCCATGTTTTTTTAAAATGAATTCAAATAACGTCAGCGTCACGTGTTTTACAAATGAGGTATCGGTACTGCCGGTCTGCGATTAGTGTTGAACTGATATCAAGTGGGTTTTAGACAATATATCCCAGGACAATGTACATTAACTGACAAAGAGAAAATAATTGAAAAATATACTTTAAAAAGTGAGTTCAACGTCCCGAACTCTTGTGGCTTCCAAAACTATTCCATGAAAATATAATGAACAGAGTAAAACTTTCAAAACGTGAGTACTCTAAATGGACGGTCTTCCTCATCAACTCTCTTTGAAATTTATTTGGTTACTTTTTCATTGACTTCCTCATCATCGTCCTGCCTCTGGTGTCTCTGTACCTCATCACTACTAGCTTGATTCATTTCCCGCTCAGTCGACCTTACGTCTGCCACGTTGCGAACGTTTTGTTTTCATTACAAGCTTGGCTTTCTTTTTTTGAGGAGGGAACAAAAAAAAAAGGTCTTCATGCTTTTTTTTTCACATGAATTTTTTTTTTCATTCTCTTTCTGCTAAATTTGTGTGAAAGTCTTTAGCCACAATGCCGAAAAAATGTCTATGGAATCTTAATTAGCTTCGTTTACACAATGCCACTGTTGACTCTGAAGTGAGGGTGTACTTTTTTCTTCTCTCTCACTAACTCACTCACCATCAACATGTCATGTAGTCAACTGCAGCAGAGATGAGTAACTCATATTTTACTTGACAGTTGCCTGGAGAAGTGTGTGTGTGTGTGTGTTTGTTTGTGTGTGAAAACTGCATTTTGGACGTGATGCTCGCGATCTATTACATTCTTTATGCCTGTTCACTTCGTACTTCTACACTGATTATGAAGTGAACACGATATCTTATGACAAATACATAGTTTTAATTGTATATCCTTCTGATTTTAGTCTTCAACAAAGAATGACTTAAACAGAACATAAATGTGACTGGGGTCCAAGGACAGTTTCGCCTCTCACTCCGTCTATTATCCCTTTAAAAAAAAGTCCATAATTTGCCATTTCTGCATCGTGTGACTTTTGGTATCTTTTCCTTGAGAAAGTGATTTAAATTGAGTAATGTAGCTTTGATTTGAACAAAAACACAGGCGAACAAACACATAGAAAACAAACCAATTACCCCCACACCTAAGCGATTGCCGCCTAATTGTACATGAAGATCACCTTCACTTATCACTTATTCTGTTGGACCGTTGGGGCACCACACAAGATTTGTCGACCGTCTTTCTCCATTCCTCTCTGTCTTTTGCCTTGGATAGAACCACTTTCAATGGCAGACCCGTCCATTCTTTTTATCTTCCCATCGCTTTCTCTTGTCTGCCTCTTATTCTTTGTCCTGGTACTTTTTTTCTGAAGAAAGGTCTTAGCGAGCCCTGAACACCTTGTAATATGGACTATGTAATATGGACTATATCAAGATACAGATGGAATGAATTGTATTTTCTTTTTCACTATTCTTCAGCCATTTTATCTTTTAGGGTCAGTTTTAAATTTCTGACAAATGTGATTTCACAATTAAAATGTTACATAGGAAGATAAAGAATCAATTCAATTAGAAATAAAAAAAACAAACAAACACAAAAAAACTATTCGTCAAATTTTTGCTATATTTTAACCACGGAAATTAAATAGGCTCACGGAACCTGTAGAGAAGAAAATAAAAAAGAAATGGAATCCAATCTCTCGTACTAAAGTTGCTGTGTTCAACATACTATGTTCTATTACTAAAAACTTTTTCGTAATAATGAATTTATCAGCTTTGAAAAACTCTATATTTCGTCTCATTGTCTTCTGTATATTAGTCTATTGGTAGCTTGTAAAACAATAATCTCCAGCCGCACTTGATGTTAGCGTATTGTTGATGGTATAAACCGTGGGTCTCCACGGTGTTAAAAGGTACAGGCTGTGAGTTATGTGATGTGGGAGAGTGCAGAGGTGAGCCCCAAGTGCGACAGTGGATACACCCATGAGTTCAATATCACTCAACATGCGGGCGGAAGCGGGTGGTGTAGTTCGTAAACCCTGTTTCGTGCGTAGGTTTTTACCCCCCGTGGATCTGAATAGCTTGCTTCACCCGTAACAATCAACATTCTGCCCAGTGAGTCTCTTTCTTGGATAGTTTATTATCTTGACTCGAGTGTTTGAGCGATGTTGCAGATAGCGCACATCTAAAGAGGATAAAAATACGCTCCACTGTTTTTTTTTTTGTTTGCATTTCAAGGCATGTATATGACCTAGGGCATTTTAAATGAACATTCAACGCAAGTCAGGGGTTGCAGTTGAGTCACACAATTGCTATATTAGTATATCTATAGGCGCTATTGAAATCGTATTTTTCAAAGAAGTATTGTTATCCACCATGTTTCTAACCTTAACAAACGTGTGTTACTAGAGCATAGCAATGAAAAATGTAAGAATGCTATGCTTTGATAACATAGGAATGAGATTTATTGGACGCAAATATTCGTTCTTTCTAACTTACACACGCTTATGCTTTTTTTTGTTTGTTTATTAGACTGGAAAACAAAAACAGAAAAACAGAACGTGCCAATGTTTTTATATTACGTTCTCATTTCAAAATGTTTTTTTTTCAAGGCGTCATATGGTGTGTCGTCTTACAACATTCTTTTTATTCCTTTCAGCTGGACGTCGATCTACCAGCAGATTATCTCCGAGTTTCTCTCTTTCTTCAGCACATCTTTTCCCAATCTGGCTGTTAACACGCCTTGATCCTCTTAGCTCAACATCAATAAGTCGTTCACTTTTGGTACCCACTGGGCCCTGTTAGTCACAGTACTTTACTGTAGAGAATAAAGGGGGGAAAAAAGTATTTTTCGTTTTTAGCAGAAAAAGGGGCGGGGGGAGTAATTGTAAGTCTTTGTGATACGTTTTTCCTTAATCTGACTTACTCCCCGGTGTGGCTGCTTTTTTAAATTATTGTACTTTCGTTTTCAAAAATCAACTAATATTGTAACATATTTCCTCTTTTTTTCTTCTTCTCTGTGTCATTTATTTTAAAAGTAGGGATTCGACCAGGGAGTGACGAAGAATAGCAGTAATTGGTTGAAACAAAAATCAACAACTCATTTATTTTCGCGAAACCTTATCACATTTGAAAAGTAGTTCAACAGTGTATTCACTGACCAAGCGATGAGCTGTACTTCTAAAGCTAAGCGACTGTTTCGAGCAAGTTATATTGTCAATACGACTACAAATCTAAGAATGTGCATAATTGTATATGTATACATCGTTGATGATGATGGTCTTTAAGTTCTTGAATGGCGCCTATGTTTAATTAAGTTGATACCAACATTCCGAAATGGCCCTCAAATACAACCACTATTTGGACGATGTCAGCTATTTGTTACTTCTGTGTGACTTTATCTAGTGAGTGTACATCTTGCACCTTTTTCACGTGTATTGTTTTTTTTTTCTACTAAAAGTGACTATAATATTTTGTTAATTTATTATTCAACATCTTCAACAATGTTTTCAGTAATACACTACATTATAATGATACGGGAACACTTGGGTCGTTTTCATTTCTTCTGAAGAGACAATGTTAAGCTTTGTATTCTGACATGTCCAGAGAAAGGAATCACTGTCAGGTCTGTAACATCTTGTTTATTTCATGGTTTTTGTAATTCGGTTCGGCCGTGGAGCTAATGAAATCATGTGATAGGCATTCGTGTGATCAGTGTCTGGCAAGGATTACTCTGATGTTCATTGAAACAAAGTGTCTTTTATGTTTTTAGCTTTTTCTAATATCTCTTTGAGTGGCATCTATTATGCGGCGCGTGTACCAATCAGTCATCGCTGTACAGATTATAATCGTATTTCTCGGTAGACCTCCTAATGTATGTAATAGCCCTGTGTTAGAACGTCTAATTTTCCATGATGATTTGCTTGTAAGTTGTAGGTTTTTGAAACGACAAAACGATTTGTCATGAATATGGAGTCTTCGGAACTTAATATCAGATATAAAAATCTGGAGCCAGTGGTTCTTACTCATTGGAACTAAATCTAAACTCACGCCTGGGAATATTGAGTAACAACCAATATCATGTTTGTGTATCATTTTTAAATATACCAATGTACAGCTGAATAGTTATTTTTAAAGAAACAAAGGTACAATTGTAGATGAACGGTGCCATCGTATATAAAAACTATTCATAATTTTTTTTTTGCAATACATTTGGTAAAAAATTTGACTTCTCGTAAGATTTAGTATCCTGGCAAAGAAAAGTTGTATAGGATTTATGACTTGAACAGCGTGCGTGTCTGTAAAGAGTCAAACTTCATGTAGACCTTACATATAGCTGTGAATCACAGTCGTACCAACACTTCGATACTTTCACTGCCAGGTTCAAGAAGTATTTTTTGTTTGTCTCCTGCTGTTGACTTGAACCAGCTTTGTGTTTTTATCTAACAAACTTGGAAATGATAATTAGCATCAGCTGTCGACCTCACCTGACTTCGTTGCTGATGTATTGTTTCTGCTTCTTTCACCTCATACGTTGTTTTTTTTCAATTTCAATCAGATTTTTTCCCCCTTCCTATTTCCTTGTGTAGCTGTTAGAAGACAGTGAAGCACTAGAGAAGTCCTTGTCTCTACAGCATTGTTCTCAAACATATGCTCTGTTTTACCACTTTCTTTTGGCACCAGTGTGTCAATCTGAACAGAATCTAGCCCGTAAAATGTGACGGTAGGTATGTGCCAGGATAGGCTGGCAGGACTATCTTTGGTTTATCTTTGTTCGGGTCAATTAAGACGTTTGTGTTCACCTCTATTTCTCGTGCGTTAAGGAACTGCTTTTCAGCTTGCTCAGTACCTAAGAGGTTTTGAAACTTAGTGGTCTTGTCCATAGAAAGCTATTGAACACTCGTATAAAGTAGCTTTGCTGCTCGAGCACTATTGGTGCTGAATCATATTACTAATAATATGCACACGTATTTATCTGTTAATCAAGAATAAATCGATAAGTGCGAATTAATTTCATGTATTTTTTTTCAGCTCTAAAATATGGTCTGTGTTCCTGAAACTATCAACTTTTTTTTCCCTTTAGAAAATTATGTTTATAAAATAGAAATCTCTCCTAATCCTATATTACTACTAGAAAATGTATTATTGTATATGCCATGCGGGTAGGCTCAGTAGGGAAGTACACACCGATAGCGTTACACGGACCGCCGCCCGAATCTTCCTTGTTCTTAATTTGCCAGAAGTTCTTATCTTGTCGCCGGCATTGAGTCATTTCAAAGCGGTAGGAAATAGCTTATGTCTGTGTGGATAGTAAGCCAGAGGCTGCTGTGGTTTCGCCTGTGGCCGTGACCCTCACCAGCGCCCCACTGATGTCTGAGATAACATAGCTTCAGCCTCCATTAATCTTGTAAATTTGTAGCCTGAGGTCAATTAAAAAAAAAAAAAAAAAAACTTTGTTGTGTGTGCGTTTTCTCTTGGTGCTGCATAGAGGTTGGATTCGTTCAGTCTCTCACTCCTGTACTCTCGAATCTTGGGGCAGAGTTTAAGTACCATGCCCTCTACAAGAATTCATACCTGCTCACGTGACCAGATTCTTTGTATAAAATAATTTCAGTTAAAGAAAGCATTTTTAAAATGTTGTACAAATCGATGACTGCTAACTTTCAGAAATCACATACATATTAACAAGTGGCTCATCTATTTTTTTTTTTGTGACTAACAGCTAACAAGGGTGTCATGTGGCCAGCACAACGACCAAGCGCTTTTACGTTCCTAGCGTATTCCAGATACCCATTAGAGTTGGACGTCTTAAAAAATGCCGAAATTCAAAATCAAAGTTTTCACCGAGATTCGAATTCGCGACCCGTGTTCTACACATATTAAAAGATATAGTTGTATCTCGATTCAGTACAGTAAAGCCAAATTGCGTATCTAAGAAATCTCCTAGTCTTTCAATGTATCCAAATAAGAATTGCACGCCTAAGAAATATGTTGTTTCTAAGTAGTGAATTTACTTTGTAGCATTTGTATTTGAGGCCAACGTCAAACAAACGCGCCTCAAATTTAAAGCACTTTTATATTAATGTCAAAGGGAAACAAAAATTGTCAAGTTTTTTTTTCCCTAGGCCTGAACACTGACTTGATCGAAATCGTAAGGACACGCGTCCCTCCCCGCCCTCCAGTCGCCCTATGTTCCTCGTTCTTCCTCTCCTATTAAGCAGAAATCGCTTGCAACTGAAAACATATTTGGTTGTGGAGTTGTTTGGATTACTTCCCCTTAATAACAGTTGGTAAGTCGGACGTTTCCCCTGGCGAGAGGAGTACCCAGTATGTTGGTCTCTGCGCTGTTGAAAGGAGATGTTATCTGGCAGACTAAACGTCCCCATTGCCGACTCTCCTCCTCACTGCAAACACTGGGAACTATGGCACCTGGTTATTTGACTCAGCTGGCCTTCGGGGGTCTCATTTAAAAAAAAAATTAGACTTAAATATGTAATTCATTAATTGAATTTATTGCTTCATTAGTAGATTTTGGTTTTTCAAACTCGCAATGTTATATCAGATTATATCACACGATAGTGTAAGTCCTGATTGCACTTTCTGTGAAGTCTTCTCAGTCATAGTCTATGATCTTGTATAGATTTCTTTAACATGCTTTGATCGTTAATAGCTCTGCTAGAGTAACCGCGGCTTCTTTAAATGTTTTGGTCGGATAAGTAAATCACAGACGTAAGGTTTGCTGTTACTACCAGTATGTGACATTTCGTAGAACATGTACACTGTCTATAGCTTTAGATCTACACTCCAGTTACAGCTAACTAAATACGATTTTTTTTAAAGTTTACGTGAACAATCATAATCAAATTATTATTTGATTCTACGCACATAGCATAATGAGGTCGCAGAGGTCTACTGTATAATTAAATGCTATATCCACAAGTCAACATATTGTGTACACTGGTTTTTACATGCTGATTTTTTTTTTAATTTAAAGACAACTATTCGGATAGAACTACACAGCTGATGTGCTAATACCTTAGGTCCTTATCTATTTGACCCATGAACTTCTGATACACCTACTGACCTAAGCTTGCCTTACACACAACGTCAGCTATGTGAGTTTTTGGTGCAGGGATCCCCCCCCCCCACACACACACAAACACACACATCCAACTCTCAAAAACTTTTTTTTAGCTTTTCTATTATCCTTAGGTAAACTCTGAGTGGCTCTGTGGGCTTGGTATTGACTTGACCCGCACAAAGTTTGTTTCCTCGCATCTTACACTGGAAGACGTCCTCCCCCTTCTCCACTGTCTAATCTGGCCTTTAGTTCATTAAAACCCTCACGTGAGGACCCGCTGAAGCGCCAGTTAGCCAGCGCCTCCTCCCACACGCGGTGATGGTAGGTTTACATTATTAAGCAATCTTGAATCGTTCTTCTTATTAAACTGTCTTCTCTAGTCTCTTTGGACGTCTGAGCGCTAGTTGTCCAACTGAAGGTCGCGGGTTCGAACCCTTATCATCAGTGTCAGGTAGAATTATTATTCTGATTTTTGAACCCACCCAGCTTTACATATAGTACGTGGTGGTAGATAATTAGTATTGTATTAGTAGTGGAATATTTGTGACAATTAGTCTTTAGTTGGGATAGTCAATAGCCACAAAATAACATGGCTAAAGAACTTTCCCGTCTTGGTAAGACATATTTCGTCTTTGTAATGAAGAAAGAAAACTGAATGGTGGCTCAACAAATAAACACATGACAACATTTTTGCGCCATTATGTTATGGTCATCCCATGATTAGAGGTCAATGCAATGATCCGAAAGTTGCATTAAGCAGCCAACATTTTCCTGGGTTCTCGGTCTAACGCAGTCCTGTCAGCCAGTCTGCGCCAATCGTTTCTTTCTTACATGAGGCTAGAGACGAGAGTCATGTTGGTTATACTTTGGGTCTGCTCAACCGCTAGATGCAGAGCTCTATTAATAATGTAATTTGATGTATGCCGTTTGCTTAAAGGGGCGCTACTATTGATGCTACGTGCCAAGTATGGTTTGCATAAGGTTTGATGTTCGTGGCGCTATTTGAAAGTGGCATTTAGGTATTTATTTTTTTACATGTACGTTTCAATCCGACAGGTGGGTGACCTGCTTTTAGTTGTAGCAAATGGTATATTAAAATGGAGATGGAACAAATGCGCATGTGTATGGGCTCTTAAGAAAAATAAACATGTTTTTTAAAAACTTAATTGTATTGAATGTAGCGGGGGTTGGTAAGAATCAGTGCTCTTTAGCGGCATGCTTCCGCTTTCTGGAAAAGTCACAATTTTTTTTTACTCTAGACTTACTTCCTAGATATGTCGCCACTGTTTGGACCCGCACACTATTTTAAACGAAACGGTTACTTTTGAAACAATTCCATTGTTCACCATACTTCATTCGAACAGATCTCACACATGGAATAGTATTCTCCTTGAAGGGCTCTTCAGAGAAACGACATTTGTTGCTGCTAAAACAGCGGAATGACCTAGACATGTTTAAAGTATTGACTGTGTTGGCTTGTTATGGACTACAATCAGGAGCAGACGTCTCAATACTGGAAGAAAAGAAAAACTACAACAAGCAACAAAATGTTCAAAGTAAAAACAAGTTTCATGAAAATAAAAAGTTGTTTTGTTTAAAAGAGAACTCCTCCTTTTCTGGTGACCTTTTGTAACAGAATACTTAAAAGAGTGTACAAAATTCTAGTTAGGTTATATAGATCCTGACTTGGAAGCATTAAAATGCAGCAGTCTAGACTGGAACACTGTATTTAGTTAGAGATATAGAATTTTATATCGTTATCATAAATAAAATTAAAATAATGACGAGATATTGGTGCTATTGAAATAATATAACTGGATAAGATATTTATTGACTAATAAAATGAGTTTGTCAAGGTATACTAGTCTCTTTGTTTTCTTTCTAACAAATTACCTCCCCCCCCCCCCAAACTTCCAAGCACAACGCTTGTATAGTTCTAAAATGTAATACTCTCTTGAGATGAATGTCTGAGAAACATATGTTTAATGTAGAATTTCCGTGACGAGTCGTCTAGTTTTTTTTTTAATGTGGTTATCTCCCCTTCGTTGGTAGATGTTTTTCGATTAAGTCTATTGTACCAAAAAAAATAATACACTCTGTGCCCTTTTTTCCCCCCACGAAACCATTTCCAACTAATGCCTCTCTTTTGTTTAATGGGTCTTTTGTGTGTGTGTGTGTGCGTATGTTAATATATTTGAGTGTATATATGTATTATAAAAGGTGGTGGCTGTAAATGTTGTGTTCTGTCGAGCCTATTAGATCAGAAACAGAAAGAACAGATCTAGTTAAGTACACTCACTCACACTCCGAGTACATATCTCGCTTTCGCAATGAGAATTAATGACGACAGCTGAGTTGACCCCCAGGCTCTTACTTCCTGTTCTTGTCGGCCTGTGCGGGCCAGCTACACTGTAGTAGCCTCCCCCTGTTAAATTCTCTCCCGTCTGTCAAATGCCGGTACCATACAGAGAGCGTCGCTCACAATTAATGGCTATCTCCACATAAGTGTTTCTCAAACCATCTGATGCCTTCGTCTGTTTCGTCAACGTTTCCTAGATACTGCCAACCTAAACTCTATAGCCATATTACAAGGTCTTTGGGGGGCTCGCAAAGACCTTCCTTCATGGGACAGTACCAGGAAAAAAAAAGAAGAGGCAGAGAGAAAGCGATGGGAAGACAACATTAAAGAATGGGCGTGCCTGCCATTGAAAGAGGTTCTGTCCAAGGCGAAAGACAGAGTGGAATTGAGAAATACGGTCGACCAAATCTTGCGTGTTGTCCATCGGTCCAACAGACATAGGGATAGGTGAAGGTGAAGAAAACTAAAGAATTTTTCTTATCTTAAAGTCTTCAGCACTTCGCTTCAACTTTATTTTACATTTAAAAAATATTTCTCGCATTTGCTGTATATCGAACCCCCCTTTTTTCCCCCTTCTCTCTCTCTCTCCTTCTCTCTCTCGCTTTCTCTCCGGCCTATCCCGTTGTTAAAGTTGTTGTTTTGAAAAGCCCAGCACTTTAAAGCGATTTAAAAGATTGGAGTCTGGGTATGTTGAGTTGATGAGCTGTTTTGAACCCACCACCATAAATGTTTAGGCTTAGATCTAGTTCGAGCTTCAAAACCTTTCGGCTGCCAGGTTCGCGCATTCCGACATTAGAGGAAACGTTTGAAATATAAGTGACTCCAGAGGTTCTTGTATCTCCTGATTGGATGGTGCTTATCCCTGATGTCACTACAGAGCCTACGTTCATATCTCGTTTTTTTTTTATTTCTTTGTGGTCTTTTGCAGGCCATTCACAGCTTTTAAAAATGAAACTTTTATAGCTGGCATTTTTTGTTAATTGTCGTCTTGAGATAAAATATTTTAATTTGGAGAGTTTTTAATGTTAAGAATTGTGTGAGAAAGCTTGTTTACAAAGCTTATATCAACTCACTCTGTCTGTCTTGTAAAAAATATTGTACATATTATTGTACATGTTATTTTTCACACACCCATTCTCGGATCAAGCTGAAATTTTGCACTCTTATTTCTTTTACCTGACAAAACAAGAATCAATACAAAAAAAAAAAACCAATTAATTATTTTGTTTAGTATCTCAAGCAAGGGAAAGAAATTTTACATGACAGAAGTGGTGGTATAAGCTGAGTTAGTCCGCTTTATAGATGGTCGTCTGAGTCTTAGTGAACACAACACGAAAAATAGGACGATACTATAGAAACAAGATTATTATTATTATTTTTAAATATTTTTTTAAATATTTTCTTGTAATAAAATATTATTCAGAGCACCCATTTGTAAAACCACACAATGTTTACTTTTCCCTTAGCTCTTTGCACTAACCATACGACAGAAAATGACACTCTAAATGAAACGAATGACTGTTAACTGTGTAGGCCTCCATTGTTTCAGTTGTACTCTCGTTAGATGCATGCATTATTGTGTTCTTTTTTCTTTTTTTATTCTTCTCCAAAGTGGAAAGAAGGTGGTCAAGACATGAAAAGAAAAATATAGCATGGCTAGATAGCTAATTTGATAGAGTCTCGTACTAGTAATGAAAGTGTGGGTTCGATTCCTATGCTGGCATTATTTTTTCAATGGTAAATAAAATATGAATGTTTAGTTTTGAAACATCTAGAATTATTTTTAAAAAAATGTATTTTACATAGTATTTCTAGCGCACATATTCAAATCTTGACTAGCTTAGGATTATTTTGTCATTGATTAAAAGCTAGAGTAGACATTGCTTATCGAAAATGTTTGATTAAAAAAAGACATCTTCCGCAAAAGCCTTGCCCTCGAAACAAAGTGATCGTCCAATCAGAACGAGTGGCGCAGCCGCGCTTTCTAAATCCCGGCTGACATTTTGTTCCCCATGACCGAGCAGGCAGCTTCGCGCGATTGATGTGGCAGAAGACTTTGAGACTGATTGAAAAAAACAAAAACAATCTAGCTCAGGTAGAGAGTAAAGCCAGGGTGGAAGACGTCTTCGCAAGCATCATTAAAACAGGAATAATACCCCCCCCCCCCCAAAAAAAAAAACAAACAAAAAAAAACCTGTAAAACTTCTTGACAACGACGACGCGTTAATATCAAAATTATTGTGTTTGTAGACAATTTTCGAGTTAAAAGTCTGGAAAACTTCAAAAGGAAATGTGCGTAGTCACGTCTCTTCTTGGTCTTGCTACATAGACTCCTTGCTTACTTCTTTACATTGGCGACACATTTTTGCCTTCCAAATTGTATCTCTTTCTCTTAATACAAATGAACAGTGAATGTCGCTTGGAAAAAAAAAAGAATCTCTATACATGATTTTGTAGTTGTTTGCGTGATTCTTTGACGGCCATAAAAATGAAATTCCTCTTTTAGGTAGAACCATAGATCTCATATTAATTTGACATAGCTCCAGTGATGTAAAAATATCTTATCCGTAAGCTGGTCACTGCAGCTGTTATCTATCGATAAGAAAGTCTAGTTGTCAGTTTGGAAAAGAAAAAAAAATCAAAGCGCCACCCTCACTTTTCCCCCTTTTTTCTTGCCTATCCAGTGTTTGTTCACCTTGGTTCCCCCCCCCTAAAAAAAAAACAAAAAAAAAAAAACAGTCAAGTTCAGGTAGTCAATGTTGAGTGAGTTAGGGAGGATTAAACCTCAGAATGAAACACTTGATTGAACAGCCCCACTCGAGTTTGGTAATACTGGATACAGCCTAAGACACGCACACGCACAGACCCCTCTCTCCAATCCTGTACTGAATGATAGGTGAGCGTCTTCTAAGGCGGCGCTGACTTGAAATTACATTAAGTGAGCGCAGAAGTAAAAAAGAGTAAAAAAAAAAAATCTGATCTACAAGACCGACATATGCTTGATGGATGGGATTCGTGAAATGGAAAAAGGAATCAGTGGGAAAAAAAAGGGTGGGGGGGCGTGAAGCCGGGGGAGAGGGAGAAGAACATTGACAGAACTGATGTGAAGGGGCGAGATTGGATTAGTGTAGAGCGGGAAAGAGGAATAAAAGGAGGGGGTGATGAAGGCGTGTGTGACGGAGCAGGAAGATGAAATCATTCCAATAGATTGGAGAGAGTTTCAAGCAAACCGGGGGAACATTGTATGGCAGGGATGGAGGGGGGACGATGGACACAGATGCTGTACAGAAGAAAAAAAAAAGTCTTCTTTTCAAAGACTTTTGTTTCCGTTCTGTGTCAGGGACCTGGAACATTCCTGTATTTACTTATGGATAGAAACGGAACAAAACATGTAATATTGTTTCCTTCCGGGACACTTTTATATTGAACACTGAAGAACTCTCTTGTCAATACAAGCAAACTTGTGTCCGTTCAAAACGAATTCAATTAGCTTGGCCTCATTTTTTATTTTTTTTTAGAATGTAGAATCTTTCATTGTTTCATTAACTAATTCTTTAATTGATGACTGCAACTTATTTTCAAAGTTCATTCTTCTTTGATTGATGAATGCAACTTAATTTTCATTGCTCATTCTGTAGACATTACACAGAGCCAGTAAGCTGGTTCTGAAATATGAAGACAATAGTTGAAACTAGCTTCTTTTTGCGCAACTATTAGTTAAAGCTATAAATGAATATTTAGCGGAGCACTAGCTGTTCTAAAACTGGCACAATGCAGTGAAACGTTCCATACCAAACTTATATCCTCAGCTTTAGTCCATCTATGTCGATATACCAATTTGTGTCTAGGGGTAACAGTTTCTTTATTTACCTAGCGATGTAGATGTAAATCACTTAGTTAATAGACTTCTTTTTCACAAAATATAACATTGAACCCATACTATTTATATTGAGATCGACTGCTTCCAGAAATTGTTGAACATTTGTTTGACTCATTAGTTCACTCCCACCTCCACTCTCTCCCACGTGTGGATCTATGTTTCTTTTTTGATGAGAGATCGCTGGAGGTAGACCACTTTGTTGAGCATCTTGCCATTTGGACGCATCGATCCTGGATCATTGACTTTGATGGATCTTGCACTGTGTCTTGGCTACCCCCAACCTCATCTCACCTGTTTCCCATTCACGAAAGCGACATTTGATTTGCATAGTGTGAGGTTCTTAATTAGCAATATTTCTGTTATTCAGTTATGATTTAATTACCAGTGGTCCACCAGTTCAACGGATACATTTCTTGTACATTAATATATCAGCTTTCCCTCTACTGTATTAATATTGTCAGTATGTTAGTGTGTCTGCTTGAATGCAACAAACAGAAAAGATAGAAAGATGAATATAAAAAAAAAGAACAAATAGTTGATTAAAGAAAAGATTTATGACAAGAGACATGCTCCAAGTAAAAGCACAAAGTTCAAGGTTTTGTCAGATAAATCTGCAAAGAGAACGCCATTTTCACATTAATTTTCTTGATCAATTTTAGAGGTAGTTCTTGTCTTCGATATTTGTCGGGAATAATTTCCTATCCTCATTACTCATCCATCATGTGATATGAAAAAGAGTCATCGCTGTATTTCCTTTCCACTTTTGTAAAATTTGTTTGAAATGAAATAATAATTAATTGTATAATACTTGTTAAAAATGTCTTAAGGTCATAGGTATATTTAAATTGTGTGCAGTAGTAGGTTCAGCTTAACGTGCCATGAATGGAATCGGCTTATCAAAAGGAAGCTCGGACTCGACAGCCATCTCCGAGTTTTAAAGATTGTGCTCGTCTTGAGCCACCGAAAAAAAAAAAAAAAGCGGGAGGGATTTTATTATTGCATTAAAAATTTTACTGAGTATAATTTCTCATTCTTCTTTGTTTTTATCGTATGTTCTGCAATGGGCTGGCTAAAAGGAATTTTTTTTTTTACCTGCAGATTGTTAGATTTGTACAGGATGACGTCGTATTGACTGGCTTACAAATGATGTTAGGCATCTTGCCCCCATGGCTTCTCTATAAGTGAAGTGTGCTTTAATATTGTAGTTCTTATCTTGCCTTTTCTTTGTCCTTGCTGAAATTAAAAGTGGTGTACCTGGTACTATGAAATTAAAAGTGGTGTACCTGGTACTATGAAATTAAAAGTGGTGTACCTGGTACTATGAAATTAAAAGTGGTGTACCTGGTACTATGAAATTAAAAGTGGTGTACCTGGTACTATGAAATTAAAAGTGGTGTACCTGGTACTATGAAATTAAAAGTGGTGTACCTGGTACTAAGAAATTAAAAGTGGTGTACCTGGTACAGTGAAATATTATAGAAGTTCTTTTGTGCGTGTGTTGTCGTGGTGCACGTCTTGCATCTCAGGCCAATGTTGACTACGTCTGTGCAGTGGGTGTTTCATCAATTTGACAGCAAGGGGCGCACCTTGGCGTAGATGCTGCCCATATCACTCAGAGGCGGGCCACGTGTTAATGTGCAGTTTGTACATCACTTGCGGATAAACAGATTAGCAGCACATGGCAAGATGACGGAAGGACATTAGGGGAGGAGAGGGAGAAGAGTAGGATAAAAGAGTTACCTTAAGGAGATAGATAGAGAGAGAGAGAGAGAGAGAGAGCATCAGGTTGTTACTGCATCTGTTGCTATCTTATTGTGTGTGTGTGTGTGTGTTAGCAACATTGTAAACGTGTAAGTTTTCCTTGCCTACGACCGTACGCTATTTCAGTTACATCTGTCAACTGAGAAAAGACTTGAAGATTTGCTTCTGTTTAAGTCATCTGTCTGTGTTCTTCATTTCTCAAGCTGAGGGGACTTTTAAACCAGTACACAAATCGATGTTAGTATGTTTGAGAAAACGTAAGGGACGACTGATCTTAGCATCGCCTCTATACTTCTGCTGAGTCTGGTCTAACTAAAAAAATCTCTCTTTTCTCTCTCCAGTTAACTTGTTGGAAAGTCAATGTATGTGATCTGTATTTTCAGTAGTCTTATCCCCTTCATTACTCAAAACAAAACAGGCATCATTTATTAAGTGAAGTGTATAAAATGCTTTAGTGTCCCAGCCAAAAAGTTCGAGATTAACGGAGATTAACGCAGCATCAATTTGCAGGATTTGGTTTTACTGGCTGACACGTGTAGAGTAATATTCTATGGCGTACTGTTGTGCGTTATGATTTAGTGTGGTGAGTGTGACTGGCGATAGAAGTGATCTGACTTGGGATTTACAAATACTCTCTGTTAGTGCTTGGGGATCCTTGTGATGGTGGGATTGTTGATGTATACCCCCTCCCCGCAATCTCGTTACCTTCCAGTTGTAACATTTGTTGAGCTTTACCCCGACTCACATCCTCCTCATCCCAACTCTATCCCCCTCCCTCCCAAAAAAAAAACAACAGAATTTTGTTTCTGTTCCTCTGTTATTGTAGACAGCAGGTGGAAATATGTCTTTCGATACTGTCACAACATATCCTTTAGACCCAAGACTTAAACATATTTTCTTGTAACAGAAAGGTGTGGAGGTGAAAAGGGGAGGGTGGCAGTCCACAATAAAAACCTTCTCCCAGATACCCCCTGTCCCCACCGCTCCACAATTGAGATTACTGCTCTGAGCATGCTATAAGCATGAACTTGACGCTACTAAGAGTGGAATTCTAGATATAGAGCTACAATAGCTGTCAAACATTCTATTTACATACAGATGGACTCGTTTGTGCATATAGATAGAGAACATCACCCCCCCCCCTTTCCAGGCTACCAGCGATTAGCTCTAGTTTTTCTTATTTTTCAATTTGAGGTTAGATATGAGCCTTATAAAATATCGAAAAATTATTTTAAAAAAATGTTTAGATTTTATCACAGATTGCTTTAGTGCAATTTACATGTATTACTTTCGGTGGAAGTTGATAAATATTATATGTTAAAATTCCATAGTTTACACTGAAGACTGTAAAGACCAGCTATCACTTCCAATGTTAATATTCCATCAGCAACGCTTACCTTTTGTGTGTGTGTGTGTGTAAATTACTATGAGCCAATAATTGAGAATTTCTTGACACAAAGCGGATAAGGTCTAGCATATTCCATACAAACTATAAACTTCACCTACTTCTCGGGCTATTGTACGACTAAATATGATTAATGAAGAAAGTTGCACTACCTTTTTTTTCTTTCTCCAGAATGTATGTAAACATTTTCTTTACTATCTGTTGTGTGCATGAACAAACTAAGAGCAGTTTGATTTTATTTTTTCCGGGACAACTGTTGATTTAAAAATAAGTAATGTGAAATCATCATATTTGAAAACAGTGTAACTCGTTGACCATAAATGCATACATTTTTTTTATTTTCTTTACTCACAATTATTTGATTGCAAAACAATCTATACAGAAGCAATTACTATACAGAGCGTTAGGCATGGTGAGTAGGGCTCAGTACCATGGCACAGTTTTGTATAGAGTGTTTTTTATTTGGTTACATTCATTAGATTATGATAAGATTTTTTTAACAGTTGCTTTTCCACTACAACAGAAAAAAAAAATCCACCAGTCCATGAATTATTATGAGGGACAGATGATTAGATTTGAAACATTTAAAGTGTTTCCCAGATCATAAATACTGAAAGCATTGTCTTTTCAACTTTTCGCCCTGGCGTGTGCCTTGGTTATTCTTCGCTGCTGGTCGTGCAGATTTGTTTACAAAACAGAATACATCTGGGGTCGCTGTTGTAACTGCAGTTGAAGGCTTGGTAACAGAAAGCGAAGCATTGAAATTCCGACAAGGTGCTTAAAGGCAGTGCTTCTATCAGATAGATGCCGAAGGTCAATAGTAGAGCCAGGGCTACGGTCAGTGCCAGTTTCCTCATTGTGTCTGTAGATAAGTTAGATAATAGTAATGAGCGAAACACTTATATCTTCGAGCATACAAAATATACATGAAGTAGATGTAGATCTACAAGGATGTATACCGGGAGGTACAAACATACGTGTACAGTGATAAAACAGGAGAAACACGTATATATTTACTGCCTTTATTCAAACTAATGTCACATAAATATTTCCTTTCAATTAAAGCATTAATTGTGTTTAATTGAGCAAGTATATAATTTAAATAATTTATGTTTTTTTAATTCAGTATAATAAAGGCTGTAAATATATACGTGTTTTCTCTTTTTTATCACTGTATGTCTATTTTTGACCCCCCCCCTCTTTTGTATAAAATATGGCCTAAATAACTTTAAGGACTGCAACACATTAAATTTAGAGAAGTGAAACCTTTATATTATATAGGCTTCTATCGACTGTGATAATAGTTGAGCTACCATGGATGTATATATAGTTTTCAAAGCATTCGCAAACAAGACATTTAGCTATATCCTTCGAACAAGTCTGTAGGTTTGCAGCTTAGCTTTTACATTGTTGTTTTTCAGTAACAAGTTCCCACTGTCAGATCTTGCGATCTATAGGGCAGATGATGTAAAGGTTATCTGTCTATGTGGTCCACAGTTGACGAGGGTGTCAGGTGGCCAGTACTTTTTCCTTAATTTGTGTCAGGTACCCATTAGAACTGGGTGGACTTAGGAGCGCTCTAAAGATCCCGAAATTAAAAAGCCTACTCTTCGCTAAGATTCGAACCCGGGGCCTCTCGTTTCGGAAGCACATTTGTCCAGATCAAGTTATCATTAAAAAAAAAATAATTTCGCCGTTATGTAGCTGATTGTGATCTATCATTCATCATTCTATTTATTTCTTGTAAGACTTCTTTATTGTTAGGAAGCTTTGCAAAATCAAGCTCTCCTATTTACAATCCAGCGGATGATTTGACATGGGCATGTGAACAGGAACTTCTACATAATGTTCACGTCTTAATATTTATTCCACTCTTTCCTGAATTCAAACATTTGGGTGGAGTGTGGTAAAGTCCCACTGATGGCGTAGTCCAAAAAGACGTAAGCGAAATTTAATTTTAAGATGATCATATTTTGAAAATTATAATTGTCAATCCAGAGATTTCACTGCATGGCCAATTAGTGTTTTTTTTTCCAAAGATATAGACCTACATAAACTGTCGAATTTCTTGGAAAATCGTTAGAGCCATTTCTGAAGTAGCCTTCCATCTAGTTTCCACCCATGAAGAGCATGCAAGCTAATAATAAGAAATGTAGAAAAATATATATTCGAAAAGCGCGAATAGAATGTAACTATGTATCTTTATTTTTAAAATCCTTTTTTGAAGATCAGATCAAAACAAATATGTTGGCATTGGGTTTAAATCTCACAGTTTGGAGTATTATATAGTAAAGTAAATGCACTTACCAGTCAGATGTCGATCAGTTGACAACTTTAAAGCGATTGTTGCAGTCCTAGAGGAAATTTCTTTTATATACTTTGGAGAAAGTGTTTACAAAATGAGCCACAAATCCAAGAGAAATATTTCTTTTCAAGTTAACATATTGCTTTGACGTCACCATTCCTAAGATGTATGGCTTTTACCTAAATGCTTTTTTTTTGTCTTTTTATTCGAATGACCACCATGGTCATTTTGAAATATCAGCACACCCTGTGCAATATCCAATGTGGATCGATCTATTTTTTTAATTCTTGTTCTTTTCCAATTTGCTTCCGACTCGTACGTGGATGATCTACTCATTTCATCACTGACACTGAAAGACACACTCTTGTTGTGGTTATGACATCTCTCACAACTTTCTGTCCAGCTTGGGTAGTCACTTGATAGTCACTGACCTGTTTCCTGCAGCCCCTTCATCTTTTTTTTTTTTTATATGTCACTTGCACTTTAAACAAAATTACCTTCATATAAACATACACATTAGCCTACTTAAAAACCCAAGCCTTTAAAAAAAAAGAAAGAAAGAAACACATTTGAATGAAAACACCCAAATTAGGAATTTTATTTTGTTGGTCAAGTCAACATCTTGTTGTCATTGTTTTTTTTTTTTTTTAAATTGAATGAAACACTAAAGTCAACGACCGGCCCTGAGAATATTGCATGCGTCGAAACGATTCTCAGACCATTGACTATTTGGGATTGATCAAAGTTTTGCATTAAAAATGAAGTCCCTGATTTCTGTAATAGTTCACAAAAGTAAATTTGTTATAGTTTCAAGAAGAACCCGAAGTTAGAATTCCATACTCTAGAACGCAAATAAGCTGTTGGAAGGAAGTGTCTCTCATTGCCCTTGACCCTGCCTTGGTATACTTCATTGGCCGTGGTTCCTGTCGCTATTCCAGTCCCCGATTGTAGCAATACGGGTCAAAAGGAAAGATCCTGCATATGACGTAGTACGTTCGTTCGTACTCGGCGGCTTCGTACTCCCCCAACGCCTGACAGCCAGAGACGAGAGAGAGCACAATGAGCAGTGGCAGCAGTATCCATGTACTTAGCGTTACAGTTGAATTGAAAGTCATCTTGGAGCTTGAGTTGTCTGGCTGTTGGAGAGAGAAAAGTGTAATTATTCACAATGATTAGCATTGCATGAGTCATTAACTTAACACTGGTTATCTGTTATCAATAGGATTACTTCATTGTGTAGTAATCAACCATTTTAAATAACGAAATATGTCATCAATTTCCACATAACAAGCATTGAGATTTGGGCTAGATATAAATTCCATCATCATATCATTTATTTCCCCCTTAGAGTACACAACTTTGGCAGTTACTTTGTTTGATAAGGACACAAGACATGTATGGCTTGATGTATGGTAGACCTCTTTTGCAAATATGTCGTTATAATTTTTTCGTTGTATTGCTAAGAATATTACGCTTATCTCTATCATGTGCTTACCTTTATACATTGATTTGGTCCCTTCAGTTAGTAGACGCCATGGCGTAAATAGATGCAGATTGGCCCTTGCTCCAGTAGATTGTCGTGAGGCTCTCGCTTCTTCGATTGTGTGCACTTCGCTCTGCCTACGTTATATACTTCTGTCCTTACGTTCTCGCCACCATGCGATTAAAAAGTCAAATTTACAGGTACAACTTCATTGACCCCGTCAGTCTGACGTGACTCACTTTTTAGTTATATAAATGTTGACACTTCTGTTTTTTTGTGTGTTTTTTTGTGTGTGGATGTGAACAATGTGTTTTTTTTTCTTCATTCAGATATTTTTTTGTTCAATCTCGCATGTGTGTTTATGTTTTTGTTAAAGGTGAAAGCCTTCAGCCTAATAAGGAAACTGGGTGGGAAGGGATCATCATTATTAATAAGAGGAATTAATTAGTTTCTAAAAAAGGTTGTGTTTTTATATAACAAATAACCCTAACCAAGTTTTCGGTAAATTACATTTTAACATTGAAAATTTCACGTTAGCTCCAGACTTATTTGTGAATATCCAGGCCTTCCAAAATCCATCTTTTCTCCACTTGTAGATAGTGAAAGCAATATCATTTTGTTTGAAACATCAACATCGCTGATCAACATGACTTGTGTTATTTTGTCTATCACAAACTTAATATGTCTAGAATGCGGAATCAACACATATGACTGGAAAATATTAACTCTTAACATCTTCCCGCATGTTTCTAGCTACGAGGCAAAGATGACATTAAAGAAAAAAGATCAGAAAACTTAATGGAAGCTGTCAATAGACCCTACATACACGTCCTTTATGTATATAGACCCATTATTAATTAAGATCTAGGTTCACAGTTAGCAATAAACAAACAATAACCTTTAGTGTCATGGCGGAGAACGATACTTTATATTATATTTAACGAGTGCACCTTTGCGCACCATATCAACAAGCTGGCAATAGACCCTACTTACACGTCCTTTATGTATATAGACCCATAATCATCGTGCCCTATATATTGACCCAACCTACCCGTGTCTTATATATAGACTCATATTCATCATACAATTGAGAAAGACATGGACAATAATGATAGGAGACTACAGAAAGCCTAAAAAGGAAAAAAATAATTCTTTATTGTGTACACGTGATCAAGTCCAGTCAAGCCATTTGAATGTGTATATGATGTATACAAACTTACAAAACGTGAATAAATACATAAAGGATAAGCTGTTCTGGAACACAGCAGTTGCTATTTTAACGATCTCAATCTTATTGCTGTGTTCAAGGGATAATGTATTCCATTAAATTGTCGTGACAAATGACTCACTCTTATTTTCTCCTAAAAATATATGTAATGATATAAACAAATAGATCAATCTTGCAAAATGTCAAAACAATTCATTTACTTTGTATCTCTCGACTTTGGGATTTCTATAACCTGGTACAATGAACTTTGTAACAAACCCTACCATGCAAAACGTTTGAGCAGTGATCGCCATTTTTTTTCCACTAGCCCATTGCCCTGTTATTATTATTATTTTTTTGGTCACTCAATAAAACGTGCCAATAGTAGCTAATACCAACGGCAGTTTTTATTTTTATTTTGTATTCGTAACACAAAGGATAAAGTTGTGATAGAACTAAAGAAAGACATTAAAAATACTTAAAAAAAAAAAAAAGACAGTGGCTCCTTTATACAACGATTTTTTTCTCTAAATAACTAATGTATGTTAGAGTTAAAAAAATAACAAGAATAGAGCATTTGTTACCCCGCCCTTCCTCCCGAGAAAGAATTCTGGTTAAACGAATGTATAGATCTACTACACTTTATAATATTCCAATGGCACGCCTTTTACATCTATAAGTAGATGCGCAGAGTTTTCCTGAACATTAACCTATTCAACTCTTGAATTAATAATGCCTTATATTCGGAAGTTCCCGAACGCGATAGTCCTTTCAAAACCGATCTTAGATCTAGACCTAGATCTAGTTTCTAGCGAAATTTTAAATCGAATTTTTTTTTAATTTGAAAAAAATATAACGCTCAAATTAGAGTTTTCCCCGTGTGGCCAACGAGCTGGTTATTTTTCCTCAGCTATATACATCAACTGTTAAAGTTCTAGGAAAATAGTTAGATCGGCTTTTGAGATCTGTGTCCAGGTCCAATCCTCCGTGAAGTTCTGACTTGAATAGATAATATTGTAAAAAAAAACAGCCCTTAAAACGTCAAAGGGAATTAAAATAAAAAATAGTTTTCATGCTGCATTAAAATCTGGATAGTTCTAGATCGATTCTAATATCGAAAAGTATAAAAAGGGGAGTAGAGACTATTCGAAATCAGTTATTTACCCTTTGTTTCAGTACTTTTACTGTGGACTTTTTGTTTCAACTTATTTCTATTGTACCTTTTAAAGTATTCTGTTTCATTATTTATTCTACGATTCAAGTTTGTGATTTTAATTTTTTTTATCTTCCAAAGTGGATGTGTTATTACATTCTGTTCAGGAGTGGATCCCCGGCATACGCTTGAATGTTATGTTGCTAAATTGATGCCTATATTTACTTTACTATCCTTTAGTCTGTTGGACCGTTGGGGCACCATGCAAGATTCGTCAACTGTCCTTCTCCATTGCTCTGTCTTTTGTCTTAGTTAGAACCTCTTTCAATGGCAGGCCCGTCCAGTCTTTTGTGTTGTTCTCCCATGGGAGGTCTATATTTACAACTTTGTAATGACCACACAACACCAGCGGTTAACATTTCTAGATCGACACGTTTAACATCTGCATATTTACAGTTTTACTGCGTCTGATATTACGCCCACGAACACTCTAATGACCATGAAAAGGTCACCCCAACGACCAATGTCAAATTCATGCATAATTAAATTCTAATTTCGCTCACATGCTTTGTTGAAGGTTAGATTTAAGGTGTCGAAATGTATGACCAGTTCATACCCCCCCCCCATATACATACCAAAAACACAATTATCCACTATCTATTGCATATGTGTAATTTGCACTGCATCAGGAAGCTTATTTACATTTATTTGAGTGGTGCTATAGTATTAGTCTAGTAACTTCGTGACTGACAAGGATGTAATTGTGTTTTGACTGAACTTAGTGACCATTTTGACCTTTATTATTGTAGTATATATACTGACCTATGGCTTGACTATTGAACTATTGATCAACTTGACCTGTACTATTAAATTGTACAATGACCTTTGCGATTTAATGTTTATTGATTTTAACTTGGCGGTCACTCTCTGTGATTTAATGTTGATTGACTTAACTTGGCGATCACTCTCTTAGTGATTGAATGTTGATTGACTTAACTTGGTGATAACTCTGACATTGTTTAGATTTATCTGAAGTAAATACGTAGTGTATTGGTAAAGAGTTAAAATATTGTAGGTGCTTGAGTGCAGTGTACGGCCGAATTAAGATACGAGAACTTTCATTCACAACGTCTTCGCAAAGTAACGGTTAAGTCCACAGCGTTGTGTAAAAGAAACTAACTTAATACATCATATGGCCAGAGTCGAGTCTCCCTGTCGCTAAATGATGTGGTCACTTCAAAAGTCAACTGTCAATGATCTGTGAGCAATTACCAGAGCCCCTTCTACCGTCACGCCACTAAATGTCGCGTTTAGAGTCCGTCGTCTATGGTGCGTCGCTATACTACTCACATGCTAGCTGGACTTAGGGAATAGTTGCTGTGTCTTGTGAAAAACTATCTATATATTCACCGTATCTTGAGTCAATTGAATGCCTGTATGTTTATTTGTGGATTTTGTAGTCAACGCAGGTTGCTGTAAATTAGTGAGCAGCCTGTTTAATGCGTATAAATCATGTGTCATTGGGTGCTAAAGAATGCTTTGATTGCACTTGCCTAGGAAACCAGGGAGGATCTTGTAGAAGAACTCCACATTATCTAGGTATGTGGGGAAGGTGTGTGTTTGTTGCCTTTGCCCTAAAGATCTTTCTAGCACACCTCGTAAGTAGTCTACTTTTCAGTTACTTAAAGAAAGTTTTGGTTTGTCTGGATCAGTCTACTACTGGTAGTGAATGCTTGCATATAAAGAAAAAAAAACAATTTTTAGAAATTCATTTTTTTAAAGTAATAAAAAAACATGCTGCAAATCATTGATGTTTCTCTGTTGGAGAGCATGCAGATCAGGCAGCTTAAAGGTGTGCGTTACAGTTAGCAGCTAATTATAACTGTGTGACCCTATTAAAAATAGTTATTTGTAATTTAAAAAAAACAACAACACATCAACATCAACACGGCAACAACATTATTTGTTTCTATTCAACACCAAACTGTTTAAATCTTTCTATTTGTATTCATGCATTTTTTTAATGTACATTTGAACTGTCGCCGCTCTAAAGTGCATGTCTGGGGTATAGATTGTTCAAGTGGGCCTGATGCTGATGTTTGATGCTAAGACACAGAATACCGATACCACATCAAAACAAAAATCATCAGGAGCTGCGGGTTATAGTGAACGGAGTAGGCTACTATTTAAACGCTTGGATTTCTACTGTTCATATCACGTACTTTAAACTTGCTCTTTCTCTTACAAACGTTGACTAACACCTAGATCTTGCTGACATCAAATGAGTTTGTCTCACAGATAGTCCGTCACATCTAGCTCTCGTCAAGTAGTAAAAGCTATTGAAAATCCAACTTAATAATTTTTTTTTCGTGATTTACCAAAACTTAGGTATTAAAGCTACTTTGTGTCATCTGAAAGCTCCTTTAAAAAAAAAGTATGCAAACCGTTTTTTCTTATCAAATATACAAAAAACAACTACTTAAAATATCTTAGATAGAATGTATAAGGTATCTCAAGGATGGTAAATTATTATTTCGTCATTTTAGTCACATTTACACTTACAGTTTTGTCATTTGACAAAATAATGTTTCGTCTGCGTGTGTATATTTATTTATTATGTACAGAACTTATGCGTTTGTGTGTGTGTGTGTTTTAAACTAACAGTTAACAGAATAATTTTTTGGGGGCTCATCTATGTCCACTTCTGAGTTTGAGTTAAAAAAAAAAAACTCTCTATGTAATCTTGTTTCTATAGCACTAATTTTTTTTTCTTGTGGGAAGTTTCTAGTTTGACATTCATTTCAGTCTTGTGACTTGTGCACTCATTGTGGTTAGAAACTCTGGCCTCCTTCATCGTGCTGCTGGCTTGGACAAGAACGTGATTGTTTCTGGAGGGAAGTAGCTCACAGTTACAAGTCTTGGACGCTACTGCATGAGCTCGACGGATTTCGTCTGTTTGAAATATTACTTTCTACTGTTTTAGTACCAAACAAGAAAAAAGGAATAAAAAATTAGAATTATTAAAATTTGGCTGGTTCCATGACCATAGTTGTTTTTTTTTTTTTATGATAAGTTTATTTTGGGAACATGTATTAACTAATGCATAATCTGTTGTTATTTAAATAGACAAGTAGATCTAATTATTGCTTGGCAAGGACTAAACAGCTTGTATCTATGTGTGATTTTGAAAACAAGCGTAAGGCTCTATCCATCATGTTTGCTTTTGTTTACAGCTAAAATTGTCTTCATCCTCATAGTTACCTTTGCTATGCATACCCAGCAATAGAAAGATTTGTTTCGCTTTAGATAGTGACAGCATTTTGAAATACACTTACAAAACAAAACCAAACCAACATTTTAACCATAAAAAGATGTTTACTATTTCTTTTAAATACACTTTACGTTTATAATTAGATGAACACCTTCCGTTACATAGAACTTAAATATTTATAGAGCATGCACCCAGCCGCCTATCCACTCCCATGGTGTGAAGTCCTCGTGTGACTTAAGAGTGCAACCCTTGTGTTAATTACTATAGTCAAACTACAGAGTAACAAGAGAGCTTGTTGCTTTCTATCGGAGATGTATCAAGCAAGTGAAAGCAGTTTGTCATTGTTAGTCTTGAGAGATCAATGTCTTCGTTATGAAAACATATGGTTGAATCTAATCATCACATGACCTGCAGCAGTCTAAATAGCATGTTACGTTGCTCTGGCAGTTGTTGATCTCAGCACATTGGTTGAAGCACCTGGACTCCAGCTCGGCGCTGTTGTCCGAATCGAACCAGTCGAAACTCGCGGAAGCGATCCTAACGGCGTAGAAGCACAGGAGAGCTGCCACCAGAAGTGTTAAGACCAGCTTGGTCATTCTTGAGTTTGATCTATGTTAAACAAACGTTATCCAGCCGCTATTCAGTAGAGTCCTGTGAATAGGAAAGAATAAGGAATTATTGGGAGGTGACTTAAGTCTCTTACATAGGCTTTAATCTTTATATTGTAAAGTGTTTGTAAAATGTTTAACTAGTTTCGATTATACCTTCAGAGTTGAAGATAATCTACTTCCTAAGCCCAATCCTCCTGCAGGACGAAGGGGAACGGCAACGGGCAGGGTATGAACCCGTGACGGTCGAACGATAGTCGAGTGCGCATACCGCACGACAAGGCAGCCATCCTAATATATACATATATTCCTCTATTTTTTCTTTCACATAGCTCAAGAGATATAAAATCGCATAGGGATGTACGACATATACGTGATTGTCGGTACTAAGTTCAACAGTTCACAAGCTCTCTTCTAAAGAACATTGGCATCTAAAAACGCATTCTTTCTATTGTATTTTAAATAGATTATTTGGAATCTAAAGAAAAGTTCATCTCTATTTGAGACTTAATGAAAAGAAAATGTTATAATCTCTTTCGACTAAATAACTTTATACAATCTCGTGTAATTGAAATCAAAATATATTCATTGAAAGCATTTAAATTCATACTTCTACCTTATGTCGAGACCTACCTGTGATTTGTATTTGATCGACAACTTGTCGTATGTAATTCTAGTATTTATGTAATGCATAAGCAGAGAACGCATAAAGTTTTCAATTGCCTAAACTCATCCTTAGCATATTGTACACTCGTTTTCTTAATATCTAAATAGTTTTTATAATCAGTGATACAAAAAAAAAATAACACTAGTTATTCAAAATCCTTTCTTATGACTAGTGATTGTGAAATGAGGTAGAGGCTACTTTCACAATCCTTACCTTAATCAAGTTCAAGCAATCGTCTTCTAATAATTCAGCCCGTCTTGTCCCAGATTGACTTTCTAAAACTTTCTTAGCAGTCTTTATATACTTGCTGTAAATTGGCTTTTTTATCAGCAGAAAATCGCTCAAGATTGAAATCAAATGGAAACAAACAGCAAATATCCTGTTGTTTTCTATGCGGATGACTTCTTCTGAAAGTATCCGCGTGACGCATTATTTTCTACTTAGCAGGTTTTATTTGCCATGAATCCAACATTTCCCAGCTCTCTAAAAAACCAATATTCAACTCGGGTCTTTTAGAAACGTCTCGAAAAGTAACTATTAGAAGCGGATTAGAAGATTGAAACCATTACCCTCCCCCCCCCCTTTTTTTTTTACCTGTACCTTCGAAACCTGTGGATAAATAAGCTGTTTTCGTATTTATCGTTGTCATATAGGTGACAGGACAGCCTTGGGAACACAAAAAAAGGGGTGAGGGGGATACAAAATGCGTCCCATCTCTAACAACGTAGATTTAGAATTGTCTTTCTGTCTTTCCCATCGTTTTCTTTTGTAGTATATTTTTTAATATTAATATATATATATATATATATATATATATATATATATATATATATATATATATATATATATATATATATATATATATATATATATATATATATATATATTAATTCACGACATTGAATTATCATTTTATTTCGTACTCATGTCCTCCCATCAAGTTTTGAAAACAAAAGCTAGTTCAAATATTTAGTGTGAGTGTTTTTGTTTCTTTGCAAAATTAATAGGGGTAGTATACAGGAGGCTCCAGCAGAGAAGAAAAAAACAACCGCTATTGGTTTTGCAATGCCCATTTGCCGATATGTCTGTCGTGTTTAAATCTTAAAATGTAAAAGCATTATTGAAAATTCGATTTTACAATCGTTTGTAGCTTGCTCAAAATAGGCGCGACGTCAACATTTGGTCTTTTGAAATGGAATCTTTTGTTTTGTTACAAAGCCTATATCAACTCACTCTGTCTGGAGGGGTGGAGTATTGTACACGTTTTTTCTCCCCACTTCTCATTCTCGGATAAAGTTGAAATTTTGCACAATTATTCATAGTCGAAGACAATACATTAGTCTATCCAAAATTTAACTAATTCGTAAATAAATTAATGGTAATTGATTGATTTTGTCTTTAAAGGAAAAGGGGAGATAAACCTTGCAGTATTGAATAAATATGGCAGTGATTGAACGGTTTTTCTTCTATAATTGTGTTCAATAATTTGCTTATTATAGTTATATTAATTTTTTTTTGTCATTTGAACACTCTATTTTAAATGCTGAACACTTGCGGTTATCGCTGACAATTATCTGTTTGTTTACTATCAGTATTTTCCCTAGCCAGTGTCCTTTCTTGAAACATTTTCTTTTAAGCAGGAATTACAAATTAACCGTTGTATATTTTTTGAGCAATATAGATTTGATTCCAATAATTTTCTTCATTCACGGTTGACTTATGGCCCCTGTTTTCAAAATTTTGATTAATGTTCGTTAACTGAATAAGTTCACAATGTTTACGGGGAAAAGAGATAAAATAACTTTAAAAATGAAACTATTGAATGGCATGGGAGAAAAAAAGGGTGAGAAGGATAATCATTTAAAACAACCCCACATCACACAAACAGAAAGACAATTAAAAAAAAAAAAGACTCCTAAGTGTTGTCTAGAGCTACTTTATTACTATCACTACAATTTGATTGCAAAGCTTGGGGATATGAATATCGAGGCTACGAGAATGTATCTCGCAATTCAAAGAATCTGTACCAAGCGCATCATGAAAAATATTTTGTATGATTTCATTGTCTATTTAAACAAAAATAAATGACACCTCTGAGGGTGCCAGCCCCTAGTCTCTGTCAAAGGAGAGGCACCACATGCACGAGTTCATGTCCTGGAAATTGCTCTGTTGACACAAGAAGCAGTAAGGGTTGAAGTCCTCCGCCATGACGTAGAGGGCGTACACCGAGACTAGCAGCAAGAAGACAGTGAGATACAGCAGGCAGTTCATCTTCAACGTAGGCTGATAGCGTCTGGGAAAGACAAACAGACAACCGTTTAATACTCATTATATCTAGATCTTGAAAGTTTTTTTTTTGTTTTAAAGAATCAGAATGAAATTTTGATGCTGTAGTCCGAAACAAAGCACTTTCCCGTATTGTTGGTGCGACATTTCTTCAGTGGAGAGCCCTTAGCATACCAACTACTTATGTTGAACAACAAGGTTCGATATGAAGTCCTGGGCACCTAATGAAGGTGGAAGGGGCTTCATGTTTTGTTTTGTAAATGCATATACGTATTTTAATTTTTTTGGTTTGTGGGGGGGAGGGGATGCAGAGGGGCCCACACATGCCCACTTGCACACAGGTCCCCAATAGTTCTGGCTGCGGGCCTGTGTGTGGTCTGAAACGATCAAAGATAAATAAGACTAAATGTTATTTTAGAATTATTCTTTGGACCCCCCCCCCCTCCCTTTTTTTTCCCTATTCAAAATAGAAATTACTATAACGAATATAAGAACATGTGCACATACAATTATTGGAAATAATTTGTAATATATATTTAACAGTTGAAATAGGTTTCATTGCACAGCCCTTATAATACACACATTACGCTGGAACGTTCATGAACACTACAAAATCTTGAGTATTAATTATCAGAAAGTTGCTTTCCCCCCCCCCCCCAATTTTCTTTTCTCTTACAAGGCCACGATATAAGAAATAAACAAGATTACAAAGAGAGTTTGTGTTACACAAACTCAGAGGCGGCCCCCGTCGAAGTCGGATCCCTGTCGGATCTGCATATTCGCAAATAATATTCAAGAGGTGATTTAATTTTGATGTAAAATGTTTTACACGTTTCGGATGTTCCTTCAGAGTTGAAGATAATTACTTCCTAGTCCAAACCTCCCGCAGGACGACGGGGGATGGGAGCGGGCAGGGTTTGAACCCTGGGCCATCCATAAATCTGAACGACAGTCCAGCGCGCAAACCGCACGACCAGGCAGCCATCCGATGGTCAAAAGTAATAATGTTTCAAAGATTCATTTGCCGTAAATTTAAATTTAAATTTAATATAAAAATAGTAGATTAGTTTTAGTATATTAAAACATTACAATATTGATCAAAACGTTTGGAAATGAAAATCTACACTTTTTTTTTACACTTTAAGTTTAGAAATTGAAATTCTACATCTTAATCTAGTCTATTTTAGTCTAAACTAGATCTAGAAACTCTAGATCTAGACTCTAAAATAATTTTAATTAGAATATAAATCCAGATCTAGATATACTGTAATAAAAATCTAGATCTAGTTTAAAAAATCTAGATTAGATCTAAATCAAGACATCTTTCCTTTTTTAAACGCGAGTCACATAACGAGGCTTAATAAACATTACTATACCGAGTTCTTTTTTCATTTCATTTGAAGAATTAATTCCATATAACGTCAGAGGGAAAAAAAAACACTACGTCACACGGCCTAGCTAGACTAAAAATCGCCTTCATCTATAAGAGCCATTTATCGAGTGTTTATAGACTTTGGTGCACCGAGTGCGTTCTTTAAGCATTTCATTTAAAGAATTCATTCCATATGACGTCAAAGGAAAAAAACACTACGTCACACGGCCTAGCTAGAATAAAAATCGCCTTCATCATTACGAGCCTTTTATCGAATGTTCATAGACATTGGTGCACCGAGTGCGTTCTTTTAGCATTTCATTTAAAGAATTCATTCCATATGACGTCAAAGGAAAAAAAAACACTACGTCACAAGGCCTAGCTAGACTAAAAATCACCTTTATCAACACGAGCCATTTCTCGAGTGTTCATAGACATTGGTGCACCGAGTGCGTTCTTTTAGCATTTCATTTAAAGAATTCATTCCATGTGACGTCAAAGGAAAAAAAAAACACTACGTCACACGGCTTAGTTAGACTAAAATATGTTTTCATTAATACAAGCAATTTTTTCGAGGGTTAATAGACATTGGTGCACCGAGTGCGTTCTTTTAACATTACATTTAAAGAGTCCATTCATATGACGTCAAAGAAAAAAAAACACTACGTCACAAGGCCTAGCTAGACTAAAAATCACCTTTATCAACACGAGCCATTTCTCGAGTGTTCATAGACATTGGTGCACCGAGTGCGTTCTTTTAGCATTTCATTTAAAGAATTCATTCCATGTGACGTCAAAGGAAAAAAAAAACACTACGTCACACGGCTTAGTTAGACTAAAATATGTTTTCATTAATACAAGCAATTTTTTCGAGGGTTAATAGACATTGGTGCACCGAGTGCGTTCTTTTAACATTACATTTAAAGAGTCCATTCATATGACGTCAAAGAAAAAAAAACACTACGTCACAAGGCCTAGCTAGACTAAAAATCACCTTTATCAACACGAGCCATTTCTCGAGTGTTCATAGACATTGGTGCACCGAGTGCGTTCTTTTAGCATTTCATTTAAAGAATTCATTCCATGTGACGTCAAAGGAAAAAAAAAAACACTACGTCACACGGCTTAGTTAGACTAAAATATGTTTTCATTAATACAAGCAATTTTTTCGAGGGTTAATAGACATTGGTGCACCGAGTGCGTTCTTTTAACATTACATTTAAAGAGTCCATTCATATGACGTCAAAGAAAAAAAATTCCATTACCTCACAATAGGCTAGTACCGGTACCATAAAAAAAATGTCTTTATTTACACGAGATATTTAACGAGGGTTCATAGACATTGGTGCACTGAGTTCTAATAGATATTATTTAAAAAGGATCAAAGCCACATTGTTTTTGCGTTTTGTCTGTCAGTCGGTCTGTCCGTTATCTTGATATAAAAAAAACAACTAAAAGTTATTAAAAATTGATTAACCTTTATTTTACGTTTCAAAACATCGCAATAATTTTTAGGTATGAACACAATTGAAAAATTTATATTATAGATTGTTCCGGATGTTTGTATAAATAGTAAAAGAAAAAGAGAATTTCAGATAAATGTAATACCGTTAATTAAATTTTTTGGATGGTCTCGTATAAAAATTAGATGTACTACAGCCACGTGGAGAGATTTTCATACCTTACTTTGGTGTTTGGATTCTGTTTTCCTTAAAAATCGGAAACGATAATTAGATTTTTTAATGTTTTAGGTAGAAAGTTAAATGTACTGTAAGAGAGTAGTGAGTTAAAATATTTTTCATAAAAATCCGTAAAAACATTATTTCGTAAATGAGAAGATTATTTCTTTATTAATTAGAAGAGGGAGTTCAAACAATTATTTGGCGTTAGTAGATTTTTAAATAAATTCGGAAATTTCTGGCGACGATTTGTAAGAAACAAAATCCGGAACTTTCTTTATCGATTACAAAACTTATATGTTATGTTTTACAAGAAAATTAAATGTCTAAAAAGTAATTTTCAGTAATCAATTCTAGTAAATTACTTTTTTTAAAAGCCTTATGCGATTTCAAACAATCATTAGGCATAATTCATGTTTTATAAAACAATATCCGGAACATTTTTACACTTAATGAAATATAAGTCAGTATAGAGATTATGATTTAGCATTAATATGCTATTTACATAAAAAACGGAACAACATATTATTGATAATGTGTTTTTGCAACGTTTAAGCATGGAAATTGAATGTAATATAAGTTAGAAGAGCAAACAAACATTTGTTGGCGTTGATTAGTTTTGCACAAAAAAATCCTGAACAATCAATTTTAGATACTTAAAACTATTGAGATGTTATGGGAGGAACATTAAAGGGTAAATCAGATTTTCAATAGCTTTTATAGTTCTAGTTTTTTAAATCTAATCGTGACGGACAGACCGACCAACAGACAAAACGCACAAAAATAAGCTTCTTTTATTCGGATGGGGGCACTAAACAAAAAATAAATAAAATCTGATTTTTAAAAAAAGTTTAAGGAATTGGTTTAGCACCTGATCATGTTGCGACGTTACGCTACTGCACGAAAATCGCTGCATAAAAAGTCCATTTAAAAAAATGTGCGTGATATTTACATACAAAGTGCATTATTAGCCTTTATAAACAAACAGAAATGTTTTCTTTTAATTTTAGCAGCTAGTTGACCAGAAAAAACGTCTTTAACTATTATTTGTATTTGTTGTAAACATTTCCTGTACATTTTAAAAATATATTTGACTTAGTGATACTGAAAATACACAAAAATTGTCAATCTTTGTTAGCATATTGTAACATTGCCTCCCTTACATTTACGTAATTGTTTTAGAATTGGTGTATTTTTATGAAAAAATCGCTTGCATAATTAATTTTATAAATTAAACGGTTTGCTTTTAGAAAACCAAAAGTAGACGTTGCACCTAAACTTTTCAAGCCGGATTTAATGATGAAATAATATTTTTCATATCTCTTCTAGTTTTCGAGATCTGAGTGTGACAGACGGACAGACGGACATTTTGCACAAACCTAATAGCGGCTTTTTCCCCTTACGGGGGCCGCTAAAAATAAACAAACACTAGCAATATTAAAACATTATCAGGTGTGACATATTTTACTACCATTAAACTGTTCGAGCTACTCACCAATCAGATACCAGTGAAATTTCTCAATCGACTCTCTCAATCATTTACTTGATCATCGCATTATATGTTCCTCTTCTGGTCTGGTTTAAATAGCCCCCCGTGGCGACAATGTGTTTATCCACTATAATGTCAACATCCAGACTATGGTGGTAGTGACAAGCATACACTACAAAGTCAAACCTTTTTTTTTTTTTATTGTTACGTTGTTTTTTTTTGTTTGTTTCCAATCTTTCAATCTACGTCTGTGTTTTAAGCCCTTTAATCTTTCATTCTCTACAACACCGTATCGCCATCATACGAAGCGTTCACTTTATATCAAAGATTCCTGCTGTAGATTCACTTAGTAAGTGCATGTCAACAACTTATCTAAACCATTCTACAACATTGCCCTTTCAGTATTTTTGTTTTCACCCTTTTTTTTTGGTCTCAATTCGTAAGGTCAAATCGGATGTTCATTGGTACTTCTATTTTTTAAGTGTTTAACGTGGCTGGCGGTCAGAGAGACCACACTAACTAAGAGCAGTTTTTTTTTTCTTTCGAGGCCCTCTAAAAACCAAAAGGGTTCATTTTCATGACAAAAGTAAATCTTGTTTTTGCCAATTTCTGAGCGCGAAACAAATGATGGCGAAGTAGAACTTAAGTGGCTCTTTTATTTTCCAAGACTGACTCACCAGTATTGGCTTTTCTTTACCATTACCTTTAAAAACAATTTTAAAACAAACTAAAAACTAAAGTATAAATGAATAGAACAAACGAACAATCTCGAATATTGGTTTTGGTAGGTTTATTCCATTTTATATCTATCATAGGCGTAGGGAGACATCGGTTAGCCAAATAGCAGCTGCACCTTTATATATATATATATATATATATATATATATATATATATATATATATATATATATATATATATATATATATATATATATTATTTTGCTTACATTTAAAGAAACGTTTTTGTTTGATACAAAATAAAGGATCCAGCGTTCACATTCTTACTCCTTTAGCTCTATATTCAGCTCACATTTTCTGTAAGCGCCGAGAATCTTCTCCGAAGCTGTAAGAGTCAATTCCTTCTCCTGTATTTCCCAACATCTAATCTTCCATAAGAACACCGGCCGCACAAACGATACAAGCGTTGACAAAGGTGGAGTTGGAAATGATACACTGAAAGCAGGCCGCTCTCCTTGCGCTGTCCGAGTCAACGTTCCCGAATCCTCCCGACAGGAACTGGGCCTCTATAAAAGTGAAAGCGTACACAGAGACCAGCACCACGAGAGTGAGTTGGAGGAGGTAGTTCATGTTTATATGAGAGGACTGTTCAGTGAAGTAACCTATTTGTGGAGGAGAAGAAAATATTGCTGCTGTCACATGGAATATAATATTCTATGACTATCAAAACTAGTCTCTGATTTAGTATATCAGGAATTTATTCAAATGATGTACCCTTATATATTTACATGTATTTAAGCTATGAGATAGCTTCCAAAAAAAAAAAAAAAAAAACAACTAATAGCATTGCAATGTTTGTTGTTTCAAACTTGAAGTACACAATAGAAAACATTTCCGCTTGTTCTAAATGAACGTTTTTTTTTTCTTCGTTTAATAATGCAAGGCGGAGATCAAGTTTCCCCCTCGTTCACCTCCGCTGCATTTTAAAATGAATTTTATTTAATCGTCAACTAATATATATCTTACTTATAGGAACATTTACCTTGTCTTCTTTTAAGTACATAGATGTTAAAAACATAGATCTAGTTGTGATTGATATGCATGAATTCAAATTTAATAATTTATGTTTTGTATTGCTAGAAAGAACGGATTTCATATTTGATCATGGTAACCAAATCATTGTTGATTTTATTTGTCAGTTCTTTTTTTAATAAGTCTAATACAATTTTCAAAAGCATCAATAAGACTCCTTAACTTTCTAATGCAGTTCGATTATAAAGTCTTTCTTAAGTGTTTCAGCCATTAAGATACATTCATAACATTTTGGTGGCTGATGTAATAGTACTTACTGTTTCAATCGCTAGACAAGTCTTGCTCAAGCTTTTTTTTTCTCAGCTTCCTACATGGAATTTCTGACTACATTGGCTATCTGCGGACTTTAAATACACTTTTTTCTCCAGCTAATCTTGTTTATATCAAACCCAATCGTCAAAATTAAAGCAAACACATTTAAAAAACAAAAAAATCACATTGTTAACATCTGTTTCTAGTGCAGTTCCTTAGAATCAACAAAATGTTTGGCAATTTTTCCACCACTTATCTTCCTATTTTATAGAAGCTGTATGTTTTGAGTAATTGTTTTGTTTTTTATTTCTTCTCGGTCTCGTACAACTATTTTGTCGTGTCTTTCAGTTTAGCCCGTACCTTGTTAATTAATGAATTTGTTTTCCAGTGACCTATGCTTTTCAGCCTGTATCATCTCCAAACTGAACAAATCCGGAAAGGGTAGAGAAAAGAATTCGGCCTAAGGGTGTAATTACTGTTAAAACTAATCAGAGTGACTTCAACTTCTGCACATTACAAAGGCATGAAGACAAATGTCTACGGGACAGATGTATGTATGAAGGAAAACTAAGAATCCTAACACCCGCTGCCTATCGACTAAACCAAATCACGGGAAAGGTTTTGGGAGTCATCCCTGAGAGAAAAAAAAATCAGGTTCCGGTGATCCTTATGCATCTATCTGACTGACCCAATGACCCTGCTGACCACAAACCTTATCGGCTATTGCGGTTCCTTTGATTGCAACAGCTGTTTGAAAAAAAATGGAGTGGCATGTGGGTATTGCTGTTTGGTCTGTAACATTCCGATCTATCCAATGCCGCTTTTTTTCGCCAAGAGATGAGCAAGTTATTGAGCTAGTTATCTTCAAGTGAAGGAGGCCATTGAAAGGGATGTATCGAAGCACAAGAAAAGAAGCGAAGCATTATCTACATCTGCCCTATTTGTTTAATGACAAATGAGACTTATAGAAAAAAACACATGTGCACTTTAAAATAGACGTATAAACCATGTCCGAATGACTTTTTACTTTCCGAGCGTAGCTTTTGTTTTTCAAAGCATGAATGTATTATTGTGCTCTTGTCTCTCCACACTCACTCAGCCATACACATAGCTTACTGTTGACGTCTTGTAGCTTACTTCGTAGTAATGTCACATTAGGACTGGGTCAATTGTTGTTTCACCTCCCCCCCCCCCCCCCCCAACTCTGGTACAATTATTACATTGAAAGATTAGGGAAGTTGTTTCCCGGAGTTTGTCGCCATTTGAATGAAGTTCAAGATCTTGCACAAATCATTGTCACTTTAAATGTGTTCTGGTCTTGTATTTGTACCTGTTGGAAAGGAAAATGAGCTGAACACTTTGGATAGGAACCAGTTCATCCATAGATTACTATTCATAGCATAGTAATTAGGTGTACCCCCATGTCTACCATTTCAAACTTGTAGAGGCATCTAGTAACTTCAAAGAGTGTCATGATCTGAGTTGTACGTGAATTTGTAACAGTGGACTGCAAGAACCCAACTAGATCTATTCACTATGCACCAAAGTTTGCGCAGCTATGTCCACTACTTACTAAATTCTGAGAACTCTTTGCGTTATCATTTTGACAAAGTTTGTATTATCTGAGTATGTCTTTCTGATACAAAGCTTGTATCATCTGAGTCTGTCTTTTTGACTTCATTTTAGTACATGCTATTTCTCCCGCTTCCCATTCTCGGATCAAGTTAAAACTTTGTACAATTTTTTGTTGTACTAACAAAATATGAATCGATCAAAAAATTTAAACACATAGTTCATTAAGTATTAGTAATTAATATTAATTATTTTGTTTGGTATCGAAAACGGGAAATAAGTGCTATTTAATGAGACATTATGCTTTTTTTTTTTAATTAGTTATTCCCTTTTTACGTTTTGTACAGGGTTTTTTTTTTTTTTTTTTTTTTTCCTTTCTAATTTCCCGTTCACGAATCAAGTTGAAATTTTGCTTAATTATTCATAGTCAATGACAGTACATGAATCAATAAAATAAATTAACCAATTAGTTTGGAATCTCTGTATGCCTGAGTTTAAGCTTTAAGTTTTCTTAACCCCCCCCCCAAAAAAAAAAAAAATAAAAATAAATAAATAAATAAAAATAAATAAATTAAAAACAATAATTCACTTGTTTGGTTTCTACTTGAGTCCAGGCTTAATCTGATGTGACTGAACAAAGTTTGTCACAGCCGTGCTTGTGAATGCACCTGCTTTAAGGCGAGCTAATGGAGCAGTTTTCTTTCTCATTCTTTTGTCTAAAGCCGCTTTATTCATTTCGCTCTTGGTATCAGCACGCACACTGCTGTCTTCATGCTGTCTGATCTTGGGCGATTTCCTTCCACATACTTTTATTGATGCCTGTAGTCCTCATCTCGCAGACATCTCAGTGGGTTAATCATCGGTGTCCATGGGTTTGACAAGCACCGCAAGCTCAGGATGTTCTTGGGTTAGGGTTGATGTGGGTAACATGTCCTATTGGCCAATTTAAAAACTCCCTGATTGGAGACTCGATTCATCCAGGAGATACACATTAGGCGTAATAGGCATATGTGCTTAGAGATAATCTCGTGTTTGCGATGAAAGGGTTGACTCCTTTGAAGTAATAGGTTTTACTAGCTAATTTAATGACACTTACTTGAAGCAAACACTATGGAGTTAAGCATATATGGCGAAATAAAACTTGTAGCTCTCAAACTTTTTTTTGAAGTTGGCAACATTGAATTTCAATTAAGCATCCTTGACATTGTTTAGCTTATTGTGAAAAATCCCCAATAAGTATGATTAGAGTATAATAGGGAAACCAATTAGTTTCATTTCACTTGTCACACTCTCTATAATAGTGATCTATTGCTAACCAGTTTTATACAACAGACACATGGTTTGGTATGTGTCACTCACCAGTGTAAAATAAAATATTTCCAATTGCTTCTTGAAAAGGGAGTGTGCGTAATTATGTAGTTTATCTCGACTCGTGTATTAGCGCTGCCAATCACCTCTTAAGTTAAGTCTCCGATGATCTTGTCATATGGGTGATGTAAGCCCTAGATTCTCTAGGCAGCTGGTGGAATAGACACAAGTCGTTGGTCTGTGTATTTTTTATTTATTTATTTAGGTAGCTCATTGAGCTTCTCAAGATATTATGTAACAAAGTAGTGAGAGGTACCTCTATGTTAGTGTGTCCTCTATGTTACACAATATGCTGCTAGTGTGTCCTCTGTTTTACAATACGTTCCTTGTGTATCTTCTGTTATAAATATGTTCGTAGTGTGTCCTTAATGTTATACAATATGTTCCTATTGTGCCCTCTATTTTACAATACGTTCTTATTGTGCCCTCTATTTTACAATACGTTCCTATTGTGCCCTCTATTTTACAATACGTTCCTATTGTGCCCTCTATTTTACAATACGTTCTTATTGTGCCCTCTATTTTACAATACGTTCTTAATGTGCCCTCTATTTTACAATACGTTCTTATTGTGCCCTCTATTTTACAATACGTTCCTATTGTGCCCTCTATTTTACAATACGTTCCTATTGTGCCCTCTATTTTACAATACGTTCTTATTGTGCCCTCTATTTTACAATACGTTCCTATTGTGCCCTCTATTTTACAATACGTTCCTATTGTGCCCTCTATTTTACAATACGTTCTTATTGTGCCCTCTATTTTACAATACGTTCCTATTGTGCCCTCTATTTTACAATACGTTCCTATTGTGCCCTCTATTTTACAATACGTTCTTATTGTGCCCTCTATTTTACAATACGTTCTTATTGTGCCCTCTATTTTACAATACGTTCTTATTGTGCCCTCTATTTTACAATATGTTCCTAGTGTGTTCTTTATGTCATACAATTTGTTCCTACTGTGTCCGCTGTTTTACAATATGTTCCTAGTGTGTTCTTTATGTCATACAATTTGTTCCTACTGTGTCCGCTGTTTTACAATATGTTCCTAGTGTGTTCTTTATGTCATACAATTTGTTCCTACTGTGTCCGCTGTTTTACAATATGTTCGTAGTGTGTTCTTTATGTTATACAATATGTTCCTAGTGTTTCCTTAATGTTATACTATATAATTCTAGAGTGTCCTCTGTTTTACAATGTTTCTAGTGTGTCCTCTGTTTTACAGTATGTTCCTAGTGTGTCCTCTGTTTTACAATGTTTCTAGTGTGTCCTCTGTTTTACAGAATGTTCCTAGTGTGTCCTCTGTTTTACAATGTTTCTTGTGTGTCCTCTGTTTTACAGTATGTTCCTAGTGTGTCCTCTGTTTTACAATGTTTCTAGTGTGTCCTCTGTTTTACAGAATGTTCCTAGTGTGTCCTCTGTTTTACAATGTTCCTAGTGTGTCCTATGTTTTACAATGTTTCTAGTGTGTCCTCTGTTTTACAGTATGTTCCTAGTGTGTCCTCTGTTTTACAATGTTTCTAGTGTGTCCTCTGTTTTACAGTATGTTTCTAGTGTGTCCTCTGTTTTACAGTATGTTCCTAGTATGTCCTCTGTTTTACAATGTTCCTAGTGTGTCCTCTGTTTTACAATGTTCCTAGTGTTTCCTCTGTTTTACAGTATGTTCCTAGTGTGTCCTGTTTTACAATGTTCCTAGTGTTTCCTCTGTTTTACAGTATGTTCCTATTGTGCCCTCTATTTTACAATACGTTCCTATTGTGCCCTCTATTTTACAATACGTTCTTATTGTGCCCTCTATTTTACAATACGTTCCTATTGTGCCCTCTATTTTACAATACGTTCCTATTGTGCCCTCTATTTTACAATACGTTCTTATTGTGCCCTCTATTTTACAATACGTTCCTATTGTGCCCTCTATTTTACAATACGTTCCTATTGTGCCCTCTATTTTACAATACGTTCTTATTGTGCCCTCTATTTTACAATACGTTCTTATTGTGCCCTCTATTTTACAATACGTTCTTATTGTGCCCTCTATTTTACAATATGTTCCTAGTGTGTTCTTTATGTCATACAATTTGTTCCTACTGTGTCCGCTGTTTTACAATATGTTCCTAGTGTGTTCTTTATGTCATACAATTTGTTCCTACTGTGTCCGCTGTTTTACAATATGTTCGTAGTGTGTTCTTTATGTTATACAATATGTTCCTAGTGTTTCCTTAATGTTATACTATATAATTCTAGAGTGTCCTCTGTTTTACAATGTTTCTAGTGTGTCCTCTGTTTTACAGTATGTTCCTAGTGTGTCCTCTGTTTTACAATGTTTCTAGTGTGTCCTCTGTTTTACAGAATGTTCCTAGTGTGTCCTCTGTTTTACAATGTTTCTTGTGTGTCCTCTGTTTTACAGTATGTTCCTAGTGTGTCCTCTGTTTTACAATGTTTCTAGTGTGTCCTCTGTTTTACAGAATGTTCCTAGTGTGTCCTCTGTTTTACAATGTTCCTAGTGTGTCCTATGTTTTACAATGTTTCTAGTGTGTCCTCTGTTTTACAGTATGTTCCTAGTGTGTCCTCTGTTTTACAATGTTTCTAGTGTGTCCTCTGTTTTACAGTATGTTTCTAGTGTGTCCTCTGTTTTACAGTATGTTCCTAGTATGTCCTCTGTTTTACAATGTTCCTAGTGTGTCCTCTGTTTTACAATGTTCCTAGTGTTTCCTCTGTTTTACAGTATGTTCCTAGTGTGTCCTGTTTTACAATGTTCCTAGTGTTTCCTCTGTTTTACAGTATGTTCCTATTGTGCCCTCTATTTTACAATACGTTCCTATTGTGCCCTCTATTTTACAATACGTTCTTATTGTGCCCTCTATTTTACAATACGTTCCTATTGTGCCCTCTATTTTACAATACGTTCCTATTGTGCCCTCTATTTTACAATACGTTCTTATTGTGCCCTCTATTTTACAATACGTTCCTATTGTGCCCTCTATTTTACAATACGTTCCTATTGTGCCCTCTATTTTACAATACGTTCTTATTGTGCCCTCTATTTTACAATACGTTCTTATTGTGCCCTCTATTTTACAATACGTTCTTATTGTGCCCTCTATTTTACAATATGTTCCTAGTGTGTTCTTTATGTCATACAATTTGTTCCTACTGTGTCCGCTGTTTTACAATATGTTCCTAGTGTGTTCTTTATGTCATACAATTTGTTCCTACTGTGTCCGCTGTTTTACAATATGTTCGTAGTGTGTTCTTTATGTTATACAATATGTTCCTAGTGTTTCCTTAATGTTATACTATATAATTCTAGAGTGTCCTCTGTTTTACAATGTTTCTAGTGTGTCCTCTGTTTTACAGTATGTTCCTAGTGTGTCCTCTGTTTTACAATGTTTCTAGTGTGTCCTCTGTTTTACAGAATGTTCCTAGTGTGTCCTCTGTTTTACAATGTTTCTTGTGTGTCCTCTGTTTTACAGTATGTTCCTAGTGTGTCCTCTGTTTTACAATGTTTCTAGTGTGTCCTCTGTTTTACAGAATGTTCCTAGTGTGTCCTCTGTTTTACAATGTTCCTAGTGTGTCCTATGTTTTACAATGTTTCTAGTGTGTCCTCTGTTTTACAGTATGTTCCTAGTGTGTCCTCTGTTTTACAATGTTTCTAGTGTGTCCTCTGTTTTACAGTATGTTTCTAGTGTGTCCTCTGTTTTACAGTATGTTCCTAGTATGTCCTCTGTTTTACAATGTTCCTAGTGTGTCCTCTGTTTTACAATGTTCCTAGTGTTTCCTCTGTTTTACAGTATGTTCCTAGTGTGTCCTGTTTTACAATGTTCCTAGTGTTTCCTCTGTTTTACAGTATGTTCCTAGTGTGTCCTCTGTTTTACAATGTTCCTAGTGTGTCCTCTGTTTTACAATGTTCCTAGTGTTTCCTCTGTTTTACAGTATGTTCCTAGTGTGTCCTGTTTTACAATTTGTTCCTAGTGTGTCCTTTATGTTATACAATATATTCTAAGTCTGTATATGTCTCTTTGTCACTTTAAAACTAAAAACTCAAGTATATATTGTACTTGGTTTTCTTGTTGCAATTGACTTTTGATGTCAAAGAGTTAAACTACCGACCGAGTCACTGTAAGATGTTACTCTTTGGGGCTTACATAATAATATTTTCTAAAGTAAAATGTTTTTGTTTTTTTTTAAATTGAAGTAGTAATGCAGTCAATAGACACATCTGACAGTTCATGAGCACATGATAAACAATGTAAAACAAAACAACAATGTTAAGCTTAGTGTTTCGTTTATTTTCATCTTGAAGTAAATATCAAGTTTTCGCACAGTCTCATTTCAACATTCATTCAGACCACAGTCGTTTATTATGTTCTTTTAGTCAGGCACATCTCTTATAACTTTCTGTACAGAAGACACTGGGGGGTTCCCCCTAGGATAGGTCACAGCAACAATAAAAACGTCACTTGGAGTTACGTTGGGAAGTATTCGTTCCTAGCGAGCGTTTAATCCTCAATGAAATAACTTGCAGCGCATAAGACGCAAGCATTTGGGTTGCTGGTGGTGATGCACTGAAGGCAGGCCAATCTCCGGACGCTGTCAGAGTCGGAGCCTCCGAAGGCCAAGGTGGGTGGGAATCCTACAGGGGGTGGCAAGAGTTGAGAGAACACCGTGTCGAAGGCGTACAATGAGAAGAGCAATGTGAAGGTGACAAGAATAAGGCGGTTCATTTTGAGCAGTTGATGTCGAGATTCGAACTTTTTGTTCTCGGTATCTGTAGAGAGAAAAACAAGAAGTGATTCAATGAAGTGCTCAAGAATGGTTCCTATTATTCCAGTTTAACTGTCGTTATTCAAAGTGAGAAATGAATGGATTATTCACCTTTCTCTTCACTTTAAATGCATTTATTATTATTTCATTACCTTTTATCTTTCGATAATGCACTAATGCACTGTCTTCACTGATAGGCTGGAGTCCACATACCTTGCTTTGATCTAAGAGATTATTTAGAAACAATATTCGGTTGGTAGTCCTGGTGCTGGCCACACAATCTCCTCGGCCACATAATCATATTACACCTTGTCTCATTTTTTAAAAAATTTATATGAATGTCTTCTATCCATGCACGTGTTTCTATATAGTGTTCATACTACATACTTAAGTCTATGTCTACATTATATGTACATGTACGATAACTTACCGTGTTACCAGTACAGTTCAGGCTTCACCGATGATGTCGCTGCCTTGATCAGTTCGCTACTGTGACAGTCAACCTCCTTTCATTGGGTTTAAATACTTTTTTAGTGTTTCAACGTAATGTCCAAGGTTGCAACGGTCCAAACTGTAGGACTGTTGTTCTGTGGACATATCTCGATGTCATGAAATAACAACTTGTCTGCGCAATTCAACTTGAACTTCTTATTTGTCGGTTTCAAACTGGGCTCGTTTTTCGTGAAATCTCTCATGACAAACAGTTCATACATGTTTATAGTATGGAGAATTTGAAACAAAAATATTTTTTTTTTATTGTTTGTTAAGCCCTGTAATAATACGCCACTAATTGTTGTTTTTTTTAAACTAATTAATTATTGTCGGGAATCGGTATGACACGCGTAGTTGAATGGTATTTTACACTGTCGGATACTTAGTTCAGGGCTATATATGAGTTGACCTCAGAGTCCTACACACTTAGCAGTTCTCATGACAACGCTTTGTTTTTTTGTGAACAGGTTTTCTGTTATTTCACTTGTGTTGGTCATTAGTTGTTTTTTTTTTTTCCTTAAACTATTTCTAAGCATTTTTGTAGCCCAGTGTTTACCACATTGAATCTTTTGTCATTTTCTTTCTTTAATTTCAATTTTCATATTTTTGCATAATATCATTTATATTTTATTTGTTTAGTTTCTAATGTATTTTTTTTTATTAATATGTTTAACTGGTTTTTATAGTATCGTCCATTTAAGCTTAACAAATTTTTTTTGTTTTGAATATGGATAGGAAAATAAAAGCTTATATTAATTTTTTTTTTATAGAAATACATTACAATATTAATACAAAATATTGAAAACAGTTTACAATATAGAGTATGACAGCACAGTTTTTTAAGCATTTAGTTTATTTTGTTCAAATCTCTTTAGGAGTCTTTGTCTGAGATACATATGTACATTCTTAGTGTTAAGCACATCTCACTCAGCACATTTATGGAAGCACTTCTTCACGGCATTTAAACACATTAACTTGATAAACAGAATCATTGTTATTTCTCTTGTTCATTCTTATACATCATATGCAACTCACTGTTATGGAAGCGCTTATTCACCGCATTTTAACTTTTAAACTAGATAGACAGAGTTATTGTCATTTCTCGGGGTACTCCACGAATACCATGTCACATGTTTGGTGTCTTTTCGTGGGAACCTTTTAATCGTCGCCAGCGATACTGCCTAAGGAGCAAATGATACAGGGAAAGCCCGTGCCATTGGCTATGAGGCACTGTAGACATGCTGCTCTGTTCCCACGCTCACTGGAACCACCAAAGCCAGGGAACAGTTGCGCCTCTACGACACTGACTAGGAAGATGTACATCACGGCCACAAGAGACATTAGAAGTAGGTGCCTCATGATAGCAGAGGAAGAGTCGAGTATCTGAGTTTCTCAAACAGTTGTCTGAGGAAAGAAATGATAAGGACTACATGAAATACAGAAGTAGATTGTTGGTGACTTCACTAACGTCGCGAATTTGTGTTTAACCGCGTCCACGAATCACACGTTGTTAAATGAATTAGTGTTTTTTAAAAAACAAAACTTTAAGTTGAAGATATCTGTATTACTTACCAAATGAAATCAGTAATGTTTCCTCTAGGCTTAGATTTCTATCGTGCGTGTAAACCAAAGCGAGGTGTTTAAAAATGGACGATGATCTCTTGTCTTAAATACTTGATCGTCTTCGAGTATCACATAAATGGCTGAACATTAATATGATAATTAATACGAACGTGTTCGTCAATACAGACAGATATCAACAACTTTTAGCGTATAGGTTTGGAGTAGAATCGGCTTCATAACTATTATTTATGCAAAATTTTAATCTTGTGTGTTTGTTTGGTATAGTCTTTTTTTTAAAGTGTTAATTAACTAGTTTTGACTTTGTGCAATATGACATAAGTCCCTGAACTCTGCATTCAAGTGCTCTATCATAGGAGGACATTTTAGATCCGGATCGTGATTCAAATCTCCTCTTCGGGTCGGTCTTGTAAATACCTGGAAAACATCGCTACCACGTATATATCAAGTTATATTATTATTTTTTTCCATCGGCAATAACAACGTTTTTCAAATGTATCTTTTGTTTTCAACCCAATTGAGTTGTTTAGATTGTCATGATGTCTTGTTTTTATTTCAAACTCACGCAATTTTTAAGGGTTTGTGTGTGTGTGTATGTTTTCGACACGAAATTTGAATTTGAAGAATCTGGCTTTGTTGTTCTTGTAGGAAATCTATATTACTTTCGTTTTGATTTCGTTTTTCTCTTCCCTTCTCTGTGAGTTATTGTCTTTCGTTCTTTATCATATTCATAGTCTTTTTCTCACTCATGCCACTTAAATTATATTTCTCTCTCTCTCTCTCTCTTTCTCTCTCTCTATCTCTCTCTCTATCTCTTTCGCCTCTTTCTTCCTCCTTCTGTTTATTATTCTGTCTTTTATTCTTTCTCATATTCATATTCTTTCTCTCACTAACGCCACTCACATTCTCTCTTTCTTTCTTTCTCTTTTCCCCTCTCTATTTTTTTCTATCAAATTGTCACTCTCTGTCTCCCTTCATCTCTCTCTCTCTCTCTCTCTCTCTCTCTCTCTCTCTCTCTCTCTCTCTCTATCTATCTATCTATCTATCTATCTGTCTGTCTGTCTGTCTGTCTGTCTGTCTGTCTGTCTGTTTGTCTGTCTGTCTATCTATCTATCTATCTATTTCTATATTCTATATCTATCTATCTATCTATCTATCTATCTATCTATCTATCTATCTATCTATCTATCTATCTATCTATCCATCCATCCATCCATCCATCCCCATCCCATTAAGTATCCATTGGAAGTATGATAAAGAGCACGATGGAGTTGTTGATTGTCCAAAATGATTAATTCCACAGACAATAGTGAGAGAAAGTTTATTCTAGATCCAACTTGATATCTCACAAACACGCTCTGATCTCATTGTCTTGGCATCGGTTTGAATAGGCGTGCATTAACTTCAGTCGAACTGGTCCATGCACTGGAACTCTAAAAACCTCAATATAGATTTTCTTTAGACTAGTCTAAAACTAACCCAAGAGTCTCTAGTCAGATGTTTTTTTGTGAACGCTGATCTGGACGAGTGTTGAAACCGATTGTCACCTCGATCTCATTCTAGAATAAGTTTCAGATATTTGTTTGGGTTTATAGCGCATCACCATTCCTGTCCTGGATTAGGGAGGACGTGGTGCTTAGGACTGGACAATGTTCATACCACGAGATTGACCTTACTCAGCCTGTGTGTTCCCTGTTTTGAAAATATGTTCTTTTTATTGAGTAATTAACTGTTTTGTTGTGGATACTCCAGTTTTTATTTATTTTATTTAATGTCCGCCGCCATTGTTTTTTTTTTTTTTTTGCTATCTATCTGTGCGGAAATATTGTTCTTAAAATAATTATGTATATTTCTCTCGTTCTTTCTCCCCATGTTATGAAGAATGTGTGTGTGTGTGTGTGTTTCCTAGGTAATGAAGTAAGGGAGCATTAGTTATGAATCTTGTAGAATGCTGCAAGATATGCGGCTCTACGAACGGGTCGCGATTCCATGATACCTGACTTTTGACCTATGTGTACACCTTTTATCATTTGTGTAATGCTGAGTACCCCTTCCCCCACCACACTTGAATTGATTAACAGAGCAAAATCAACATAGTTAATTAGGTGCAACGCGTACCCCCTCCAAAGTCTTCCCGTACCCCTGCGTACCCCACTTTGGGGAAACACTGGTATAGGTCAACGACAGTTGTAATAAGTTAGACCCTTTACAATTTGCTTACCGAAAGGGTAAAGGTGTAGACGATGCCATCCTAAATATTTTAAACTGTGTCTACAAACATCTGGACTTACCGAACACTTATGTAAGATTGTTCTTTATTGATTTCTCATCAGCCTTTAACACTATACAACTTCATTTACTCATTGAAAAGATGAAAGCGTTGAAGATTAGTCCATACATGATACTATGGGCTAATGAATTTTTGACCCAGAGATCTCAGAGGGTTAGGGTAAACAATGTTATTTCAAATGAACGCATAGTTAACACAGGGGCGCCCCAGGGGGCTGTGACATCGCCATTGTGGCTCATTTTGTACACCAATGACCAATGATTTTCATTCCGATAGTCCTTTTTGATCCTTCACAAAATTCGCTGATGATGCGGCTCTTCTTGCCCTGCTCTCAGAGAGCTCAGACGTAAATGAGTATTTCAAAGAAATAGAACACATTGAAAAATACTGTAAAGATAATTTTTTATTATTAAATGTAAAAAAAACAACAAAGAAATGATAATCGATTTTCGTAGGGAAAAGAAGGAAAATGATATTGTTTCTGTAGCTGGAGAGACAATTGAAATTGTGCAAACCTTTAAATACCTTGTTACTATCCTAGACAATAAACTAAATTTTACTGCAAATACTAATAATATCAGCAAAAAAAGGGCAGCAAAGATTACAATTACTAAGAAAACTGTCATCGTTTAATGTTAGCGAAAAGGCCTTGGCTATGTTTTATGACACGCTCATATCTGCAATATTTTAAGTTTCAATATCACTGCCTGGTATGGCAATCTGAGCATTAAGAATAAAAATAAACTTTATAGAATCCTAAATGCTGCTGGTAAAATCATTGGCAAAAAAAAAACCTCATTTGGGCAGTTGTTTGAGGCAAACATCTATAAAAAAAAGCTAACAAGATCCTCGAAATAATCACCCTTTGTGTCAGGATTTTGTGATTTTACCATCACAAAAGAGATAAAAGACACCGATAGCAAAGACAAACAGACACAAACACTCTTTTGTTCCCCTGGCAATCAAATCATTAAATAAGAACAATCTGGTATAAACTTTGTCACGTGTAAATTATGAGTGAGTCTGGTGTGAATGTACACTTTTGTTTCTTATAGTTATAATGTTTTTTGTTTGGTGTAATGCACAAATTGTAAGACAAATTTTCATACGGACAATAAAGATTATTATTATTATTATTATTATTATTATTATTATTATTATTATTATTATTATTATGTTAGAAATGAACGAGTAGTCATTCTCTAACGCTGCCAGGGTCGAGTTTCGCTAAAGAGAAACAAAATTCATCGTAGTCCCTTTAACAGTTTCCACTGAGGAATTTTCTGGTGATGTGGCAGGTCTGCAGCAGTACCGCCCTCTGACAGGCAACGAAGATGTTCCTAGGAATGTTAAGGGCCTATTATTATTATTATTATTATTATTATTATTATTATTATTATTATTATTAACAGTTCTGGAAACCAGGACTGCGCAACTTGTTCATTGTTAGTAGATAGGAACATCTTCTCTGCTCAAGTTCGTCTTGACGCTTGTTTTCACTGTTATACAATCTTGCTCACTTACTCACTGCCAGCATTTTTCTGTTATGAATTTCAATCCACCTAAATAAAAATATTGGAAATTGATTTTTTTTTAAATTTTAAAATAAATTTTTATGTTTATTTATTTATCTATTTAGTTGCGTAAATCTCAAGAAAACAAAGCTCATTTAATTGTGCGCGGCATATATGTCATTGAACAAACGTTTGAAGGACGATCTGTAAGATTTGAAAACGTGTTTCTGTACTTTTCCTGACCGCTTTGTGGGTGTCGCACAGAACACCTTTGAGTTCATGTCTAGTAGTTGCATTTTTCCCCCGTTTTTTTTTTTTCTGGCTCTTGACAATAGCAGACGAGTAAATTTTTTTTTTTAATTTCTCTCTCTCTCTCTCTATTTTTTTAAATTCATTTTGCATATTCGTGGTAACAAATGGATCCTGGACACGGTTTTCGAAAACAGCTCCAATCATTTATTCTACAAAATTGATAGTTGATGTATATCTTTAGGAAATGAATTAGCCACAATGGGAAAACTGTAGTTTGACCGTTATAATTTTTCAAAGTATAATAAAAAAAATATTTAAATTTGCCTAGAAACCTAGACAATCGTGTAGGCCTTATTCATTTAAGAGTTTAATAAATAAATAGTTTAATATAAATAAATAGACATTGTGTGCATGGTCTTCTCAGTCTGGGTCTATAGGCCCATCATTTGAATTGTATATACTTTGAGTAGATTTATACATTTGCTTTACCTAGACTTTTTTTTTTGTTTTGCCTGGGTAGGGATATTGGAGGATGAAAAAAAAAGTTTCATTTTTGTGTTTAAATCTATTATTGATTGTTAGTAAGACTTAAATAATCGCTCTTACGAAACAGTCATCAACTACATTAAGAAGGAATTTTTTTTTTTTAAAGTTTTTTTTTAAATTTTACTTATCTTCTATCTATCTATATAATTCTCTTCTTCTCTCAAGAATTTGGTCGAGAAGTAAAGGATAGATCACTCTGGGGATAGTCCACGAGAAAACAAGAGTTGCTGCGCGCTTGACTGTCGTTTAAATTTATCAAACCTTGCCCGCTCCCATCCCCCTTTGTCCAGCGGGAGGTTTGGACTAGGAACTAATCTAAGTAATCTACTATGTATATATATATATACGGATTTCGCGGGGCCAAGTTTTGGTAGGGAAGAAGATAAGTAAAATTTAAGAGTTTGTTTTAGAAAATAAATTCGTCAATGAATTTTATTCATTCTTTACTACGTACAGAATTACTTTACGAGCCTTGCGTTTAGCAAAGTCATACAGTATATCATAAAAATTCTGTTTCCTACATAGATCACGCACAATAGCAAGAATTACCGAATATTTCAATCTATCTTTGAGAATTGTTGACCTCCAGTATTTCTTCATTAGTTTGAGGTGCGAGAAGCTTCTTTCACCAGATTACACGGCTGATGCATAATGCCGCGCATAAGTTTGGCGTTTTCATATTGAATGACAATTTTTGTGTATATATTTCCGTATATTTTAAGGACTTTTTCGTATATTTTGCGATTTCGGGAGATTTCCAGGAGCTCCTGGTAAATCGACAGGAAGGCGCGGGAAATCTGTTTTGTTATAAAATGGTTTAATTTAATAATTTATACACTTTGAATTAGAGCGGGTCCTATGAAAGTGCGGGCCCCTCTGCAGTCGCATAGGTATTAGTGGCCTAAGGCCGGCCCTGCAATATAGCGGCGTATGGTACGCCGCCGGTCGACTAGTTAACTATAGTGTTTTATGTTTTCATGTTCAGATATGTGTGTGTTGGTTTTTCGTCATGTGTTTTGGAATGATTTCTTGGCTTTCCCAGTTAAGTCTGGGATCTCTATCAGATCCACGAAGTTATTTTACTGTTTGAGACTTATTGTCTAATTCAGGGGTGGGCAACATTTTTGTATCGAGGGCCGCATTAAAAAAAAGTTTGGTAATGGCGGGCCGCATATATATAGAACATATAGCCCAACATAACCAACATCCTGTACGGCAGTGCTGAACAACTGAAGAGAACAGCACACTATTTTCATTTGGCACAGCCTGCAAAAGAGCTTACAGAGCAAAAAGCTGGCTAGAAGAAGAAGAAGAAGACTTAAACTCGTTCTGAACCAACTATTGTTATCATTGAGACATAATGATGTTGTTTTTGTTTACATGAGTATCAGTGCTACAGACACATCTTTCTTATAAAAAAATAGTATCAAAATGAACAGGAAAACAAACTATTAGTTACTTGTAGGATCATTTATTTAAACATTTTCTCTTGTCGAATTTTTACAGTATATAGGTATTTACAAGTGGATTCTTAGTTTTTTTATATATAGACATTACTAATTGCAGCCGTGTATTAAGTGTCAGTCTTAATCTCCTCTTCTGAAAAATGTACTGATGGCACATGAAAAACAACTGGCCGAGTCCGTGCCGTTGCTTGTCAAGCACTGGAAACATGCTGGATTAAAGCCTCTTTCCTCGCTCCCGAACCCGATTGGAAACGGTATTTGGGCATCTACTGCTATGAAGGCGCACATGGAAAGCAAGACCACAATTGAGAGACGTGCCAGGATGTTCATTTTGACTGGGAAGAAGTTGTCTGGCACTTGAATTACTGTGGAAGGAAAAAATGCAATGTCAGTGTCACAAAATCAAATTGAATTTCTTTTTACAAAACTTATATCAACTCACTGTGTCTTCTATTTTCATAAGCATTGCACGGGCACAGTGGTTAGTGTATTGGCTTCAGGAGGCTTGGGCCCCGAGTTTTAATTTAATTCGTACAACTTTGAAAAAAATAAAATACATTTAAAAAGCGATCATGGTAACCTTCACACAGATACCCTCCTTCTATCTCCCCCCCCCCCTCTCTTTTTCCCTACAGATCTAGACAAGTGATAGGCTCATAGTGCATTTAGAAAGATAAAAACATTAAATTACAGTTGGTAAAAATATTTCTAATCGCACAGAGTTATAGTTGTTAGTCTGTTGCAAACTTAATCACATGACAGATCCAAACTAATTGATACAAATACACTTAATATGGCTGCCTGGTCGTGCGGTTTGCGCGCTGGACTGTCGTTCAGATTTATCGATGGTCCAGGGTTCAAACCCTGCCCGCTCCCATCCCCCGTCGTCCTGCGGGAGGTTTGGACTAGGAAGTAATTATCTTGAACTCTGAAGGAACATCCGAAACATGTAAAACATTTTACAAACATTTTAATATAAGCTTTTTTTTTTTCTTTTTAAATTTTTAAACAATTTTTATTAACGGAGTTTATGGTACATAAACTCGTAGGTGGCCTCTTCGAGTCTGTTTTACTTTTTTTTCTCACTATCTCCCTTCTAAATCGCATTGACCACACTGAACATTAAATTGACCAATATGAGACTTGTACAATCATTACCAGACTTTGTAGTATAGAGCAATAAGGATCTTTGTCGACTGAAATTTCTAACAAGTACGCATTCGGTAAACTAGAAGCAGCTGTAGCTCATATGTTCAAAATGATTTACACATACGCATCCTTAATTTTAAAAACAACTATAAATTTTTTTTATTTTTTTTTCTAATTTGCTTTATCTTTTCAGTGCATAGAATCAAAGATTTCGTTCCACTCAGGGAATATGACTGATACTTTTCCCCGTTATTCCGTGATTATTTTGTATTCGCAACGTCCTCACTTGTAGAACTAGCTCTTTCAAGCTATTTGATTTAGCATGATTCGCATGAACACTATTTCAATACAAATACAATACTTACAGCAAAGAGAAGAAGTCAAGTCTTGCTCGGTATCACGTTTGTAAGAGTCTCAAAGCATCAGCTGTACACCCAATGCCTGCTTACCTCTGGCTTTTTATACTTTCCAGTTCAAAAATATTTGTGTCTTTTTCATATATTTTTTTTTATTATTGCTGGGATCATTTGGGAACGTTGTTATGACCTAACAACAAAATTTTGACAGTTCGGTCTTGATGGTTATTAACCCTCATAACTTCCTTTTTCTTTTCTTACTCGTATCTTAAATCTTGGCTAAAATATATATTTGTGTTTATTGAAATCGTGGGGTTAAAAGTCCTTGTTCGTGTTATGACATGACTTGTCAGCTGCTATATGTCCTACGGACAAGCACTAGCCTATCACGTTTGTGTTCATAAACAGCGCTGATGGCCTTTACCTTTTTAAGCCGATGTCCATCCTTTTGAAAGACGCTTTTAATGACAAGATGAAAACAGGGGGCGGCATGTTTATCCAGTGAATAAGTCTTATGCAAAACATCCTTTACAGTGTTATCCAATTGTTATTTGTCGAGGTTGACCTTTCATTTTTGTTCTACAAATTAACCGGCTTCTTTTTCCAGAAAAGGTTAAGAAAAATAATTTATTGTTTCTTTATTTATGTGAAGGCTTGCTACTGATGGTCTCAGAGGAGACACTTTCACTTTGTGGTAGATCTAAATATTTTTTTTTTCATAATACACGCAACAGTAACAATCGACCTGGTCAGCAGTCCATCTAAAGAACTTGAATAAATGTCAAAATACATGCAACAGTAACTATCGACCTGGTCAGCAATCCATCTAAAGAACTTGAATAAATGTCAAAATACATGCAACAGTAACTATCGACCTGATCAGCAGTCCATCTAAGGAACTTGAATAAATGTCAAAATACATGCAACAGTAACTATCGACCTGGTCAGCAGTCCATCTAAAGAACTTGAATAAATGTCAAAATACATGCAACAGTAACTATCGACCTGGTCAGCAGTCCATCTAAAGAACTTGAATAAATGTCAAAATATATGCAACAGTAACTATCGACCTGGTCAGCAGTCCATCTAAAGAACTTGAATAAATGTCAAAATATATGCAACAGTAACTATCGACCTGGTCTGCAGTCCATCTAAGGAACTTGAATAAATGTCAAAATACATGCAACAGTAACTATCGACCTGGTCTGCAGTCCATCTAAAGAACTTGAATAAATGTCAAAATACATGCAACAGTAACTATCGACCTGGTCAGCAGTCCATCTAAAGATCTTGAATAAATATCAAAATACATGCAACAGTAACTATCGACCTGTTCTGCAGTCCATCTAAGGAACTTGAATAAATGTCAAAATACATGCAACAGTAACTATCGACCTGGTCAGCAGTCCATCTAAAGAACTTGAATAAATGTCAAAATACATGCAACAGTAACTATCGACCTGGTCAGCAGTCCATCTAAAGAACTTGAATAAATATCAAAATACATGCAACAGTAACTATCGACCTGTTCTGCAGTCCATCTAAGGAACTTGAATAAATGTCAAAATACATGCAACAGTAACTATCGACCTGGTCAGCAGTCCATCTAAAGAACTTGAATAAATGTCAAAATACATGCAACAGTAACTATCGACCTGGTCTGCAGTCCATCTAAGGAACTTGAATAAATGTGAAATTACAGGCATGTTTTTGCTAGCTCCAGCCTTTTATTCGTAGGGGAATTATTCTTTAATGGTCAGTTACATAGTAACTTGTTAAATAACGTTAAAGAACGCACTTAAAATAAGGGCAGATGGCTGAAGGGTTTCGAGTCTTTCATCTTATCACATTATTGGCTGAGAGACGTTCCAGAGACACACGACACCTTTGCACAAAAATGGCCAGGAATGCAGCATTTGTTGTTCAAGACGACAGTGTTTAGAACCACCAGCTCCCGGCGCATGAAAGATAAACTATATGATGCCAGGCACCAGATAAAGCAGGACATTAAAAGGGGGAGGGGCGCCTATAACTGTGTGGTTTCTTCGTGACGTCATCCACGAGAGGCCAGTGGATCACATAGCAGGAAATTATTGCTCCTTAAGGTTTGATTAAACTTTTAAGATCACGGAAATTAACTTTTGAACAGAGATATCGGTAGTATAATAATAGGAAAGCTTTTTTGGAGGGTTCCATTTTCTCTCTCCCTCTCTATCTGTATGTCTGTCTGCGTTTGTCTCTCTCTCTCTTTCTTTTCTCGTGCTCCTTTTTAGTGTCTTTTTTTACAAAGCTTCTATCAACTCACTGTGTCTGTCTGGTAAAAAATGTGTACACGTTATTGCTCCCTCACCCAGTCTTGCATGAAGCTGAAATTTTGCACAATTATTTCTTTTATCTGCCAACCCAAGAATCAATTTTAAAAAATTAACCAACTAGTTAATTAATTATTGCTAAGTAATTTTGTTAGGTATCTCGAACACGGGGACACAGTGGTGACCATATTGGCTTGAGGAGGTCTTAGTCTTCGAGTTCGAATTCAGGTTGCTCAAGTTTTTTTTTTTTTAATATATAAATACATTTAAAACTACGATCACACAGATACCGCCTTCTTTCCCCCCGTTCCCAACACCCCTTTGCAACTGGTCCAGACAAGTGATAGGATCATAGCGTAGTGAGAAAGCTAAAAGCATGAAATAGAGCTAAACAAAAACAATTGGTAAAGAATATTTCTAATCGCACAGATGTATTGCTGTTAGTCTAGATCTATTACAAATTAAATAACATGACTGATCCAAACTAATTGATACAATTACATTTCGTATAAGCTTTTTAAAGTATTTTTGTATATTTCGTTTGTTTCTTCTCCTTTCGTCTCCCATGCCATTCGCGTGCACATGACTTTGCGTGAACCTAGAGCCCCCTAACAAAACGTTTGCAATGCTTGCAAATAGAAGGGTTGGAATAGCGTCAATCCTCCTGTTGTGTTATTGTCAGGTTTCATGTTTTCGTCTTGAAATCAGGTGATCGAGGCATTTTTCCCCTCCATTTAACAAAGTTAAATATGTTTACAAAGGTTCAGATACTCACTTTGAAATAAAACCTATATCTCCGTGAACAAAATATATATATATATATAATTCTATGACCACGCATTCCTTGATGTGTTGACCATATGAAATATCTTTTTTTTTTAAATACATTTTTGTTTGCACCTCTGCTAAAGACTGGACTGAAATAGATTCAGAATATATGTACATCGAACTCGCCTGTCAAACTTAACATAAAGTGTTTACAGTGGCCCAGTGAGGTTTGACTCGGGTTGGCATAGAATATTGCTACTATTGGGTTGTCCAGATGTAATGAATATGAGGGTGTATTCTAATTGATGTAATACTTTGTATTTTCAAATGTCTTGCCCATGCACGCTTCAAGTACTTTCAACGTTTTGAGTCAGCTGCTTGTTTTTGTCTTTTGCATACCATTGGTGTGCTTCAGTAGATACAGTTTCCTTATGTAGGGATTATTATAGTTACATGTGGTCAGTAGATTGGAGTGTATGGCCTCAGTGTGACACTTGATGTTGACGAAATAACGAATTGGTCTTATCACATTGTTATATTCTCATTTCTTTGTCCACAGCATGTAAAAAAACAAAAATTAATACTAATAAATCTCCGTTCATTTGACTAATGCTTTACTTTCTATGCGACTGTATTTGTGAGTAGTGTTTATTCCATCCCCTGCTGACTACGAAAGTAGTTGCTTTTTTTTTTCTTTTTTTTTCTTTATGATCCACATCCAGATAATTTCTTGCCGAGTCTTGATGGTAATAAGCATCTAAAATCTTTCCATATCATCTCTCTCTCTCTCTCTCTCTCTCTCTCTCTCTCTCTCTCTCATATATTTTGTAAGCAGACTCTCCAAGAAAACCAATCGGTTCGTGAAATGTTCATTACCTTTAACATCACTAAGTCGAGATATTAACTTAAAGCAAGAGCATTGACCTTTCCTCAGTACTTTTCTCTTCTCTTGTCTTGTCTCTTTTTAAACATTTATTTCCTAAGGATTCTCATTTGGAGCCATGTCTAAAGGGGGATTCTTTAATTCACATTTTGTGTTGACTTTTGTATGAGCCGACTTTCAGATCCAAAGAAGTATGCATCGCTTTGATTCTAGAATGCCTCCTATGAAACTCTAAGAATCTGTACATTACTAACTCATGTCCATAACTAACTTATAAATCTTTGGCTTCTATGCACTCCAGCTCTAAAACACCGAGTATATAAAAGGAGTTTGAATTGGGCCATTCATTACCTAATTTGTTACTGGCAACCTCATTGTCATATGAGAATAGTTATGCAGTTTAGCGACCACTTTTTCTCTCGGAGTTTGATTGCATCGTTTGTTTTTAAAACGAAGTAAAACACACATTCATTGAATGCGGGTATTAATTCAAGAACTTTGGTTATTGCTTCTGGATAGTTTGGCCTGAAAGTCCTCTCAGCTTTAAATGTGTACATGAAATAAAACCTTTGTCCATCCCAGCGTACAAGACTAAGTCATCACAACTTATGTCCGTGAGGCATTTAAAAAAAAAAAGTAAAATGTGGTCGTTGTGCTGCTAACTATATAACGTTCTCGTAGACTGTTGGCCTCGAACATCTCTGTGAGTGATACTTTTGTGGATCACTTCATAAAGTAGCAAGCCTAGATGTTTGGCCAGAACGCTAACTTAATCCCAACCTGCTCCCTTGGTATTGTGAAAGTGTGGTTGGTCATGTCATCGTGGTGTCTAGATTTATTGCTAGTAGTGAGACCAGTGTTGGCAGTGACTGTTGCATGCATAATGTACCACTGTCTGCCACATAGGCTGTGACAATTACAATAACAAGATCCTGTCTTCCCCTGGGTGCTTTTTTTTGTTTTTGTATCTTGTACTTGTTCACGTTCAATTCATTATCACTCTAGGGAGTTAAGGTTGCTGTGGCACATTGCTTGTCTATTACCTTTTTAAAACAAGTTTCATCTTTTCCAACTTCACATTCTTTTTCTCTCCTCTAAATGACTATTTGAGAGATTTTTAAAAAAATTACTTTAACTCTTTCTCTCCTAACTGACGATAACATCGTTGATTCCAACAGAATGTGGTAAATAATTACGGAGAGAAAGAGTTAATATAGCGCATCTGTCATGCTTATAGCAGTCTGTTGTGCATATCTTATAGTTCTGTGTACGCAGGTCTGAGGAAGCGGATTTGATTCTTTTCGATTTCGATAAGCTATTGTTAAACTTGTTAAACTACGACTAGTTTGTTCTAAACTAGTCACCTTCACCATTCCTTAGTCTGTCGGACCGTTCGGGCACCACACAAGATCTGTTGACCGTCTTTTTCCTTTCCTGTCTTTTCCCTTGGTTAGAATCTCTTTCAATGGCAGGCCCGCCCATACTTTTATGTTGTCTTCGTATCGCTTTCTCTGTCTGCCTTTTCTTTCTTTTTTTTTTCTGGTTCTGTTCCCTGAAAGAAGGTCTTTGTGAGTCACATGGAGCTAGTAATATAGCCATAGAGTTTACGTTTACGTTTTTTTGACAGTATTAAGAAGACCGCTTCACAAACGAAGAGATTAGAAACAGGATAGTACAGCGATTGGACCCCACGAGGAGATCTAACACTAATAGGTTGTCTCAATAGTTTCATATCATTCAATAGTGCAAGACTAGTATAACATTGTCATTGTAGACTTGTTTATAACATCATTTTCAGGCTTCTCGTTATTGCTTACTGTTGCTTAAACGATAGGTAGAATGTATTTTATTTGTGCAATCAATGTTACTTATGTTAGAAAAAATATATATTCTCCTGACTGATCTATGATTAAAACATCCTTCACCCGTCACCTCCGAACTTACAAGATACGAGAGTCTGCCTGCTTTGCTTAAGTCATAATGGCTAATTGGAGAATCTTTACATCGGCCCTGGCTGTTTTTATTATTATTTTAAATATTCTTCATCTTACAATGATATCTAATGCATCCTTTTTTTTTCTTCACCAGTATCAAGGTCACTGCCAGACTTCACATTCAGGGAGCAGCCAACCTCTGTGGTGGCCGAGGAGGACAAGTCAGCCAGGTTCCACTGCCAAGCCAACTATACAGGTGCAGAGAAGCCGGTGATCAGGTGGTACAAGAATGGAGAACAGAATCAGCTGGAGGACACGGCTAGAAGGTGAACTCTTCATACATTAACTGACTTTAGTCAATCAGGCACTTTCTATATTAGGAAAGGGTGTAATATTTTTCTTTTTTATATTCTAAACAAAAAAATGTTTTGTGATTCGAAAGACTACCAGAAAGCGTGTTTTTTTTTAATTCAATTAATTACACCCTCTTCGAGGGTGGATATGTTTTAAAAAGTTGGGAAATCTGGAAATTCCCAAAACTGGCAAGAATGATGGTGGGAAGCGTGGTCGAGAGGCTAAGTGCGCTTGAACTTGGCTTGGCTTGGCTACCTAGAAGGGGGCTCGAGGTTCGACACCCGACTCGGGCAGAGTTGTGTTTACTGAGCGCCTAAAGGCAGCATACCCCCTCCCCCCCACCGGTCCACAAATGAGATTGGACCAAAAGCGCTCTGAGCATGCTATAAGCATGAAAGTAGCGCTATATAAAAGCTATAATAATAATGATGCGTCGTGCTATTAACGCGAATGTCGTGGGTTCAATCCCCATACTAGCATTCTTTTTAAATGACTATCTGATCACATCGGAACCCATCCAATTAGATCCAATCCGAACAGATCCGATTCTATTTGAACATTTTTTTTTTACAAAGCTTTATATCAACTCAATCTGTCTGTCAATCTGTCTGATAAAAAGTTTGTACAACTTATTTAATCCCACACCCATTCTCGGACCAAGTTAAAACTTTGCACAATTACTCATTGACGTAGACAATACATGAATCAATAAAAGAAATAACAACTTTGTCAATTAAGTACTGGTTACTAATTATTTTGTTTGATACGTACAAAAGAAATTAAACATTCAGTTTTCAGAGATAAGGCTAAATATGTAGGGTTTCGTCCGCTTAGATAATTGAACAGTTTTATTTCCTTACACCCATTCTTGGATGAAGTTGATATACCTAACAAAGTGTGAATCAATTAAAAAATTAACTAGTTTCTCAATTAATTATTGGTAATTAATTATTTTATTCGACATCAAATAAGGGAAATAACTTCTACGTCATCGAGAGATATAGTTGTTAGCGCGGATATCTACCACTTATATAAGCTTTGTTTTTTTTTTTTTTTTAAAGATTTTTTTATTAAAGTTTTTTGTGTGTATTTTGTTTGTTTTAAAAAGTCTAGTGTTAATTGGGTTGTATTCTCTTGAAATACGACAGCAACTGGTACTTCTAAGGCAGACATCATTTAACACAGAACAGCTTCATTCATCTTACAAGATTTAAATTCTTGCTATAGTTATCGTATATCCCATATGCCGCTGTGTGGCTGTGATTGCTGACATTGAGAAATAAACAGACACTCGTGCAAGCTTCCGATACGAAGTCTCAGTACAAAACATTGCTTAGCACACCTCGGCTTGTTTATACAACAACACTGTCTTCTGGTCAAGTTGCATTCTTCTGTATTTGTTTTGTTTATGAAACGTGATATCGTTTAGTCGGTGCACTAACTGAGCCTTGACCGGAAGATGTGGTGCTCTTGAACTACTTGTATCAGTGTGGTGGTAATGTAGACATGGTGCACAAATAGCACTTGTTCGTTCATGGTTGGCAACTTTTACCTTCGCCAATCATTGAGTCTGTTGGGGGCCGCATGATCTGTCGACCGTCTTGAATCTCTTTTAATGATAGGCCTGTCCATTCTTTTATGCTGGCTTCCCAATCGTTTTGTCTATCTACCTTCTTCTTTTCTCTGGTGCTGTTCCCTGCAGGAACGTATTTTCTAGTCATGACAACTAAAAATCCTAACAGTATGAACTGTAAAACAACACCAAACTATTCCATATAAAAATGTATACCTATAAAAATCACATTTTTTTCTTGGATACATCTAGGCGTTTATAAAGCGGGTAGATCTAGGCGTTTATAAAGCGCCTCGACGTAGACTATTCTTGAAATGTTTATTAGCTTTACAAGAAGAAAAGAGATTTCATTTCTAAGTTTCATCACAAGTGGTGATACTTTCAACACCTCAGCCAGCTAAACTTCCCGGAGGCAAGCAGAAGACACGGCTGTCAGGGAAGGGGTCGAGTAATTGCTTCACTATTTAGATAGAAGTGAGACGTGTTCTATTTTATTGGCTATTGTTATAGGAACAGGAGGCCGAATAATTATTTTAAAAATTTGAAAAAAAAAAAAAAAAAAAAACTTTTTATTTTTTACTTTACCATATTTTTTTGGCTTGCTAATTTTAGTTGCAAGCCTACTTTTTTTTTTCTTCTGAAAATGAACCGATTTGTTTTTAAAATAAATTATGCAATTCGTTTTTGTCAAAAACACACAACACTTAAAACTTATATAGTGTATACTAAGAATACTGCATTTTAAGCAAATTATTTATGGACAAGGAAATATTTATAATGTGTATTTTTTATAGCATTTGCATACATTTTTGTCATTTGTCAAAATAATGTTATAACACAATTATGTATTACTTATGTATGTGTTTTCTAATGTACTAGCTACTAATAAATCAAAGAAAACTTTTTTTTAAAAATGATACTACACAATGTATGCACATATTTTTTTTTTTTTTACATTTTTTAAAAATAAGATTTTATAGGCAGTGTTTGGTGTTACAGTTACATGTGCCAAGAATGTGAGATAGGTCCTTGAACCATTGCCCATTTGAAAATATTAAAACTTGCCTGTTAGCCTGCATTGCTTACAAAACAGCAGACTCATGGGCGGGCCCATAGGAACGTGTACTGTACAATATGGCTTTGATGTGAATGTAATGCCCAGCTAATTTAAGAGGGACGTGTACTGTACAATATGACTTTGATGTGAATGTAATGTCCAGCTAATCTAAGAGGGACCTGTACCATACAGTATGACATTTATGTGAATGTTATGTCCAGCTAATTTAAGAGGGACGTGTACTGTACAGTATGACATTGATCTGAATGTAATGTCCAGCTAATCTAAGAGGGGCCTGTACCGTCGTACAGTAAGACATTGATCTGAATGTAATGTCCAGCTAATCTAAGAGGGACCTGTACCGTACAGTATGACATTGATGTGAATGTAATGTCCAGCTAATCTAAGAGGGACCTGTACCGTACAGTATGACATTGATGTGAATGTAATGTCCAGCTAGTTTTTGAGGGACGTGTACTGTACTGTTAGACATTGATCTGAATGTAATGTCCAGCTAATCTAAGAGGGACCTGTACCGTACAGCATGACATATCTAATACGATGACAGAATAGAAGGATGTGGTATCTCAATGAAAAAGACGAACTGAACATCGTTTATAGAGATGATTGTCTGGGCTGAACGCTTTTCTTGTTTCTTAACACTTAACTTAGGCTTAGGTTGGGTGCAAGTTCTTGTCGCAGGCATCTCTTTCAGGCGACTTCCACAGACTTTTTCCCGCTACTGCTCACGGATTTTAGGTCTTCTAAGAAGATGCGAGGGCCATATTAGACGTGGTCGGCCCTGTCTTCGTTTTCCTCTTTTCGGCTGCCATGTTATGGCCGGCTTTGGTAAAAGTCTTTCCTCTTGTCTAAAGATTGGTCTGGCGAATCTCGTACGACATTCGGTCGCCGCCACCCAGACGGGAAATGGTTTATCTCATGGTGACATGATCTCGGTAGGTTATTCCTAGGATACTTCTTAGCTTTCGCTGCTGGGCCACGTTTAGCCTGTGAACGAGAGCGCGTTTGAAATGCTTATTACTCGAGTATGCTTATCATCACTGTCTCACGTGGTGTAAAGAGTACTCCTCTGAAAGTACATTTACTTTAAGTCTCGTGTTTCTGATTTATCAAGTGATGTGGCTAAAAAAAAAAGTCCACTTAAAATAACTTGATAAGTTCGCATCCTGAACGAACGACCCAACGACAGTTGTAAGATTAATTTCACTGCTTATGAGGTATTTGCATTCCACACACAATTAGGAGTTTAAACAAGGTTCAATCATTATATCATTCAATTATTCATTTGAATATCTACAGAAGATTGAATATCTCTCTCTATCTCTCTCACTTTATTATTATTATTATCCTTTATCTTTCATCTCTCACTCCAGCCTTCACGTCCTCACTAGTTTTCTGCCACGCGAACTGTGAACAACAAACACCGGCTCTTTTTAGGTGGGGAAAATGTCATGGCTGACTTCTTTCCAGGTGACCCCCACCTCCCCAAAACAAGAGTCTAAAATCTGCTTTATCGTTCGCGACCGTCGCTGGTGACGCGTTTTAATTCATTTTTGTTTTCTTTGTCTGTATCCCAAATATTTACTTTGTTTCCACTCGCCTTTGTATTGTCTTGCTGTGTTGTTGTATTTACACTTGATCTTATCACATTTATCTCTTAGCTTTGATGGCTCTATGTCATAGCTCACAGATCTAGTCAAACTGAGAAACTAATGTATGGTCCAGTTACTGATACATTAGGTAGAGACCTCCCAGACAGTAATCCTTTTGGAGTAGACAAAGACGCTCATTTGTTCTCCTTGTTGGAATACCAAAGACACGGGCGGTTTTTGTTTTTTGTTTTCAACTTAAATCCTATGGATCTGGCAGTGAATGGAAATGAACTCAAGAACAATGTAGCTGTTTTTCAGCACTAGTTTGAACATTATTGAGAGAAAACAATAACTGACTCAGAACAACACGAGAATCAACCTTAAAACATTTGAAGGTAATAGACAACGATTGGATAGTGTCATAATCGTTGAAGTGACCAATATCGCCAGCAGAGAGTATGTGTCCTCCCTTTACAGTCAAACTGAATTGTGGTTGACATCTACCTAAGTTGTTGAACTACCAATCGCAATGTTCTCGGAACCCACATGGGATCCTTTTCGAGACCTTTGTTTTCCGTATCAACATTTCAGAATCTCGGAAAGCTACATCCCACTCCGAGGAGTTGTTATTACCTGAGCTTTCTCTCTTTGTGTTTTCTTAGTGCTGAGAGTGACAGTTAAGATCAAAACATGTTGATAGTAGGGGCCGATGTTGACCAAACTGTACTACGCCCCCCCCCCCTTTTTTTTTTTTACAACCCAGTACAAATATTATGGAATGCTAAAGGGGTAGAAAACAATCTTGCCAATGACGAGTTGACTATTCTTATTCTTATTTTGGGCGTGTTTCAGTTGCAGTCAGCTGAAACATTTGACGGTTTAAACTTTAATTTGACACAAGTGTTAAGATATAGCGACACAAAGTCCAACGTTGCGTCACAGAGTAGTTCCAATTGCCATCTAGAAAGTACATGTCCAGTGACCACAGTTTATTTGTTTGTTTTCTAAGCTTAGTGGTTAAGTGCTTCCAAATCTGATGGTCCCGGGTTCGAATCTCGGTAAAGACTGGGAAATGAATTTCTGGATTTTTAGGGCGCCCCTGAGTCCACCCAACCCTAATGGGTACCTGACTTTAGTTGGGGAAAGTAAAGGCGGTTGGTCGTTGTAGTGGCCTCATGACACCCTGCTCGTTAACCTTTGGCCATAGAAACAGATGACCTTAACATCATCTGCCCATAGATCACAAGAACTGAAAGGGAAACTTTACTTTAGTTTTTCTAAGTATTGTTGTCCCTGTACCGAATGTGAAACAAACAAAAACAAAAATACAAAAAAAAAAAAAGCTTACACAAAGTAAAGTGTGATTGTATGTATCAATCAGTTTAGATCAGTCGTGTATTTTAATTGTGTAGTATATTTAGACCAACAGCAATAAATATGTGTGCGATTAGAAATATGTGTACCAAATGTTTGTCCTTAGCGCTATTTCATGCATTAGCTTTCTCAGCACGCTATGATCCTATCACTTACCTGAACTAGTTGGGTAAATGGGAGGGGAGGGGGGAGAACGAAAGGAATATCTGGGTGAAGTTTACCGTAATCACTTTCAAAAAGCATTTATAAAAAATACATTTAAAAAAAAGGGGGTGAAATGAACTGAATTCGAACTATTGGCTCAAGCCGACATTCTAACTACTCTGCTAGTGAAGTGGTTATGAACATAGAAGATTGTATAGTTATTTATTTTGTGTTTCAAACTTACTTTAAAGCGACTACCTATAAAGGGGAATAATTCATATTATATCAGGTACAATTTCTTTCCCTTTTTCGAGATACGAAACAAAATAATTAATTACCAATAGTTAACTAATTGGTTACATTTTTTTTATTGATTCTTATTTTGTCATGTAAAAGAAGTACATGTGTAAAATTTTAACTAGATCCGAGAGAGTGTAGAAGATATCATGTGTACAAACTTTTTACCAGACGGACAGAGTGAGTTGATATAAGATTTGTAAAAAAAGGGTCAGAAAAATGTTTCACTTTCTTTTCTTATCAATAGGAATTTATTCTATTTGTTCTCTATTCTATGCTGCTATGGAGATTCATATTAGCTCTTTTTCCCCCTCGAATCTTCTAAAAATAAATATATATATAAATATAATAATAATCTTTATTGTCGTATGGAAGTTTGTCTTACAATTTGTGCATTACAATATATATATATATATATATATATATATATATATATATATATATATATATATATATATATATATATATATATATATATATATATATATATATATATATATATATATATATATATATATATATATATAAGCTTTATGAAGGAGTTCTGGAAAAGTAAATATTTCTACTTTCTACTTTGTATTTCCGATAACTTGATACATTTCAAAGTGATTTTGACTTGAACCGCCTCTAACCCCCGGGGCGCTATGTCTAGTGGCGGACTAATGGCGTGTCAATACTTGAGTGAGCGTTATAAACGGATTTCTTAATGGCTGACTACTCACGCTGACAAAGCTGCGATATGTCTGTAGGTGCGAATGGGATGTGTAGATAAAGAAGTGGCCGGCAGCAAGATCTATTAACAGTCAGTTTGATTGACAGAGACTGGTGAAGTCTTCATTGTGGGAGTGAAAATAATGTTTTTCTATATATATAGTAACCTTTCATGCTCGTCATGTTCGGTTATGTTTCGTCATGTTCGGTTATGTTTCGTCATGTTCGGTTATGTTTCGTTACATGTACAAGTAGACCAGCCTAGTATTTCAAGCCAGAACAGTGCACGATTTCGTTAATATGGCAACTAAAAGATATATGGGAATAGGGCACTTTAGTTTCTTTATTGTTCAGGCACGCACACACAAAAAACATTTTGTAGTAAAGACCTTACTGAGTCGAACACCTCATTCTATGTTGCATACCCATCTTTTCATACAAATACTCACTGTAAGACTAAAACCCTTTGCCATGAACACCCCATTGAGTTGAACACTCCATTCTTTTACATAACCATTCTTAACATACCAATAGACACCGTAAGAGCCTTGCTCTCCGTAAGAGCCTTGCTCTCCGCGGCTGTTGAATGGAATGCATTAACAATAAGCCTACTGTGGTAATGGTGGGATGAATCAAGTCACACACAAAGTCCCAAATGTAATGTTTTTAAATCTTAGACGTTTAAGACCTAACATCATTGTTAGCAGTGTGTCATTGTATTTCTTTGCTTAAAAGCTTGGTATTATTCTTCATGGATGTCAACTTATCTCCCCCTTGTCAACCAAACTCCCTCTGTTGTTGTCCTCATATTTCTCAATCAATGCTGACACCCCCCACAATTGAATTAGTTCAAGTCTCAATCACCATTCTGTCTGTGGCCAGGGTGGGAGAGAAATCCATCAGCCTTTGCCCTCATCATAATCATCATCACGTTGGAGTCAAGTCTGGCATTATGTTTTTTTTTCGCTATTGCCTTTGGAAATGTTTTCTTTTTTTAAGACAAATATCAATTTTTTCCTTTTTTTTAAAAACATATTTTTTTTTATATATTCTTTTGTGGATAATAGTAGGAACTTTTTGCACATTTCAGCATTTAAAAACAAAAAACAAAAGAAAAAAAATCAACAAACAAAAAATAACTGACATTGTTGTAACAATGTAGAACAGTTTTATTGAACTCAGCCTTAAATCTTATCAAATTATTATTTTGTTTTGTATGGAGAAAAAGTGAGAATTCAGTTTGTGCCTGATGGGGAAACTTCATGAAACACTCCCCACTAACACTTTTATATATGCGCTCAGCCCTCCTTGTATCTTACTGACCTTGTCACAGAATATCAGCCCTCCTTGTATCTTACTGACATTGTCATGGAATATCAGCCCTCCTTGTATCTTTCTGACATTGTCACGGAATATCAGCCCTCGTTGTATCTTTCTGACATTGTCATGGAATATCAGCCCTCCTTGTATCTTTCTGACATTGTCAAGGAATATCAGCCCTCCTTGTATCTTTCTGACATTGTCACGGAATATCAGCCCTCCTTGTATTTTTTGTCTTGGAATATCAGCCCTTGTTGTATCTTTCTGACATTGTCATGGAATATCAGCCCTCATTGTATCTTTCTGACATTGTCAAGGAATATCAGCCCTCCTTGTATCTTTCTGACATTGTCACGGAATATCAGCCCTCCTTGTCGCTTTCTGACATTGTCACGGAATATTACTGAGTTATGGTGTAATGGAACTTTGGGAAGGTTTTACTTTTAAGTCATTTTTTTAAAAAGCCTTATTGGAATAAAAAAACAAAACAAATCTAAACCTCCACTTCCTTCAAAATTTATCCTCTTAACAACCTAGTTTAAAAGCCACATATTGTTAGAAATATTTGTCATTAAAAGTGGAAGTGCCTGCTGAATTATGTTGACAAGGTCATTTTACGACCAGGTTACTAATTGTAAAGAATGAATTTTATTTAACCCTTCAGAACATTTAATTGTTTTCCTCAGACCCTGTGTTATGTCTGTTGTGTTTCTAATATAGTTTTTTTTCTTTCCTTAGATACATGCTGTCCAATGGCACCCTGTACTTTAAGATAGTCTCTCATCTCAAGTCCTACATAGAGTCTGACCAGGGAGACTACAGGTGTTCAGCTACTGTGCCATCCTTGGGGACTATAGTTAGTAGAAAGGCCACTCTCACCATAGCATGTATGTTCATTCACTTCTGTAACACTGGTTTATGTTGATAACATGTGCTGTCACTTATAAACAAAAGTTATTGTTGCATTCTTTTTATTTGTTAATACACTTAGCATTATCGTATAATATCTAAACTTTTAAAATGGTCTTCATACTCAACTTTCATTTTTTTTATAATCTCTGTGAAGGTTGCTAGTTTCCACATATTTTGTTTTCTTTGTTTGGCTTCAGATATCCCTAAACACTTTGAAGTGGAGCCCAAAGATCTTCAGGTTTCTCTTGGAGACTATGCTGCCTTTGAGTGCTTGATCAATGGACAACCACCAGCTAAAGTTACCTGGTATAAAAAGTCCAACAAACTCAATACTCCCTTGGCTAAAGTATTTCCAACAGGTGATTATTATTTTTCACTACTTGCTTAACCACTGGTAGAATTCAACTTATTCTATGTTTTTGTGACTACATTACTACAGAATTTATTTCTAGACCAAGAAAATAATATCCTAGAGATAAAATTTCAGATTCTTTTGGAAATTCTAACGCACCCATACTGCATCATTAGCAAGTCATAGAGGACAGCATAAAATCTATGTCAGTTAACAAAGGGTTGGCTATATACAAAATACTAATGACCTATTAACTAAATAACCAAAAGACCATTTCACATCCATTTCCAGGGCAAAGTCACTGTATTAATTGCTTTGAGAACCAAAATGAATATAAAAATAAAACAACATCTAGCTTTCACTGGCTTTCTATTTCCAGGTCTACTTGAGTTGGGACCTATTACCCTAGGTGACTTTAGCTCTTATGCTTGTGAGGCTGAGTCCCATGAACATTCTCGTACTAGTCGCATGGCTAATCTGACACAGATATCTGGCTTTGGTAAGTGTTGATCTTCTCATAGACTATCATATTAGCCACTTTGTTAAAGAAAAAAAAAATCAAATCTCTCTTCAGTTTTCTTGATGAATTGAAGTGAATTCAGTAACATAACTTTCTAGATTCTACTATATTTGTAAAATGATTTTTTTTTAATGTGATTTATTATTAATAATTCAAAATGAAGAAAGGTTTATCTACAGTATCTTAAACTTCAGTTCTATAGAAACAGTTTTTGTATTCTTGCAATATGCATGTTTTTAATTAGTAACAACTCTGACTGCAGATGCAAGACCCAGCGCTCCAAAGTTTATAATTAGACCCAGGGACCAGAAGGTGGTTAAAAATGAAAGGGCTTATCTCCACTGTGTGGCCTATGGTCGAGACAGACTAGGCAATACTCCTGTGATATCATGGCTCAAAGACGGCAGCACCATCTTGTTACATGGGTAAGTGCAGAGCTTGCCAACTCATAGGCAGCACCATCTTGTTATATGGGTAAGTGCAGTGCTTGCCAACTCAGAGGATACTTTTGGCCTCTAAATTTGGTTGAAAGGAGCAGTCCTTGAGACTCAGTCACAGTTAAAAATTGCTGTTCAATTTAGCTTATCTTACAGCACATGAAATGTTCTTTGACTTGATACATTTACTCAGCTCAGGACTATCATGGCTTTTGGTTTCAATGAAAACAATACACTGTTTGACCATTAGGGCTTGTTAAAGTTGAATCTGGTAGCACAGTTTGACTGAAGGCCATTGGGCATCACTACTGTTTAAAGTGGTATTGCTGTAATGTTTTTTTTCTATACATTTTGAAATACACACTTCTCATGACTGTGACAAGTTTTATAGGCCCCCCTCCTTTCTTCAATTTTCTTTGTTAATTATTCTTTTAAGAATTAAGTCTTTACCATTGACTGGATAATCCCTTGTAGATCTCTTTTTTGTAAAGTTCTGATCTACCCCATCAACCATTTCAAAGTAAAATGTAATAAGAGATATTTGATTTTAATGCTCATATTCAGGCAATGGCACATTGGCTAAGACTCTTAGTTTATGTTATTTTGATTTGTAAAGCCTTGTAGTTGTTTAAATTCTTAATTTGAGAGTCTTTGTATAGGTTTTGCTAAGCAATGATTTTTTTTTTAAATATATACTTAGTGCTGATGACCTGTCAATTCTAGTTACTTAACCCTTATCTTTGAGTGATTCTAGTTTATCATAATTTGCTGCAGAGTGAATACATAAACAATGTAATATCTAAAGATAACAACAAAAACCTATGGTCATACATTAAGAAAATGGAAACAACAGGCATAGCGCCATTAAAAGGAGAAGATAACTTAACACATAATGATAATGAAACTAAAGCTAACATCCTAAAATAAATACTTTGCATCAGCATTCTCAGCTCCAGGAGACAAAGACATATTACTTAATTTGAACCAATAGACAACATAGGAGATAAAGAAGTATAGAAGATAATGAATCCAAAAACTATTAGCCAACATCTAACCAAATAAAGCATCTGGACCTGATGGTATTCCAGCTAGATTACTCAAATAACTAAGCAATGAGCTAGCAACAGTGTTCAAAATACTTTTTCAGGCATCTCTTAACCAGGGCAGAGTACCAAGGGACTGGAAAGAAGCTAATGTCACCCCCCTATTTAAAACGGATACAAATCTGACCCAGGAAACTACAGACCAGTATCATTTACCAGCATCACATGTAAAATCCTAGAACACATAATAAGTAGCAACATCATAAACCACTTAGACAAACATAATGTCCTTACTCCATACCAACATGGCTTTAGGAAATATAGATCATGTGAAACACAACTAATAGGACTAATTGATGATTTTTTAAAAGGTTTAGATGATAGTGAGTAAATAGATGCTATCTTACTAGATTTTTCCAAAGCTTTTGACAAAGTTCACCACCATAGTTTGCTTAAAAAATTAAAATATTTTGGCATTGATGGTCCATTGCATCAGTGGATTAAGATTTTCTGATAGGGAGAGAACAAACTGTAATAATAAATGGCTCTAAATCAACACCAATAACAGTAAACTCAGGTGTACCTCAAGGAACAGTCTTGGGTCCACTACTATTTTTAATTTACATAAATGATTTACCAAATTGCATTAGTTCAGGAACAATAGTCAGATTATTTGCAGATGATTGCATAATATATAGAACAATAAAAACAACACAAGATACAGAAATTTTACAAAGAGAATTAGATGAATTACTGAAATGGGAATCAAATTGGAGCATGTCTTTCCACCCAGAAAAATGTCAGTTGTTAAGAGTAACAAAAAAACTAAAACAAATTAATTCCACTTATCTTATTCATGGTAAACCAGTAACAAAGACTAAAAATGCAAAATACCTAGGTGTTATAATAAATGAAAAACTGTCATGGAATCCCCACATTGATGAAACTATAAAAAAATCAAACAAAGCATTAGGATTTATTAAAAGAAATTTCTATAAATCAAATAAGAACATAAAACTAAATTGTTATTTAACCTTGGTTAGGCCAATAATAAAATATGCTTCCTCTGTTTGGGACCCCTCAACTCACGAAAACATTAAGAAACTGGAACAGACACAAAATAGAGCAGTGAGGTTCATAACAAACGAATATTCACATTTGACTAGAGTAACACCTTTAGTAAAATCACAATTCAGAAAGCCTTCAGGATAAAGACTTAAAAGTAAAGTAGCAATTATACATAAAACACTACATAATCTTCAAATACAAAAACAAAATTTAATAAAATACTCTGAAAGACACAAAGATAAAGGCACATTCCTCGTTCCATATGCTAGGAGAAATCTGTACAAATGCTCTTTCTTCCCTAGCGCTATTAGAGCATGGAATGGGTTTCCTGAGCTAGCCAGGAAAACCAGTGACTTGCAGAATTTAGGTCATTGGCTAATATGCATGACACGTAGGACGTAATCATCTTCTTTCATGAAGTAATGTCTGTATCATGTAAGATAAGATAATGATCATAATTAAACACACATTTATTGTTGCAAAACATTGGTCTGTCATTTCTATTTATGGTTACTTAAGAATATACCTTGTCTTGGTCTAATTGTCATTTATATTTATGGTTATTTAAACATATACCTTGTCTTGGTCTAAGTGTCATTTGTATTTATGTTTACTTAAGAATATCCCTTGTCTTGGTCTAAGTGTCATTTGTATTTATGTTTACTTAAGAATATCCATTGTCTTGGTCTAAGTGTCATTTGTATTTATGGTTATTTAAAAATATACCTTGTATTGGTCTAAGTGTCATTTATATTTATGGTTATTTAAAAATATACCTTGTATTGGTCTAAGTGTCATTTGTATTTATGGTTACTTAAGAATATACCTTGTCTTGGTCTAAGAGCTAAGTGTATTTACAATCATTTACTTTAAATTTCTGATGCCCAGATGGTACTGCTCTGCAGACCACATGTTCTTATGATCTGTGAACTATTTATGATGTAGGTTGGCAGAATCTCATAATTCTTTAGGGATTGGTGTTGGAAGAGGGTATGCTAAGTCCTCTGTGTGTGTGTGGTAGAAAACAGAGGAAGTGCTAGCTGTTGGGAGGATTTCCCTTCATAAAATGTGTGACATTTGGCTAACACCATGTGGAGAAACAAAAAAAAAGTGTGTGTGTAGGGGGGGTGGGTGCCGAGGTCCCAGCAATACCTGATACTAGTGCATGGGGCATAAGGGCAAAAGCTGATGTAAGTGGGATGAGGTCTATGGTGCAACACAGAATACAAACCTTGATTTAATTGAACAACTAACTCATTTGAATGTAAATGTTTCATATCATAATTCTATCTTTTTTTTTCCTGTGAGAGCTAATTCCTAAGGAAAATCTCTGTCATGTGATACCAAGTTTTGTCTGATATTGAATGGCCATCTGTCTGGAGGCTTGTATTCGTAGGATAAATGCAAACCCCAGGTATCTGCATGTGATATCTCTCACAGGTGTAGAGCAGCCAGGAGAAAGGTTATAAAAATGACACTTGTTTAAGGGTGTAACTGACTGTTCAATGTCTTGCCCTTTAGAGTGGTGGGGCACAATGATTTGATCCTTCCTTTTTCTTTTTCTTCTTCTTCCTATTTGCATTGTTACTACTCCCTCTTAACTAAGAGCATTCATTTAGACTCATGTTCAAACTCATTTACAGGAAAAATAGTTCCTCTGTCAGCATGGAAGGTTCTGGGACGCTGGTCATCACAAATGCCAGTGAATCAGATGCAGGGGTGTACACATGTAGGGCAGTCAATTCTGAAGACTCTGTGGATGCTGATGCTTCACTCACTGTCTCAGGTGAGCTCATGTAAATGCTGAGAGCTTTGACATCTTACAGGGCTGGCTTAATGGAAATGAGCTCAAACATTATTTAAAATAAAAAGTAATATTTAACCTTCCAAAGATTATTTGCTAGAATAAATGGTTTTGAATGGGTGTCTTTCCATTTCTGTAAGAGAATCCTTACAAAACTGTTGTCCTTTAACATAATGTGATTAGTAACACAGCTAGTAATATAGTAATAATTTAACATTATTTTGATAATTCTTGGGGTGGCCAAGCGGGTTGTATGCAAAGTGTTTGACATCGCTGATGTAAAGTTTGCATATTTAAATTTGAAAAAAAAAATAGAGTTCACTTTCAGAAGACCAAAATTAGTCATTGCATCTTTTTTTAAGAATGATACTCGCCATGTCAAAATCACATTTTCTGGAAAGTGTTTTTCAATTTAAATTACAGAAGCATAGGCAACATAAAACTAAAGACTTGTTCCCATTTTGAAACCGCTTACAAATTATTTTTTGTTTCTAACTATGTACCATTCTTGTTACTATATAACTGATTTTAATAAATACCTTTATGCCTTTTGATTGGTGACTGCCACTTCTCTTGCCAACTCCAAAGGTGAAGCTGGGGTGTCCTTTCCAGTTTTTAAGTTTAGGACTTGGATAAATGAAATGAAAGCCTGGACATTACTTATGGTCAGAAGGAAATTGCACACACAGCAGTTCCTACCTCTCTGCAGATGATGTGTCCAAAGAAACACCAAATATGCTATACAGTTTGGGATCAATAGCATTGCAGGTTTTGCCAGGTTGTAACACTATGTGTCACAATTTGCCTAAGGGTGACCAGCTCTGAGTTGTCTCTTGAAGCCTTTTCCAAGGCAGCAGAGATAGCCACAAGGCAGCAGAGGTTTGAGTTTTCCTTCTCCTAGGCAGTTGACAAACCAAGGCAAAGAAGCCACTCCTGCCTGGAACTTACTGGTTTATGTTCCAGTTGCTCACCTTTACCCCTTCTCCTGTCCATGGTAACAGTTCCATCTGACTCAATATCTGAAGGTCAGGAGTTGGTTTTGTAGAGTTTTTATCGCCGGATATGGTGATGGAATTAAGCGCACACTTACTTATACAATGCTCCCAATGACATCTGTATTTGACAATAAGTTAGTAGTTTTTGTGTTAGACAATATCTGTGTTACATTTAGTGGACACTTAATGATCAGTTATTTTGTATTTTATAGTACCACCTAGATTTAAAGTGACACCAAAGAGCATGCAAGGGGAAACACAGTCAGATCTAACCCTCCAGTGTGAAGCAGAAGGGATGCCGCAACCAGTGATTTCCTGGATGAAGGATGGTGAGCCCATCAAACCCCAGGATTACTTCCTTGTCTTGCCTGGAGGAAGCCTCAAAATCCTTGGTCTGCTCCCCACTGACAAGGGCATGTACCAATGCTTTGCCGAGAATGAATTAGGCCAGGCCCAGGTGGCAGCATACCTTGACGTCATCAGCAAAGGTCAGTGGTTTGTATGTGTAGAGAGTAGAACATGGCAGCATGGCTCAAGTATGATGTACATATTGTCTATAATGTTGAGCTCATTGACAAAAAGAGGCTATAAAAGTCAATATAAAATCAAATGTTATATAGCTAGTTAGCCTTCTTCCCTAGGCAAAACATTTTGTTGATAGAAACATATTTTCATTTCCAGTTAGTTGTCAACAAACTTTTTGACTTCATTCTATTTCAGTTTCATTTTATTCATTATGGGCTTAGTAATTAGTACTACTTTCACTTTTGACTAGTACAGACAATAAATTGAAGGAGAGTTCCTAAAATGATAGCAATAACCTCAGAAAAGTGTCAACTTTTGACTTTGATTTTACCTTTCCTTGTATTTCAATAGATTTCAGATAAAAAGGTTAAAACAACAGGCCATTTTTTTTTACTGAGAATCTAGTGCTATAATAAAAATGAGCAATTAGACTGCTTTTGAAACCTGCTGCCTTTATGAAATGTTCAGTGTTTTATTGTAAGGTTTAGCTATGGTGTAGATTTGCAAATGACTAGATTGTCCACCCCATGTAGCTGTTTGCACAAGTTTACGTCTAGAAACTTAGACTTTCTGTGTATGTTGTGTTAGAACTGTTGTCAGACTCTAGGAGGAGACATTGGTGAATACATAAAACATGTTTTAAACCATTCTGTAGTTGTCTTTTTTTATATTTATATCTAACTTTGTAAAGGTTAGTGGCCAGATAAGTGAAAGAATCTCATTAGTATTATATAATTGTGTTAAGCTCTAAACTTGGAGTAAGCAGTTTACGATTTAGTAATTCCCTTTATTCAAACCTAGTGCAATATGAGACTTTACCAAGCAGATTTTACAAATAATCAGAATTGATGTCTTCATACTATATTATTTGCTAAGATTTCATCACATAGAAAAGGGGTTAGGGCCGAATACAATTCTTCAATCATTCTTCTTCTTTTTAAAGATTAAATTCTTTGATAAGTTCAGTGGTGTAAAGTACCATGCACTTTATGACTTGTCCAATTCTTTTACCAATAATTTTGTCTGAGCTCACTACTTTCAACTCTTTATTACAAGCATTATTATTTTGTTTACCTTTGTCAGAGTTAATATATATTGATATATATATTTATAAACGTCCTTGAATTTCTTTTTGTGTAAGCTAATTTTTGTAAATATATAAAATATATATATTTGAATATATATATATACAATGTTCTTAATTGATCTACTTCTACATAACTTTAAAAGTTTTGTTCAGTCTGGGATATGTGGTTTTGTAAATTTTGACACAAAATAATAAAAAGAAAAACAGAAGGGTGAAATATAATTTATACTTTTCTTAAAACATTGGACTTTGTTGTGAATTTTATGGATTTCTTTACAAATGTAATTACATTAAATTACCTTCTAACGCACTACTTCTTTAAAATTATTATTTTGTTTAATTATATGTGCCTAATGCTTTAGCAGCAAAAATACATTCTTGTTTCACCAACTCCCATCAGCAGAGAGTCTTAAAAACTTTGTGTGGACATTGCAATTAACAAAATATTTTTTTTTTTGTTGTGAAGTTTTGTTTGTGAGTTTTAGCAAAATTTGTTTTTCTGGCTTTGAAATTATTATTTTTTTGTTTTATTTTGTTTTCACCTTTTCTCTCCCTGCCCTTGCATTGTGCCATTCCTGAACCCACACCTCCCACCTACTGTCAAACACTCAAATTTTGTTGTAAATATTTCCGCCGGCCAAAACCACTGGTGCTATTGGTTAATACGAAAAAATATTTTTTTAAAATTATCTTCTGTTTTGGTAAATTTTAAATTACAATTCTAATAAATATGAAACATTTTATAATCCTAATAAAATTAAAAAAAAAAAAAATTTTCATTTAAAAAAAACTAAAAAATCTTTATTTTATACTAAAATATAAATATTTAATTTCTTAAATTCAATTATAATGTATTGTTACTTATCTAATTATAATTACAACCAAACAATTACCTATTTTTTTTAAATTGATGCATCACTCCACAATTTTTTTTTTTAATTTGTTTGTTTGTTTGCTTTTGTGTCTTTTTTTTTAATTTTCATCTATGAATCATTATTGCTGCTTAAAAATCGCAATATTTTGTAACTAAATTAAATTAAATATACTAAAAATACTTTTATTTTATCAAATAACTCCAATACAATATTAATCTTTACAATTTTTTATGCTTCTTAAAACCAAACCTACCTATTTAATTAATATCATTTTTTTTTATAATAACTTTAAAATACAACATTTTGACATTTACCAATAATGCCAATGTAGACTCACCCCTCCCTTCCAAATCCTACCCCTACGCCTTACCAGCAGGTGCCTTGTACTCAGAGAGCTACTCCCAGCCCCCGGTGCCAATCAACTTGAAGGCAGCTCTGGTCTCCCCTAGATTCATCACCATCACCTGGGACTTGCCAGAGAAGCCTGAAGCCAAGGATGTCACCCAGTACTTTGTTGTATGGAGAGAAGCTGGATCTGAAAGGTGAGCAGAACTCTCAAATCTGTGGTCTACA